>NW_020799097.1:124378684-124400196 GCF_003259725.1 Athene cunicularia | reverse complement strand
ACAAGTGTTAGGGACCGGGTTCGAGTATATTTGTACGCTCGGGGGGCAAACACGCCCCTGCCACCACCGGAGCGCTGCACCGCGAAAGGCGCTCGTCACCGTGAAGAGGAGGAGGTGGCGCCCTGCGGGACCGTCGGTGCTGGCGGCGGGATGAGTTGCAGCGCAGCTCTCGCTCCTCCTCTTTCAGGAGCCCGCGGCCGCGCTCCTGGCCGGGCTGCGGGGAGAGGGGGATTGCTGTGGCGCAGAAGTGGGGGCTGCGGCCACACCGTACGGGAGGAAAAGCTGCAGACACCATACCCCCACACACCCCTCCGCCCGTGAGCGATTCGGCACCCACAGCCCAGAGGGAAAGCGCCAGGAGGGCAGCTGGAAGCCGGCAGCTCCCCCCTCCCCCGACAGGCCTTCTCTGCTGCAGGATGATCAGGAGCTTGAGATTCTTGAACTGCTGTGTTGTATGGGGCAATGTTCTCATCCTCCCTTCCCGCTTATTTATAGGGGACAGAGTATGGAGTAACACAGCTGTTGTGAGTCACGTACAGTCTAGTCTTTAGGTGGCCCCGAACGAAAACAAAAACAGGAGTGGAAAACTGATGGCTGCCTTTCACCAAACAACACGCTTGCCTTCATGACCAGCTGCCGCCATGCGGGAGAGCAGCTGCCAGGGCAGTCGGGCTGTGTAAGTCTCCACAGAGATCCGGCATTTCCAAGGAGCCTTCACCCAGCTGGGTATCAGGGCAGAGTAGCCATGTGCTCATGGCAGGGCGTAGGAATGGAACGATTTCATAAGAGTACCTGAAACCCTCTTTGGTAACAGTACAGTTTCCCTTGAAGAGCTCTGCATTCAACAAGGCAACTCTCTCTTTGAGGAATCATTTTTTCCCCCTCGGATGAAGTCTCATAAAACTTATCCCCGCCCTTCCAGCTGATGGACGCCCACAGAGTAATACAGGTGGGTGCGCCTGTCTTTGCTTGTCACCACACCATTTCCTTACAAGAGGAGATTTTTGGTAGGTTTGGTTAGTGTTGGAAGAGTGAGAAAAAACAAAATGGAGAAAAACATGTAAAACACACATTTCCTTGACACAGGGTGCCCAGAACACAGGATGGGATGATTTCTTTCACTTTTCTCCCTTCTCTCGAGGATGGTTTTTGCAGTAGCCTGGCCCACCTTCTCTCTCATCCTCCCTCTTTTCCCACAAAAACCAGCACACCCCTTGCACCAAGGAATGTACTGTGTCATTACAGATAAATACTAATCCCGAGTTTATGTCTGGTGTCAGAGGGACAGATCAATGGCTTTGTGCTCCCCCCCCCCGCCCCCCAAAAAAAAGGGATGCCTCTTGGTAAGATTTGAGCCCTTGGCTACGCTGAGTGATTACCCAGGAATTAAGTGTGTGTGATTGCAGTTGTCTTTCTCCTTGTGTAGTGCTATACAGCCAACCTGTAGCTTGTGTATTTATTGCAGGCAATCTTAAAGAATCTGTAGATGTTGCGTAAAAATAAACCATACTATTCAGGAACCTGACTGCTTCTCTTGAATGCAACCGGCCCTACAGCACATGGGCTGTTTGTGCATCCAGTGCCAGGCCTATAGTCATGGCCTCAGTTGGCATACCTACCTATTAAGAGACAGGTCCAGCTGCCCCTAGCCCCTCTAATCTCTGAGGACCAGCTAGAACACAAGGGGATTTATCTCTTACCAAATCAATTCACCACCTTAAATGCAACAGTAAGGTATTAGCTGAACAAAACTCCCCTGCACCAGGTCCCACAACCCTGCTCTTTGGTTCCCTGGATCCCTGCTGCAGTGCCTGGCACCTATGGCACAGCAGCCGTTATGTGTGGCCAAGCTACAAGCTCAGCTTTAAGAAGCGACACAGCAGAAGCCTGGTAAAGCCCAGTCAAGACTGCCACAGATTTCTTGTAAAGAAAGTGGTCAGTAAGAATACATTAAAATTGTAACACTGCTCAAAACTATCTAGAAATAAATACAGCCACTTTGGGATGATTTTACACCTCCAACCCCACAAAACAGAATAAGCAAATGCTATTCTCTGAGCATCTGAAAACTGGAAAACAAGTTGTCAAGGGTGCCTAAATTCTTTCCAGCATCACATCGTGATTAGTGGGTAAGGGTGCTTCAGACAGCATAACTTTTAAGGCACCTTCACACAAAATAGCTGTCAAATATCTCTGTGGATGTGCTGCCCAGCATTCATGAGCAGTGACACATGTAACTCAGATAGAGGTTGCACATCTGTTGGCAAAGCCCTCAAGATCTGTCAAGAGAACACCACAGGGATATACAAATGAGGGAAAAAAAAAAAAAAAAATCACAGAGGTAAGGAATCTGAACTTCCTCTATCAGATAACAGCTACAGGTTCCTGATACCAACAATCAGGTTCAGTGCCCCCTCCCTCCCAAAAACACAGCTCACACAGTTCCAAATTTTGGTTTAATTTTTTTTTTTAAATAAAAAACAGCTTCCAGATACCTAATCATTACTGTGCTGTTTGTGCAGAACCAACAAACTTTAAATACTAAAATGCACAAGGCAAGTTGAAACAAGCTGTTTGTTTCAAACTGCTCAGCAGTGCAGGCTCAAGCACTTATTTGCGATGGCTTTACTTTGTACAATCAGTTCTATGTAGCAATGACTGTATATAAAGAATATAGTACACACTATTGTTCTCATTGTCAATTTACAAAAGAAAAATAAATATTTTCCATTCTTATGATACATAAACACTTCAGTAGAAAGTTACAGCTGTTGTGTTGGCATGACTTCAGGAGGAAAAAGGACATGCATACGTATCTATTAAGAACTCTAAACTATGACTTTGTAATAAATTACAGAGGGTAGATACCAGCCAACAGAACACTGATTATCTGAATTCAGTACATTTGTGATTCTTGCTCCAAGGAAAAAAAAAAAATCTTGCAAAATACAAAAGCTAGTAATTTGTATTATGTAAATAAGCAAACCACATATGGTATAGCCTTTTCTTCAAACATTTGTAAATAATAGGCGTGTGGTTTTAGGCAAAGACTAAGTAGTTGAGTTAGTCCTTGCACACATAACTAGCACCATAAAGATGCAAGGACCTCAGCAAACACCTAAGTTTCATGCTTAATAACTAAAGCATGCATTTTGTGGAGTTTGTGCATATTACATATTCCGTTTATTAAGGTTACTGTGCAGAAAATATTCTCAAGCACTGAAGATGTTTCTATATATCTGTTAAAATTATTTGCAACATTTCCAAAGTTCTGCAGGCCTGTGTGAGATGAAAAAAAAATCAAACTCGTGGTTCACCCCTGACTGCCATACACAGACACTGTACCAATGAATTGGTAATCAGAAAATAATGGCAGCAGCCTAAATGTCCAATGAAGTGGGAAAAAAAAGAGTTAATATGCAATGCAGTTTAAAAATATAATTTTAAAATGGCACAAAGCTCTGTACAGGTGGATCTAGCAGTGCATATACATATATATGAGGTACCAATTTATGCAGGCCAGATCTAATTGTATTTATCTTACAATCACTCAATTTTCTGTGTCAGATACAGACTGAAAAGCTGTAGCACTGAAGTAAAATCAAAGTCAAAACAATGTTTCAGCATATCAGTATCCGGTCATTGTAATTTCCCTACAAGTTAGTTTCTGAGCTTCCACTCCTCAGACTGCTTAATATTTTTAAAACCACAGTGTTAACACTTCATTTTATTTTTCAAGATATAAGACTTGATCATACCAAAAAGAAGTCAAAACTGCATATGTAAACTGGAACAATAACTACAGCTAGATGAGTATTTTAACATTGTTTGAAATTTTAACAAGGACTGTCAGGAATGAGGAACACAGTTATTGCTATTTTGGGACTTTAAAATGAAATAAATAAATCTGAAGGCATAGACAGCACTATTCCCATGGTAAAAATTAAATAGATACAAAACAGCAGTCTGCTTCGGATCAGTCCTTTTGCATTTGAACACTCTTCAAGTTATCTACAGCTTTCTCTTCCAGGCAACTATGATGACATTTACATGGAGATATGGATTTAAAATGGCTAACTGTGGGACAGACACAGCTTTTCAACTCTGGTAATTCTTTCTTCAGACGTTCCAGCTGCTCCACCTGGAATATATTTGGTTGTTCAGGATTTGAATCATATATCCTAAATAAATAAAAGAAGAAACACACACTGATCAGTATAACCTGACAGTTCACAGAAATGTAAACTAGATGAAGCAACTGGGTTTTTTTTCCCCTACTGAAGTAAAATTAGGTATCAGCACGTCTATAAAAACAGCATGTTTGAGGTTAATACCCTAAGTTTTGCCACTCATCTTGCAATATAAAATGGTATTCCTTTTATACAATGGTTAATATTTCATTGGATATACTAAAAAGCTACTCACTGGCATTTATCTCAGTCTCCCGTAAAATGTGATTTTACAAGTGGCACAAAGCAGTAAAGTAAGAGCGGAGTTCCAGGCTTCAAACTTAAAAGCATGCAAAATTTCAGACCCTTGAGAGTATTTGAAGCAACTGTGATAGACTACTTGTACATAATACTGAATGGAGTTTATACTTAGTGCTTCAAGAAGTATTTTACACACACCCCCAATTCAGGACCATTTAAAAAAATTACTATTATTAGTTGGAGTGAAAAACAGAAAACTCTGATCTTTATTCATACCTAATGCAAATTTAACTATCTATAATATTTAAAATATCCTCTTTTCAGTTTTTTCTTTTCACACATGTAAACAAAGCTGCAGGAGTTGACTTGTCAACATTGTACCAGACTGTCCACATCCGAAACATGTTTTGACAGTGTGAGCACTAAGCATAACTCAAGATAGTAATTCATTATAAGGCAAAAGCATTCATGTTCCTGTAACTTAATTTTGTTACAAGGATACATTCTGATCTCCCAACATTAATTTCTAACATCAGTATGCTATTTATATCCAAAATTTAAATTCTGTCATCCCATTCCCCTCACTTGGAGTTACTGTGCATATACAGTTCAAGTATTGCAGGTCTCCAGGTTTGTCTCCTTCAAATGAAAACTTCTAGAAGAAATTACCATGGCTGCTGCCTTAGTCTCTTACAAATATTCATACTTTCACTCATGATTCCTTCAAGGAAGTGGTTTGTTTTTATTGCATCATACTTTCTCAACATAATTTCAAGGCATATCCAAAAGGAACACAATGTTACGACCAAAATAATGGAATGATGTATGATACAGTACCAGGTGCCATTTTGACCCCTGCAAGACAACTTGTGAACTGTTGGCAAGTCCAAGACATCAAAAATAATGTGCAGCTCCAACAGTGATGTGGTAAATGGGATTCAGATGAGGAAATGCTTCTGCAGGAAATATAGATATGGATTGCATTCCCTTCAAGAAGATCAAATATAGGTTCTGTAAAGAAATTCCTAGAAGTAAGTAGAAATGCTGCCCAGTTTTATGGAATACGCACAGAAGGCACACCAGTTAAATTACTTGCAGAGCACCTATAACCCAACACAGGCCTAAGACGTGACTCCATATTGCCTAATAAAAGTCCAATCTTCCTTCCCTTCTTCCAGGATGCTGATACAACCTGTACTTCCTTGAGTTAAGTCAGCTTACACAATTTCTCTATGCATTCAAGACAGAACACTAAAATTAGAAGATAGCTTTCTATATAGCAATAAACCTTAGGAACTGTGAATCTTAAGTCCTTCCCATCAGTTAGACACTTGAAGAGCAAAGGCATGTTTCTAAGCCCCTTGTTCAGAGAACATGGCTAAGCATGTTTCTTAGCAGCTTCCAGCAGGTATTTTATCGGTTCTTTACTAGGGAAAGCATACACTCTGTAATTTTCCTTCATATTCAATCCTTTTGAATTAAGATTTTTTGAAAAGTCCAACTGCTGAAGGTTAAACTTTTAGAACAATGTAGCTATATTATGCTTAGGTGAAGACAGATGTCCTTTGTATATATTAAAAGCCAAAGGCATCCCTAATCAGAAGAACAAATACCAAGGATATCCTGGAGCCGTTAGACCTTGAAGAGGATACAGTACCAACCTGGCAAGCAAACTCAAGGTCCATGTGTCCTTAGCTGAACTCCGCTCATTATAATATTAAAAAAATCATACCTAGAGATCAAGACAACCCTGGCCCAGGTAAAGACCCTTCACCTGAGCATACGTAGTAGTAGAAGTATTGTGTCAGCAGTATAATTGTATGTAAATTACTAACCAATCATAGAGAGGATGGGCTTGGAAAGTTACTAACTCTGCAAGTTTTGTGTATAAATACAGTGCAGAAAGTCCCACTGGTGTGCATGTTAGGAGAAGTCCCCCGTGCACCCAGTGCTACAATAAACCAATGTCAGCTTTCTAAACTATAATTTGGTTTAGAGAGTTTTTAGTTAAGATTTTTGGTAACACAACCCTCCAATCTCCTTGCAGACTGTCCACTGAAACCAATTTGCTCCAATGTGTACACATTGTTTCTTCTAAACCAAAAGCAGAGAAGACAATTTGAAGCACAGCTACCCTTACACCTAAAAACTTCATGTCCCCACTTTTCGTTTGGTCCATGAAAGTATACCAGCAGTTAGCAAAAACAGAGCATAGCTCCAGGACTCCTCTTACAAATCAAAATAAAGAATAACCCCTCATCTCTCTATCCTTCATTCTTCAACAGGACAATTATTTGTAAGTAACTGTGCACCAAAGTTCCTCCATTCAACTACCTATTAATAAGCAAGCCCTGCAAAAGACTGGGAGCTCCTCTGAATATTACTTTTTTAAATTAGCATTTTCTACAGAAAGCATCACAGGACATTCCAGGGTTATGCAGTGGGCAAAGAACTAATGTGCTTAGCTCCTACCAGATGCTTTAGCAAACTCTGAAAACACATACATCCGGCAAGTCTCAGCCACGGCTGGTTTTCTCTGCTATAGCTTTGTCCAAAACCAGAGTCAGCAGCACCAAAATACTGCTTTCATGCTAAAAAGATTTTCAGAAGCTTCTGATTAAAATTTTTCATTTTTCTTTACATTAAGGTAAACCTGAGTTTACTTTACAATTCACAAAATAGGAAAGGCTTAAACTGCCATTGTACAACATCTTTATTCCATCATTGACTAGATTAAATTATAAATCAACTAATACCAGTTAACTTCCTACATACATCCAATGCTGTTATTTATTGAAGTAACAGCTTCAGACAAATAAAATAGCACAGATTTAGACAGTCTTCTAGTTTTGAGAAGTGTTTTGAATGCTTTCACCTTTATTGCCAGCTAAATTTGTGTTAGTTTTGGAAAGTTACTAATACTAACAGAGCACAGAGCTTTTGTCTGGAGTCTGCAAATGCAACATGCAGCCATAAGGAACTTTAGAGAGGAGACAAACACACTAAATATTCTCATGGAAAAGCTTTCAGCATAAATGTTTGAAGATTACTGATTTAATATTTTCAAACAGCTGTATGTATTATTCAACAAACAGAACTCAAATAATATAAAGTGAATTAAAAAAACCCCAAAAACGCAAGTGTAAGTTAGCACCCACCCCCTCTCCACATTGGTCTTTAATATATAGCCGACTGGTGTAAGAACACAAGACTGCATTGTTCTTACTAAGTATATTCAAATACAGAAATATTTCCTGGACTGTTTACAAAGCTTATCCAGGAGAAAAATACCAGATAAATCACTCCACAAATCCTACTTTAAAATTCATAATTTTTGCTGATTGAGAGAATTTCACTATGATAGATTACAGTTTCTTCTCTAAATAAAATCTAAACATCAAAATAATGAAGAAATTCAAGCATGAGATGTAATTTTCTTTGTGAACACAAGATAGACAGTCATGCATTTAAAGTACTTTAGGGCCAAAAGAGAAGCCTGAAGGCACAGGTGGCACCTTTTCTGTAGGTTACCCTTTTAACACAAGTAGTTTGGATATTTTAGATGCTGAGATGAACCTTAGCTGAACATAGGAAAAAAGCAGAATGTTGTCCCAGCAATTGCACTAGACCATCTGTTTGGTTTAATGACTTTGGATATTTCTAATAATCTGTAGCCCAAGTGGAGAAAGGACTGGATGGGGGTGTGGGGGGTGTGGTGAATTCTTTCCCCTGCCCCAGTGACATCTTTATTTTAATAGCATTGGCATTTGTAAGCTTCCCAGATTTAGTCTTGCAGTTTTTCTCCATGCAAAACAAAGTCAGACCCCCTACCTGCATTTTTTTTTGCCCAACACTTGATATCAGCAACTTTTGGTATTCAGGACACACTCTTTCTGTCATCTTCACAAGTGGCTACAATGTTTTGCTCAATTCTACATGGATGATTAAAGTTCAGAAAAAATAGCTTGTAGAAATCATCTCTACCCAAACAGTTCATAATCTTTGAAATAATTACCGCATGCAATAACAATAACTCACGGCCATATCCAAGCAACCTAAAATTCACTAAAATTTCTGTATTCACTTCTTAGCATATTCAGACAAATAACAATTATTAAGGTGGTTTAAATAAATTACTATTAAACAGCAACACAAAACACCAGGCACAGCGTTTTCTGATAAAAATCTGGACTTGTCCTTAAGTCCAGAGTATAAAAATTCTGCAGAAGCCATGGAAGAAACACATCTTGATTCAGCTCTGGAAATACTCTGTAATTCGTAGATGCAACCATAGCATAAACTGGCTTTACACTAACAAACAGATTACTGCAGTCCCTACATCCTTGTAGACCTTGAAACAGGCATGTACATCTCTACTTAGTTCTGCTTCACAGTAGTTTTGAATTTATCAAACAGCACAGAATATGGATGCTTACATCATACCTATTTAAAGTTTTAACAATTTAAACTCCTAACTTCATACTCTCAAATGACTTGAAAGACTGCCTCGTTACCCAGCAGCTACAACTGTGAATGGAAACACTCAGTGCCAGGTTTTACATCTAGACATGCCACTTGGGACATGCAGGTTTCAAAATGACCAGCTTGATATATCTGATGCAATTTTTAAATAGTGTCATGTTCCTTCTAAAGAACCTATATTAAGATTAAATTAGTAAATTTTGAAATAAGGGAACATTCCTATATTTGTTTTGGCCTACAGAAAAATGGTTAGTAGTGCTTAGAAATTAGAGTTAATGAGCCTGCAACAGTTACACTGAAACTAGGTAATTGTTTGCTATTCAGCTGCAGTTTGTAACTTGAAAAACAAAGAAAAAAATACATCACTGAACTACTGGATTTTTAAACAGCTTGGGAATTAATGCTGATTTTGGGGTTCCTCTCAAAATGGAAAAATGTCAACAAGGTGGAAGAGATACAGGGAGCAGGCATTGAGAGATGAATATTACTAAGAATCTAGATGGTCTAAATAGTGCAGGAAGGTTAAGGATTTTTTGTTCAGTTAAATCCACAAGGGAATTCAGCCTATAAACAATTCCAACAAATTGGTTAGTCAAAAGGTGAGGTGAAAAGCGTTCTGCTATCAAACTGCAACTTAAAACACACTAAACAGTACGAAAGGGAATACATGGTGACACTTAGCAGACTTGCAGCCCTGACATAAATGCAACTATGTAGTGTTGAGCAATTAAGTATCTGAAGTAATAAAAGCAGCATGAAGACAGAAATAAGGCTGCCCCCCGCCCCCCCCCCCCCTTTACTATTTTACTATAGTAGTGTGTATCTCTTACATCAGGAATAATTAAGAACTCTAGAGTAGACATGAGATGAACAGACATTTTAGAAGAACACTTTATGCCATAGTATTTGATTAAAAGACTCCACCTGTCTAGAGACTAATAATTTATCACTTCAAGTTATGCATACCATAGGGTCGAAGTTCAGCACAACCCTATGACTGTACACTAAAGAGGCAGAGTACCATTTCATCCGCATACTGGACCAGAGATATTTTTCACCTACTAAAGGGGCCTCAATATTGAGTTGTAAGAGAGGCACAACATGGAGCACTGCTGTAGCAGGAAAGAGGACTTAGGTTTCTTTGGCTTCAGCCTGAAGTTGATCCCCAATGTAAAATTCTTGTTACTCAGTACAAGAAGGGAGACCTTTGGCAAACCAGAGCAGAACTGGACCTGCCACTCTGGAAGGATTCTCAGTAGTCAAGAATACAATGAATGGAGTTGACTGTTTTTTACACTGGGAGCCGAGAATTCTAAGAGTGAACATATTTGATTTCTTGCCTCTAGAAATGTTAACTTGACTCTCAGCTTCCATTTTATAAAACAAAACCCTTGACAATTACTTGATTTCCCCTCCCCCTCTTTTTTTAGGTAAAACAAAGCAATGCCCTTGCTAAAGCAAAAGGTTTAAAAGTCTTCCATAATTTGACACTTCTGTTACGCTTACTGCTTTCCCAATTACATATTCTTTGTAATCTGTCAGAAATTCTAATTTGATACAGCTTCCCAAACTAATCATCATCTTGTAATAATGAATTTCACATCTTTTATGACAAAAGAGCTAAAACTTTCAGTTTTGTAAATAACACTTCTGTTCAGAGATTTGTGCTACAGTATTCTGATGTCCACCTGAATTGTGTGGATATAATAACTAGTTTCTGGAGTGACTCATTTGGCAGTTTGCCCTAGACTCACTCCAAGCTAATTTTAATAGGAAAAATGGTGAATTCACAGTTTGGAAACACAACAGCATGTTGGCAAAAAATTAAGTTAAAATCCTTCGTTTAAGTTGTATTAACTATTTCTATAACTAAATGTAAAAAACTGAAGATTAAATAACATTGTCCTCATTGTGTCACATACAAAGTTTAAAAATTACCATCAGGAATGTTAATAGCATGTTAAATGTGTATGCCATGCACTAGTTCTTTAAAGAATAAAATTACATTTATGTTAACCTCAGAAGAAACAAAGGCTATTTTGCTTCATATATACAGCTGAAAGAGTAGGAATTAGTTTTGTTCCTGAACTGGGTTTATGGGCTTCTTATACTTACAGTACAAAAGGAAGACAGTCTGCAGCCACTCAATCAAAAGGTACTGTGAAATTTCACAAGAATCAGGATAAAATAGTTTCTCAGATTTATTATTGTTTTTAAAACACAATTAAGTACCTGTCATATATTAGCCCATGAACACCATATTCTCTCAACTTCTTCCTGTTATCTGGATCATTTGCATCATCACCCCATGAGAAAATAACTAGGCCTTTAGCTTTGGCCCTTTTAATGAATGATGGATTCCTCAGCAGGTCTTCAGAGTGCACATTAATTCCCTGAAATACAAAAGACTTCAATTAAAACCCGTTTTTAATCTTTCAACACTTGCAGCTCCTTAGAATTTAATGTATAATAAAAAAATAATACAATTAAAGAATTTACTGATAGCACTATTTTTAAAACAATATACTAAGTGGACATTTGAAACAAAAGACATTATTTTGGCAGTTACCAAGTGTTAGTGCATTTCCTTTATGAGGTTGTCATTTTAAGCATTAGTGTCAAAACCAATAGTTTTATAACATGTAGTAATAATTTTATTCCATTTTACTGCAGAGTAATACCAGAAATTGTCACCTTACCAGCAAGTTTTCAAACTGTGCAAAAGTAATGGCAATTGGAGTTGTACGAGATCTAAGATCCATAAGTTCCGGATAGAGTTTAGATTCTCCTTGGGTAAGAAATAACACAGGATACTTGTTTTGCTTATGTCGAACCCTGTTAGAAAAAAAAAGTTTGCGAGTAGCAAATATGTTAAAAAGAAGAATTCAATCTTACTGTGAGGAGAATAATGCTCTTTACTGCACACTCTGCTAGTTCCTAGCTGGTGCAAACAAGAGATTAGTATAATATACAGTTTAAGGGAAACTAGACTTGCAAGTTGAACTCAGATCCACATCCTCAAAACGTTTATCAGGAATCCTCAAAGACTGTTCAATTCTGTCATTTTCTTCTTAAAAGCATGTTAGAGTAAAATGAAGATTCATTATGAGAGTTTCTGAACATGGTTAATATGCAACACCTAACTACTGTATTTTTCAAGTCAGATACCAGTACAGTGATATGAAGTGACAATAGTTGTAAGCAAAGTTTCAGGGTTAACATGTTACGCGCTCTTAACACTTTTACCAGTACCTTGCTTTGGTTTTATTCTGCCCATTTACCCTTCAGTGGCATTTCATCAGTGCAGTCTCCCATCAGATGAGATTTCCATAAAGCCTTTCACTGACAGTGCTATATCACTTCTTGTTACAAAGTACTACAGCATATTGATAGTTGGTATGTATCCCAACTGCCTGTTCCCCAGTTCAACTCCTATGTTTTTTCTGTGCCCCAATACCTTCAACGTGACATTCCACAAAAGGAAAGCAAACTGCTTAACAAAGAAAAAAAAACAAAAACCCGAATCAAACAGGTAATCCAAAGTTCTTTAGTCTTCTGTCCTTTTTAAAAGGTTGATATAGTGAAAAAATTTAACAGGATGATTTTGTTTGTAAGTTAGGCTTGTGTACCTGTCAAGTATGACAAAAAGCAAGTGATACCAGAAAAAAATCTTGACCTCGACCTTTTTTTGTGTGTCAAGAAACACTGAAGCATTCGGAAAGGCACTTGACAAAGATACCTACATTGACTTTGTTTTCCTATCTTATTTCTGGCATGCTCAGATGGCAAAGTGGTCTCATTTCAATTCCCAATTATTTTGGCACCCAAAGTTTAGGTCTAATCAAAACATGTGTTATTTGTTTCCTGTTGGGTTTTCTTATGTCCAAAGTAAATTTTACCAAATTAAAAAGAAAATAAGAAAATACATTATTTATCTCTTCTTAACTTACATTGTACAAATATCTGCATTAAAAGAAGAAAATACAATTCTTCTTCTTCCAGCATTCATCAAAACAGTTTTTAGAATAATATCTAGAAAGATGTTCATATCAAAGTAAGTTGACAAGTTGCCATCCCACTGTCCATCCTAGAAAAAGAAAGGACAAGTTTCAGCCATTTAAATTAATGCTTACTGTAATTATTTTAACCAGCAATGGTGTCTCATTCAACCTGAGCCAGTCTGAATACAAAGTCACTCCTTCAGTCTACTGAAGGCTAGTTACAGCTCTACAGGACTGTCAGTCTGTGAGATGCAAATGAATTCTAGCAGCAGTAAGATTCACTGAAAAATTCACTGCCTTCCCATCCAAGAGGAGAGTTTCTAGGAAGCCTTTTCTAATTTTAAGAACACACAGGAATTCCATAAAAGATCACTAAAAACTATTGCAGATATTTTGCATTGTTATTTCTAAATATAAAAATGCAACAGTAAGATTTGTAGGAAAAAAATACAACATCCTTGGTCTTTGAGAATAGCAGGTACCGATCTTTCCACAGCTGACCTGTCTCTGAGAGCATTAGTATGTCTCCATACATACAGACTTCCACTTACCACTCTGCTTTGTTTCCTCCCCCCATTCCAGGCTTCCAGTCCTAACCTCGACCATTTCCTTCTAGAGTGAGCACTAAGCAATCCAGCTGAGTCCACAGTATCATGGACTAGAAGGAAACAGTTGCTTTTGTTACTGCACTGCATTGTAACTGCTCCTGCACCAGGCCAGGAGTTTGAATTTCTTGTCCCTTTTCCCCTGTATAGCATCCCTGACCTGTTGTAATCCACTGACTTTGAAAAAGAGTCTTCTACTAAAATCAGTCTGAGCTGCATTATGAATTCAATCCTATAAATACTTTCCTACAATTTTAAACGTTTGCTCATTTGCTAGAGTGGTGCTATTATACTCCCAGTTTTAAAGATAGTGAGTTAGAATAAAACAAAAGTCACATAACCCCCCCCAAATTATGCCTTTGTTTGTAGCTCATAAATTACAATGTCAAATTACAAGCTTTAGCCATGACAACAGCTAATTATCAGTGACATGTACATTCACTTACCCTTTGTTGGCAGATCCATTTTATTTCTATGTTGAATCCAACATCTTCAGAAACAGACTCCAGGACCTGAAAAAAAGTTTGATTATGAAGAGACCCCACAGCAAAGGAGGAGAACTAAGCACCATGAGGGTAATTACTGGGAGAATACACTGGGATTTAATGCCAATGGGATCTAACACTAGAATAAAAAAATCCCCAAGTATTTAGCATTTAACACAAGTTACATATATACCTTTTCCTACTTCAGTTTCAAGTTAGAAAATACATAAAAATGGATAAAATCTTAAGGAAAAAATGTTGACAAAATACAAGTCAATTCACCTTAACATGTGTGAGAAACGTCCCATTTGTACTCCTGAAGAAATTATATTTTACTTCTCCAGGAAGTTTTATGAATGAAAAAAGCATCTTAAGTAACACATCATCCTAAGTATGAAATCCATGAGCTTGCCATTATGATGATGATAACAAAAGTATGTGAAATTCTTGTAAAAAATTACTGTAATGTGACTTAAACAGGTAGAGGAATTGAACTTCAGTAGTTTAGTCTATTACACAAAGTTCTCTATTTTCTGAAATTATGTAGTGGGGCATATGACCTGTAACTGATGGATATTTCATACATGCTCTGACATAAGCCTATAAATAACTGGATATTAATCATCTCTATAATCCAAATAAAATGCACTATTATTGTATAAAACAAGCTCCTAAAATGCATGTTAATGACAGTTCAGACATTAGAAAAAAGAGGGGGGAAAAAATAGTTCTAGAAAAAAAAAAAAACCACAACACTGTAAATGGCATCACAATTTATTTGATCAACAATCACTAGTTGTCACTGTGAAAAATAAGCCAATACAAAGCCCCGAGTTGGCAAACAGTCATAACTGTGATCATACTAGAAATTCAGTTAACATTTTTGTGTCTAGCTCTGCTAGATGGCCAAGCGTATGTGATGAACTGCCAAAGGCCAAGGTTTTTTTCAAAATTAGCAAACAATTGTCAATGCATTAAAATGCAATGCCCAGATGTTAGCCAGCTGTAAATCTGAGTGTATCCTAAGCTATACAACTTCAGTCTGTGAATGAAAAAGCTTGAAAGATATGCAAACTATTACTGTGAAGTGCTGAAAAGGCTCCAGTGCTCAACAATAAAGCCTATGTTCTCAGTTTCAGCATTGATAAGTAAAGGCCTAAACCCCAAAATTACTATCCCTTGCTACATGGGCAAAGCTGAAAGAAAAATGCATATTTTCATGTTTCACAATCATCATCTCTATTGCTTTATATTCACTGCTTACTCTCTGCAGAGAAGGAAATGGCTGGGTTTCAAAAGCAGAGTTCTCCTCTTCTTTAAAAGATGCTGAAAAGAAACACAAAATATTGAATCAAAACAAATACCATCACTGCTAATCCCATCAAGAAAACACTGGCTCAAAATAACAAGGCATTTAAGAGTAAAGAACGGAATCAGATCTATCTTTTGATCTTTTCTTACCCAAGCCTTCCCTCTTTAACACTGACATATTCCCAATGATAGTGTTGGCAATTCCTGTTTTGCCAGGGGGAGAATTTTTTGTCTCCCATTAAAAGCCCTCCCAGAATATTTATCAGAAAAAACTTCTCCCATCCCTCACCATTTCAATCACTGAAGCACATCCAGTAGAAGCAGCCTTGCCTGCCAAGGCCTATTATTAATCTTTTCCCAGACAGGTAGGATGTGCAAGTTACTTTGCTGGTTTGCTGTCCCTGTAAAGGGGATTAATTAAGCCCAAGAATTTACAGCACAAATAAGACACCCTACAGCAGTTACCAAAGTTCTTGTTAGCAATTCTGAAAAGCTGCCAGAAAGGTACAGTTAGAGAAGCATAATATGGACACATTAGTGGCAATTGTTATGAATATTCATAAATATATATTTATCTATGCACTCATCTTTTACCCTCCTGTCTCCTCTTCCCAAGGGAATAACTTCCCAGCAAAGAACTCTACAGCATGCACAAAATTAAATACATAAGCATTTAGAAGTGCAGGAAAAAGCCAAATACGATTAGAACAAGTGATTTCAACCACAGAATACATATCATCACATACTAATAAATAAATCTCAAGACTCTTGCAAACTAGTACATACCATTGTGATCTTTTACTTTCAGGGCAGTCACATGAGCCAGCTAAAGAGCATAAGAGTAAAGTTAACAAATACTCCACTCATACAGATGTTACTGCATGTAAAAATGTAATTCATTTTCCTTATAAATTGTTTTTAAGTGTAAAGGTTTACAATTTTAGCAACTTGTAAAAGAATAAAATAAATCCTAGTACATGTGACAATTTTCTTTCAAACTTTAAAACAGATTCTAAGGAAAGCTCAAAACTGGAGAATGTTCTTACTGAAAATTCAGAAAACATGTTCAAGTGTAGAAACACACATATTTTAAGATGTGAAGAAATCTGAACATTAAACCCTCCTCTGTCAGGTGTTAAGACTCCATGTTTCCAATCAAGTGCAGACAGAGGGCCAACAGCAGTTTTATAATGCAGTCATATACTAAGATAGAATCAGGCCAGGCATAGGGCCAACTCCCTCACTCCATTCAAATTCTCTCTCCATCAAAAAGAGGAAACAAAATAATTGTGAAGTAAAAAGAAACATAGTTCTTGGACCAGCCAGGTGTATCATTGACTGAGAACAGGTATCTCAGTTGGGTCTTCAGTAGCTCAGTTTTATCGCCTGGGAGATAATAGTGCTACCCAATTAAATAAAAATAATCGATTAGTTCTAGCCAATTTGACCAGTGCGTACCATTGAATCATGGGCCGTTCTACACCTCCACATGCACCTCCAAGGGGTAGTTCTACATAATATGGATCTCCCTTTTTAACAGGGAAAAGTTTGAAAATTAGATGGACTTTGTGACAGATACCTATCTTACTTCAGCAAACACTCCAAAGCATTAGCTTTCAATGAACCCTACCACTTTCAGCCCTTCTTATTTTTAAAAAATTATCAGTGTTAGCATAATGATATGGATCTACACAAGTTGTCAGACCATCTTTCTAGAAGATGTAAGTAATGAAACTTAGTCAAGTTGTAATGATAGTGCAAAAGTACTGTTCTTGGAATTAGCTACTTGTTCTACAATTTTTAAAACCTGTGCTCTCCCAAACTAATCATAATTACTCAAAAAAATCTAAGCTACATACACAGTTTGATATTCTATATATAGCAGATCATACCAAAGTAACAATACCTTCAATAATTGCAGCTGATCAAATGTGAGTTCTTTAACTGCAATCTCAAACAGTTCTAAAGGCTCCGTGTCCAGTTTCTTTGAAGAGATAGAAATAATACATAAGCATCGCTGAAAACTAAAAAAACCCCACACACCTACATGCTTTTAATATGAGAACATTAAAAACAACTAATTTTTTTCCTCTTTTATCAATAAAACCACAAGCAATATCTTCTTATGATATGAGTAAGATGATCAGTTTTCAGGAAACAACACAAACACTCAGAAGCATAAAACAGGTGTCAACTTGAAAAAACAGAATTTGGTCTTTCATGCAAGTCAGAGGCTTCAATATTCTTCAGAAAAGGTTAGCACATGTATTCTGTAAAAACTTGATTAGTTAATGTATTCAGAAAAAAGACTACAAGTAAAGAAATGCATTAAAAAATGCACTCCAAGGCAGTTCAGTTTATTATTGTCTAACCAATGTCTCAGAATCTAATAAAAAAGGCAAGTGGCCTGGTAAAACTGAGACGCACACACTCTGCCCCCAAAATAAAGATCTGGTGTTAAAAAAGTTGTGTCAATCCATTTTTCACTTCCCTTCTTCACTATAAAGAAATTTTTATTCAACAATACTGATTCAATATACACTGAAGACCCATTTCCCTTAGTCAAAGTGCCATTTCCGCAACTGTTCAAAACCAAACTTCTTATAAATTGCCATATTGCAATGGGTATGAGTTTGATGATGCACACTTAGTGCCAAGAAGAGAGAACTTATCTTGCAGTCTGCCCTGCCATGCTATCTTTTTTTCACTGTCAGAACTACAAAGGAGAAAAACTAGAACAAAAAAGACATCCACCCTCTTTGCACTGCTGCTGAATGCAAGTATTCCAGCTTTGGTGCAACACACCAGATAGAAAAGCACTTCAGTGGAATTTCTGAGTCACCAGTCCTTACGTCCATGGTTCTCATTATTAAGGAGGGCAATGTCACTTTGCTCTTATGAACACATCCCATTGTTATGCTTCATGAAACATGGGTATTTAAGAGGTATCATGATACATTGTTCAGAGCACCTTTTAAGGAACACTTATCTGTATGTACAAGTAACAGCACTGTTCACTGCTTCTTAAGTTATAGTACTCTTGACACTTACAAGAACAGCAGAAAACAGTTTTTTGTCAAAAAAGGAACAACTGCAACTGAGGTAAGCAAGGAAAGGAACGAGCCACTTGCTTTCAAGAGCCATTTTCCTGTTCCTAGAACTTAATTACTGTCTTAACTCCCTAGTCTTAATTCCTTCCCTTCTGTTCCACCGAGCAATCCAAAAGCAGTTCTTCAGCCTCACTTACTGCCTCAAGACATGAAGTATATTGTTTACCTCATAGGTAAAGGACAGAGCAAAATGCTGAAGCAAAAAAGGGTTAAAGAAAGTTAGAAAAACTGATGGAAGCCAAGCCATTTGTGCTAATCAAACTCCCTAAATGAAGGAGATCATTGTTTCTTCAATTTTTCTGCTTTCTGTCTACTGGCTACTACTGGGATACCAAACGAGGTAGACTGGTTTGACCTAAAGAGCTTTTGTGAGTGTACTGCTTAAGAGAAGTATACATTTAAAGATCAGCAGGAGTGAAAAGTCATGCTGAGAATCACACTAACTCTCCCTCAGAAAAGAAATAACCAGAAGTTCTCACTCTGACAGTCTGAAAGAGTCCCAGAGGCGCTACTGAATATAGTGGAGTTGTCTGCATTTTTCTTCCAAACTGTAAATTAAAAGCCACTAAAAAAATAACTTCAATGTAGGCTTGGAGAGTCTCCAACCATGAATCTGAAATGCTGTTGCTACAACATCAAAAGGAGAAACTCAATTTCCCTACCCTACACATTAATGCTGCTTATTTATTTCCATTCCATCCCTTGTTTCCCCAGAATTATTTCTATGACAGCCTGGCATTTTAGTTTGTCTGGAATGGTCACATTTAAGGACAAAATATAGGTATCATCATCTTTACCTTTTTCATAGCCATGCAACACGTGAGATCGTGGTATACAATAGGCACATGATCTTTAGAAAGATGTACATCAAATTCCACATACGCTGCTCCCTACAGAAAATTGAAAACACACACAAAATAAAAAGCCATTAACTATTTATGCACAAGGACTACAGAACTGCAGACAAGTTACTAAGTATTCACAGGTCCTAGACATCAACCAGAAGTTGAACACAACTGGCTGTTACAAGTGAAATCATACTCAACACTGGATTATAAATGAAAAAAAAAAAAAAAAAGAAAATATATGGGAAAGTATTTTAATTACCATGACGCAGCTCTGATATCTATAGCTTGTTTAATCTTGTAAACCCTCCAGTCAAGTATTATAAGCTTGACTTCAGAGAAAGGCCAAGATGTTTTTAAACATAGATGCCTTTGCAGTGCCCTTCCTCCCTTCTGCCCCACACCTCCCCAAGAGACAAGGGATTACTACAAGTTGGCAAAGCTTAAGGATATACTGAGAAGCTTCTGGAGGAGTCACTAGTGAATATATAGTGAATACAGCGTTATAACTTGTGCAAGAGTAGAAATAGCTGCATCCAGTATCCTACTGTCCTTTTCAACTACATGTTTTTGTCTGTTAAGCTTAAAAAGGAAGAAAAATCAATCAAGAGCTCTATGTACAATGTTTTTGAAAAGAGGGAGGGCCAGAAAGAAAGAGATAAAGAAACATATAGAAACAAATTTTTTGACTGTCTGTAAACCACTCCTTTGAAAGGCTTCCAAAAATACCTTTAATCAAATTATCATCTTGACTCACATACTGTTTTTCAACCAGTACAAAAAGAAAATAGGACAGGCTTTCAACCATTTTTCTCAGCAGAAATATTTTTAGAGTGGGGGCTTACAGTCTTTTCAATCTGCAAATGGCTGAAAGTACTGGCAATGCCACTGACAGCTTCTGTAGTAAATTTCTGCCTCAATGCACAGTTCGTGGGGGCTTTTTAAAAGCTATCTATAAACCTGCAGCATCCACCCAAAAATTAAGAACTACGGTTAAAAACGATAATTTAGTAGCTGCAGTTTTCTTCTGCTCTTTAGTCAGTGCATGTTCCAGACATCGTGTTCAAATTATACTCTGACTCCCAAACAAGAGAAAGCTTTCAGCTGTGACTTCTGGGGAATACAGTACTCCACAATCAGTAGTCAATAAGCATAATACTCCAGATTCTGCTCCCATCCCTTTAGTAACTTCACAAGATGTTTGGCAAGAATCTACATTAGTGAAGTACCTGAAAAGGTTTAGGAACCCCACAAGTTAAGCAGCAGGTGATCTCATAGCAACATCTTTATCTGACTGTAATCACAGTTCCTCACTATGAAAACAAGGAACCTCTGAATGTGCTTCTGACTCCAGCTACTCTGCAGCAGTGACTCACTAGGTTGTCTAGATCAATCTTATCATGTATCACTTCAGTGACCGAGACTACCAGAAGAAATAAAAATGACCACCTCAATCACAGAATTTAAGTACCTGAAGCTAGCATCTTCCAAACAGAAAAGTCTCATCTTAGGATTCCTAGTCTCCATTGTAGCAAGCACTGAAACAAAGGACTGTTTTACTCTACCAGCTCAGCTCCCAAGTCTCATTTTTGGACACCAGTTTTAGGTACTCAGCAGTCCCCAAGCAAGACCTTTGCCACCTAAGAGTATGTTGACAGACTCTAGCAGAGTCAAAATTTTATTCATTTGTTCAAAATTATTCCAACCCTATGTCTCTGCAGCACCGAGTATTTAGAACATCAGCAGAACATATTCCCTGTATTTAGAACATCAGCAGAACATAGCAGATGGAAGTATTGATTTTTCTGAGGAACTTTAGAATGAGTCTAGCTATTACTTCCCTTCCTGTCTTTCAGGGAATTTCCACAGTCATTTAATGTGCTTTTATATCAATTTAATTAACATTCATTGTATTGAGTCATGAAATTAAGGATATAAGACAAGCTAGTTTTAACTATACAGGTACTATTCATGTGCAGATGTGTATACATACGTGACTAGCAGCATTCCTCAGAGAGGCAATAGTGTTCTCTTGAACTTTAGCAAGCCTGAAACAACAGCAAAGAAAAAGGTTTTGTTAGATGCAGCATCTCACGAGTCCATTGAAACAACAGAAGTCTTTAAGAGAACACCCACATTTGATATTGAAGCTACTTAAATAATTATGGATTGTAGCTTTTTATTTTAAATTGTCCACTTCCTCAACTGAGGTCAGTGAAACTAAACATAATCCCCTGTCTCTT
>NW_020799097.1:124350234-124378634 GCF_003259725.1 Athene cunicularia | reverse complement strand
CCCCCCCCATTAAAATATAAACGAACTTACTTAGCTGTTGTTGTAGAATTTCCTGCTCCCCTGTGTCCAACATCTAGAGTTGTTCTTGGTTTCCAATATTTTGCATAAGAAGCCTTCATATCACAAGTATATCCCTGGATCGGCTTAATAATGATGTAGTCCACTACAAGACAAATACCAAATGCCTCACATGTCAATAGATAATGGATGACTGAGTAAAATTATCTACATCTGTTTGCATAAACTGTACCTCTAACTTTTCCAATTGTCTTCCTTGGATTTCTGCTCATAATAGCAAGTGTAAGAATTCCAGCACTCTTTCCGAGTTCTGCAATTGTGGATGACAGGAGACAGGCAGAACCTACATGACCTGGGAGCACATCGCCTTGTACTACTTTCTCACCTAAATCTTCCTAAAAACAAAACAAACAAAAAACCAAAACACCTACTGTTATATGTAGGTGAGAATTCTAAACAAACTCTTCTTCCTTGCTCCTCAGGAAGACATCTACAGGCACTGAAGTAACAGAAACTTCCTGTGTATACAGAAAATACTAATTTCAGGCTAAAAAATTGTTTTATGTAACAGCGTGTTGCAAATTACTATCAGGAATATGAAATTGTTGATAGAAATCTACAAAACTCATATACATTTGTCTCTGAAAACTCTTAGATTTTATAAGCTTTTCAGATCAAAATTACATGTGTGAAATAGTCTGTCTTCTAAAAAGCCCAAGTCAGGTTTAGAACAAAGATAAACTGGAGTAACATATATGCTTAAAATAACTTCATATTTCTTTGCAGGGAAGGAGGAGAGCAACTAACATGTAGAGTGTGGACTTGACCATAGTCAAGTTTAGGAACTAGGTAGACACTTTACAGTTATGAGCTTAAGTGATCTTAAGGGCATTTTTAGACCAAAGAGAGAAAGCTTAAAACTTTCTTCTGCATAAACAGTATGGAGACCCAAAAGTTGCTTTCTTTTGAAAAGGACTTTGAATATTAAGATCTTTCAAGGAAAAAAAGAGTGTGAAATAACAGATGTAGTATTGAGAAACCACAAATAATCCAGTTTTAATTTGCACCAGACAGAGAAATCTCTTTTGTTTATAGCTTAAAATTAAGATTAAATAATTGTGATGTAGATAGTTCATATACATATTGTTCAGGTTCAAGAAGAATCAGCAAAACTTAGCTCTGGTAAAGAATAAAGATTCAGCCAACCTAACTACATATAGTTATGCACACTAAGATTGGAGTCTAATCTCTACTGACTTCTAAATAAGCAAATACCGCAAAACTTTCTGTGCCATGTCAAGAAGACTCACAAAACACTTCTGCAAAATGGGGTAGTAGCCAGTAGTCTTATTACTTGTTTACATAAGTCCAAAAGGTCAAAAATATCAGGCAACAGCCCTATCCCAACAGTGAAATCTTGACAGAAATTGACTAACTCCCAAAGGCAGATCAGTTGCTTAGTTATATAGAAACATACCTCAAAAAAATCAAAGATTAATTCCAAGTTATCAGGCTCCATAGTTTGTATTGTGTATTCTAGCCATCGGTCTGGCTGCAAAGCATAACCACAGTCTGGCTGAGAGTGTCGACATTTATATTCGCTGTTACTTATTAAGGAGAACTCCACAGTGTTTGCCATTTTCTGAGGCACAGTAGGGGATGTTTTCTCTTGGCCCTCTTCGTCATCTTCATCTTCCTCTAGGCCTTCTAGAGTCAATTTTACTCTACTCAACCAGAAATACAAAACAAATGGTCAAGTCATAGAAGTGTCTTTGGAAACACTAAAGAATTAGAAGCTTGAACAGAAGCTCATACAACACAAGAATTCTTCTCAACACCACCATCTACAGGACAGCACAAGAGTCAGTTTGCAGCTGTTGTCTAAGTCTTGTTTTACTCAGATTTAAGTGCTCAAGTAACTTCTAAAATTGGAACTTGGGTAAATGTGAAAATTGTACTAGTGTTCTGACAAGCAACACTCCACCAAACTAACGATTTGGGCTGTCAAATAGCTTTTCTCCACAGATTGATACCCATAATGCTGAAAGGCTAATGAAAAGCCTGAAAATAACAGTAATCATCAATACTCGAACACTGGCGACTGCTGATAAAATGCGCACACACAACTTTAAGTCTATCTGAACACTGATAAGGCAGATACATGTATTCTATTAAACATAAACAAGATAGCCTGAAGTAATTAGTAAGTCCCTTGAGAAATCTTAAATGATCATTTAAAAGTAAACTGAATGCAACTTCTGAAAAATCCTAGACTGAGAAGAATAAGCCTTTGTAAAAAGACTCTGGATTCATTATTATACAGAGCAAACCTTTCACACAGAATAAAATTATGCCAGTGATAGAAGCATATATGAGTAATTCAAATCCCCTTCTGAATCATCTAAGCAGCAGATGGGATGAAGAGTTACCATTTAATTAGTTGCCAATCCACTAGTAAAACTGAAGCCGTATTTCAAATAAACAAATCATAGAAATCCATTACACTAAATCCACATTCATAATACCCTCACAAAAAGAGACGTCACAACACACATGCTCCACAAACTTGAAAAATGACACTGCCATAGCAAGTGACAGTCACAAAAACTACCTGGCAGATCTAACTTTTTAGGCAGGATGCAGAAAACAGTATCTAGTGAACACACCCAGCTTATGAAGTCTGAATTTCAACCAGACAATTTAGGCAAGGATCAGGCTTCAGAAATTACAATCTCTCTACTTGTTATAACACATGACAAAAAATTGCAAAGCTGTAGAGAATTCACTTCTCACTGGAGAATGTTATACTAAATAAACCTTCCCCTCATCAGAAGGCGGGGGGGGGGGGGGGGGGGGGGGGAAGCAGGGATAAAAATAATTTTTAAAAAAAGACAAAGCCAAGTATCAGACCATCAAAATAAGTCACAGAGTACAGAATTAACTCCCAGCTTAACCGAGTGATCTGTAAACCATTTTGATAGCAGTATGCTGGAAGTTGCTCCTATGTTACGAGCTCAAAATTTGTTTTCGAGCATTTAAACACAAAATTGGTTGGTTTTATTTTTTTCCATTAAAGAAAACAGGGAATCATAATCCTTTCCAAAGAAGATGGGTTGTATGCAAGATCAGGAGTGGGAGAAGTATTAGTCTGTCAAAGGATCTGAGTGCTCCTGCTCCCCTGTTTCCCACTGGTAAGAGTAACACATGGCTAACATATTATCTAAAAATTTCTGTTGTGAAAAAGCGCTTTTGCTGAGGATTGTTAGTAGTAATAGCCATCATGCATTCAGAGACATGTCAGGCTCTAGTTAAGGAGATGAGGTTTTTCTACTCGCACCCCCCACCCCACCCCCCCACTCCCCCAAAAAAGACAACTGTGAAAGATGCAGAAAACAAGGCTAAGGCCACATCACACAGTACAATGGTGTGCACTGGGATAAAGTTTGGCAACCACAGAGCTCCAAAAAAATAACAAGCCACAGGCAGGAAGGAAAGAGGCTGGGGGGTGGGGCAGGAAAGAGAGAGCAAGCTCTAGATCCCAGAAAAATCAAGAAGAGAAGAAGGTCAAACATTGGTGGCAATAGCACACTCCTCAAAACATCAGGACTAAGATACCCACTTCTGTCAGTCAACTGTATAGTTATAATAATGCCTGCTTTTTGTGACACCTCTGCAGATAAAACATCAAACTGATCTAAGTAGCAACAGAAGTGATTAATTTATCTCCACCACCCATGTTGACTGGAAATCTGTAATGCCAATGGAAAATTAACCATATATTAAAAGGAGAGGGCTGTTTACTTTGGTAAGGAGAAAAAGTAGTAAGCAACAAAAAACCTGGAAGCCTTCTCCCTTTCCTTTTCCCCCAACTTCTGCTTCCATTGCTGCTCTTTCAAAGTAGTAAAAAAGAACAAAGAAGAAAAATCTCTGAAAATAACAGTAGGTAACTACTTAAAAACACTATAGTTCCAGCCAAGAAGCAGGAAACACCAAGGCAAGTATGGAATAAGTAGTTGTGAAAGACACCTGTTACCTGCTGCTTAACTTGTGCTATCACATCTGCTTTATACATATTTAATAGCTTAATATATATCAGAAAGGCAAGAGCTGAAAAGTATTAAGTCAGCAGTGAAAACAGAATAGTTCTGTTTGGCTGTTTGTCTTCCTTTGTAGAAACAGAAGAAATTTTTTTGACTCATTAATAAAATGAAGTAGCTAAAACACACCACTGAATGAATGATATCACCATATTTTTACAAATTGCTAATATACTTGGGAATTGGCCTGATAGTACACACCTATCAGCAACCCAAAATTAATTTAAATGCTGCATTAATTAAGTAAAAAAGCATCATTAGTACTAACAATTAACACGAGATAAATTGCAAACTGAGATGAGCAGGCCCTTACCTAAACCTTGATGTTTTAAATTTCTTCTTAGATATCACTACAGGCGGTTTCTCAGAATAATGCAGACGTAATCTTATTTCTGTTTGACATGTTAGCCACCCAGCATCCACAGTTTCAATACCATCTATCATAAAATGAACAAAAAGTAGAAGACACTTTAATAACTTATTTTAGGGTGATCTAGACAGTTTAATATACAAAAATACACAGTTCCTCTGACACTGTCTTCTTGACAATCCTCCTTATCACCAGCCTTATTCAACAGTATTTCCAGAGCAATTGTTGAGTGCGTCCTCTCACCTTTCTCTTCTGAACTACCCAGAACAGACAACAGATACTGCCGTTGTTTGCTGGCTTTTCAGGGGATGATACTTGCCAGCTTCACACAAACTGCTTGCATGAGAGCACTAAGTATTCCAGTGTTACTTTTCTTTACAGTATCAAGGGCCAAATTAAGTCTCCAAAAGTAGACATAACATTCCCTCATCCTTGGATCTCTCAAGACATGGAATAACACTGACAGAAACTCTGAAGATTCATACCATTTGAGACTCCCTGTTTCTACTGAAATACAGGTGTCAAATCAGCTTATCGTAACCAATACCAGTAAAGCAGTGTAGATGTGCAGGACAAGATATAGCAACAGGTATGATGAAGAAACAAAGCATGGAGGAGAATCCTCCACCTCATTGTCAGGACAAGGAAAGCCTACAAGCAGGATGGCCAGAAAGCACAAGCTGCCAGATCAGGTGCTGAAGCAGTTCTGAAGAGTTCCTAGCAACAGGCATCATTTGATGAGGATCCGAAGGAAAATGGAAAAGCTTTAAGGCAAGATAGATGTATAAGATATGATAAAGATTTACTTTAGTTACCACAGGACTAAGTGTTAAGTGAGAGGTGGGTTAGAACTGCCAAAAGTAAGACATATGCACAGACAAGAACATGAGGTTTGAGCTTATGAGAGGGTTTGGCAATTATGTGACTAATTGAAGAGGCAGACTGTGTATATTTCGTGTAAGTGACAATATTTTTCTAGGCACAAAGAGTTTTTTCTAAGACTAGATTTTAAGAGGAAGCTAACAGTCTAATTTTATATTTCAAAAAAATACTCATGATTTAAGTTTGCAAGTTTCAACCTTTAACGCAGCACACTGACAATATTTCAACTCTTCCTAGCAGTCTTTTATTAACATTAGAAAGGAATTACAGCCTTAGTGGGAGTTCATAAATGCTGGATATAAAAATAACTGCATAAGCAGAAAAAACAATCACTTACAGGCAATTCCTGTCAAAACTTAGTATTTCAAATTTTTTTCAACTACAACACTTAATCTTTTTAAATATGTGGGAAAGAGTAAAGGTCAATATATCTCACTTACTACGGATTCCAAAGTATCCATCGTCAATAGTAATTTCATTTTCTAGAATTAAAAGGAGGGGGGAAAGAATTAAAGAAACAAATTAGTATTCACATTATAAAGAATCATTGCTAAGTTAAATTAATTCTACTTTTCCACTTCAATTCTAAAAAGTGTGTCATTAAAAAATGTAGGAAAACTGAAACAAAGAATAAGCATGTTTATTGCAACCTTCCATAAAGCTTTTTCCCAATTTATGCTTTTTCTTACTTTCCGCAAAAAACAATCATCACACAAAATGCCATGTTTTACCTAAAGTAATCTGAACTGAGAAAAGCAAAGGTTGCATAATTTCCTAGTCTGCTGCAGCAATTTGCTGATATCTACATCCTACTAGAACCTACAATGCTTCTGTTAGTCTCAAAGACATTAAAGTTCCTTGCAAACATACAAGAAAGCTGTCCTGCACATTTCGAGTTAAAACTTCTAAATTGAGTTAGTCACAATTAAAATGCTTATTCTACCCGTGTGACAAATCAACCTAGGATGAAATATTCGAAATACTCACTTCACACTTTCATCCTTACCCTCTCCAAAGTTTTAATAATTGAAATCTTAAGGCACTAAGAAAATTCCCCATCATTAACAGAATTGCAGTAATCTAAACAAACTATACATTTCTCAAAACATAAATCTTAACAAAATTTTGTCTCTACAGTCATTAATCCCCTTGGGGTTTTTTCTAAGAATAATCATGGGCCGGCCCTCAATTTTTAATAACCACAGGCAACAATTTAGGATCATAATAACCAAGTGCTAACATCCTGGTTTAGCTGCATTATCTTAAAGTCTACTTATGAAGCGTTGAGTATTGCTTCGGAAAAAGAAATCCTAGCTGCTTGTGATTAAGCTATCCAAATTTAGACATAAAGTCTAGACTCTAACAGAGAGTAGGCTACTTCCCTAATCAGTTACTGATAAATACAGAAACAACCTTGTTACAGGAAGAGAAACACAACTAATTAAATTGAAATTAAAATTTAAAAAAACCCAACAACAACAAAAAAAAAAGTGATCATGGTGCTATTTATGATTAGCAAGCAGTTTCTTTAATACCAACTTATTTCTAAAAGACATTTCTTCAATGCATCAGAAGGTATTTAACAGATGTGAACTAAGCGTGGAGGAAATATCATTTTTCATATCCTCAAAAAGACAGTGCATAAAACATGCCATCCCATAGCAGCATAAGAGATTTAAATTACAAGCTACATTCAAAGGTTACTTCAGTCACTCTTAAAAAAAAAACTTTTTCCCTGTTCAGAAAAGCATTGGAAACTTGTATTCAAGTCTGCATGGCACCTTTTCTTCCAGTAAAATATATTTCTGCTAAATTGCTGGGTAAATAAGCCCATCTACATTTCTGTTTAACTTAATCTGTTTAAAGAAGCCTAACTAAGAATTTCTGCTTTAAAATTTTCCTAATGAAATAGTAGTTAACAGCAGTGACTTCACACCCTCCCCCTCCCAACATTTTCTCTGAAAAAATAATATGGATCCTTAGTCTCAAAGAATTAAGCTTACAGAAAATTATTACAATTCCCAATTAATAAAAAAACAACACACGTAATCTTAAGGATGGCAGCAAAGAATTTCACATCCACTCCATTTTGAAGCCACTTATTTATATATATTTTTTGAGAGTAAGGCCCATGTTGTGCAAAGTAAAAGTTTATATAAGCATTTTAAAACTTTAGTTATCAATCCCTCTAAACCAATGCACAGCATATTAGCAATCTTATGCATATGCCTCAAACAGATGCAGTTGATGCCCATACCTAAAGGGGTAATTGATCGTGGTTGTAGATGAGTCTCCCACGTGTGAACTATGACTTCGCAGGGACCATCGATAGTCTGTAATTTAAAAGTTAAATGTCTGCAATAATTTCTTTTGGTATATCTGATTTTCTACCCATGAAGCTGTTTGGGATGGTTGTGAACTAAACTTAGAGACTTAAGAAAGAAAAAAGGAAAAGAAAGAGAAGGGGACAGGGAGACAGAATGATGGGGAAAGAAAGAAGAGAGATCAGGCTTGTTTCTTACCCCTGCAACAGCTGATGACACTATCTGATGCATCAGGTATACATATGACTTGTGAAAAAGTCTGACAGGGTGTAGAAGTTACATGAAATTGTTAAATCTTTACTGCTTACAGCTACTCCACTGGGCTACTTTAGTCTCCAACAGAAAAAAACAAAGTGCCTCTGAACTCATTAAGCATGCTTGCTTTTTTCTTAGGATACTACAGCAACAATTTACAAAGATACATATTCCACATCTCTAATTCCAAACAGCACTCAGCATCTACTCATGCAGTTAACAGTTGCAGGGGTAGGTTCTCCCTCAAAATCTGCTTGACTAATTCAAAGTCTGTAAAATGCAATTATTTTAGTTTGGTACAGAAGAGCAAATTATATACCATCTAATTAAAACATCAGTACTTGGAATTTTGCTGCCTCAGAAGAAGACGTTGATACAATCCAACTGGCCAGCAGTGAAGCCCCTGCAGTCTATTCCATTTGAAGCAGGATAAATTAGGTTCTTTCATTAAAAAAAAAAAAAATTGTCCCTCAAAAGACTACATTTGTTGACAAACATAGCCAAGGCTCAGATAGATAATCAGAACAGTAACCGAATCTCTTCTTTCAGACAATTTAAGTCTGAAAAATAGCTTTCTAGGTTAACGCTTACTGCCAGCTATCAGCAAGAACATGTCTGATTCCCAGCTCAGCCACCCTAAGAAGTTTCTCCCACATGGTGGTTGTTAATATCAGTCATAACAACCACTGTCAAATAGCTGCAGTTTTTCATTTTGGTATTTTGGGCATAAGTGACTCTTATTTCCAAACAGACTTGCTAGTGTTGCCACAGTCATACCAGTTTCAACACCAACTTCTCCCAGTACTTCAGGTTTTGTTTAAATAGATTTCAGATCAACAGGGACAGCCACACAAGCTTCAAACTCAACAGTCTAATTACATAGTACCATAATGCTTTGTTATCTTACAGCTCACTGAACAGATTCTTTAGAAACAATGGGATTTCTTGACATGTATCATATACATTTAATCTACTATGCTTCTGGATGAGTTAACAAGCAGACACCAAATATTTCAATAGGATGGGTTTGCTCTGTGAATCTTAGCTAAAAGCAATTTAATTTTTCTAACAAATTCAGATGTCTATACTTAAGGGTCATGTCAGAATAAAATACATATGCTTAAAACTATGCTTTAAAGATAGAATGCATGTAAATATCAATAAAAGAAGATGATGCTGTTTTCAGTTTATTCCTGCTATAGGGCAGTTTTAATTCCCGACTTTCAACTGCTACCACAGTGATCACTCTTATGGACTTCTAGTAAAGTAAATAATGAGAAGTTTCTTCCCCCTTCTTTCACAGGGGATCACCCTTGCATGTCACAATCTCAGTTTCCAAAGCTGAAACCTGTGTTTGCCAGCAGGGGGGCTGCCATTTCCTAACACTATGCTGGCCTGCAAACTCTCTAACAGCAACTCTCATGAACACAGACACAACTTGTCGCTTGTGAACCTGGAGAATACAAATCTGTCCTAATGTGGATTGAGCTGTTTTCTTCAAAAGATAAAGCAAAGGTTTCTCCTTGTAGAAACCCCAACACAGATACTAACATACCAATACCAGATTATTTCTTGTCCTGCTCTAATTCTACGTAGGTTCTAAAATTATGAATGAGAATTTGAGTAACATCATCCCAACAATAAGCACAACACACTGGATACACTCAACAAAATTTCATCCCCTGAAAGGAATAAATACAGTGGGCTGATTATGCATTTAAATCCCAGGAACCCTCAACATTTTCCATAATAAGAGAAGCCAAGCAAAGCTACCGGGAAAATAGGGCAATGGATTAGAGAACAGGCACAGACATGACAGAGCCCTCTCACAATGCCTGTTCAGACCATCTTTGTGTTTACAGGCAATTAAATACTGTTTTAATGACATGTAACATAAGCCATTGTTATGAGGAGGTTAAAATACTAATGTAATTTCAGTGGCATATACTGACCACATTCGAACAACAGCCCAGTTCAGATCAGCCTATAGCAGAAGTAAATTATGTGTCATCAATATTCATAGTATGTTAACATTACCTAAAAAGTCAGCCTCTGCTAGGACAGTGTTAAAAAGGTACCTATCCAAATGTCACATCAAGTGGCAGCACACTGAGATTATAGTAGAGTGGCACTGTATGGCATGGAACCCTCTCTACTAAACACAGAATATACTTTTTAAAAAAATAAATACATCAAAATTACGTTGCTTGATTTGTATTTAGGTGAATATCTGATGACATTTTAAAGATCTTAAAGGACATCCAAAAGTTTTCTTTAAAAAAAAAAATAATCAAGTCCTCTTACATTGTCCGAAACTGTGGGATGCCCCAGTAATCATGAGGAACTTTTGTAATTAAAGGTAAAATGCTTATGTAGCCTCATGTTCCAGAGGTTTAAAGCAGTCTGATGCACAATCTACATGAAGTGCTTGGGTGCTCAGTACAATTAAAAAATGAACACACTTCCATGGATGTTTAAAGGATAATTTAGGAGGCCAGTTCCAAACTTCCTGATGCAAGGCAACATATGAGAGTAGGCATTAGGGAAAAAAAAAAAAAAAAATAATCTTAAAACCACCAGACAACTACAGTTATACAACTGCACTTCTTGAAAGTATGTTTCAAGTATATTAAACTACTTCAAGAACATGAAACAGCTACACGAATTACACTTAACTTCTGATGTTGGATTTCTGACAAAAATCTCTCTGGACTTCTGTATCATGTAAGAGAGAATAATTAAGCACAAAACCAAACAATCAACCAAAACCGTTCAGCCATCATAACTAAGTTTGCAAGGCAACAGCATGTATAAGCCACCTGCCAAGAAGTCCTGGGCTAAATAAAGATTTTATAGGTCTACTATTTCCTATAACAGTTTAACACACAATCTGCTATCTCAGCACAGTCACAGCAGAGGTGTTCCTTTGTTATTATCAGGTTAACCATGGCTTATTAGTCTAGCAAAAGCTTTAAGGCATTCAGATATTAAAGAAATTACTGAGTCTAGACCTAAATTTCACCTTTATTACAATATTCCAGGCAATAAATGGATTTATTTACATTTTGGAAAAGGTAGTTTCTCATTTGAAACCTCTATAAGTAAACAATATTCTCACAAGTGTGAAAACATTCACCAATCCAGTTTTAGAAGTCCTGCTACACGTACACATAGTTATTTTGTACTTTCCACAAAAGAAATAATCCTAAACTTGTGTGCTTATGAAAAACAAATATAGAACACAGCTTAACAGAATAAGGTATGTATGTATCTAAGGCTTTCAAATATGCATCATGCAAACAATACATATAAAAACATTCTCCTAAAACATATGGTATACAGAAGACTTAAATGCCAGACCAAGGGGGTTTTGGTGTGTCATCACCCTCCAACAAACAGAAGGTATATGTAGAGTAAAACATGGAAACATCCTCCCAGTAAAGTAACTGGTACCAGATTATGGTTAAGAAAAGAACAAACCTCGAGCAAAATAGTTTAAATTACTGTCTTATTTCATCGGGTGTATGTATTTATTTTTCTCTTAAAATGCTTAAGATGACTGTTTACAACACAGTAAAAGCTCTTGATATGCAGGAGCCAAGACTTGCACCAGTTTTATAGTAAAATGTTCTTTGTATAGATGTTCATTTATTTCTATTCCTACAAAAATCCTGTAATTTTCAATATATTAAGTACCAAAAATAAAGCTCTGATTACATAACCACAACATGCTAACACCAAAATGCTTCAATGAAAACAAACCAAACTTCCCACGATATTGTACTATCCTTCAAGCAAAAGTTAACTGTGATGAAATGATGACTTTTTTTTTTAAAGGGGGGTGAGAAAAATACTTTCCTATTTGTTTTTTTTTTTTCCAAAATTTCAATTATATCTATTTTCACATCTGGTCTGTAGTGATATTTTGGATATGAGAACTATGATTTCTCTGTATAAATATGTATCACCCCCAGCTTTGCCACCATGTCCATCTCAAGCACCTTCAAAGATACGGTTGACAGAGAAAGGAATAGTAACTGCAGTTGGATCTGTCTTTAGCATGATTTACTCAATTATGTGGCATCAAATTTATACATTCAGGCTTTAATATGTATTTAAGACCACACATGTATTTAAGTTACCCTACTACAGACCATGACTCACAAAAATCACACTGATATAAAAATATAAGAGCGTCTGAGGGATCATATATAGCAGGCCTATAAAGTTTAGGAGATTAATCACGAGATGCCTAACGAAAAAAATTACTGAAATAAAAATAGCCAGAATAACTTAACTCAGAAGTATCTTCTCCTTATCAGAGTTGTTAATGCTGAAATCCTCTATATACTACCTCATTTGTACCATACTGTGCATTATATTCCTGTTAGAATGAAGGGATCCAGCTTTTTCATTGTTCTTCAACAAATTTACAAAGAGGAAGAAAGCATTGTAGCTGGGATTCTTTTCTTCAAAACTCTGTTACAAGAAATTAATTGCTGTGCACTTAACAGGTACAGGACAGACACTGCTAAGTGGATAACCATGTACCCTGGCAATTCACATACTTTGTTCTGTAGAGTAGTTTTCTTTTCTTGTCCTGTTTATATACAGTAGCTCTTTATGCTGGTATTCCATAAAATTTATACTTACCTTGGCAGACTCTGCATCACACGGTACATAAAGCGTGCACGATACAGAGCACCTACTTAAAGAAACACACTCACCAATACATATTGTAAACTTTTTCAAATGTTAAAACAGAAATTGTGTTGTCTATGAGCATATTTTCTGCCCATCTGGTCTCACTAAGTGTGCTATTGCTTACATTTTAAATTTATGGGCATGTGCAAAAAATACAAGAGTTCCATCAGAGCTGCTAGGCTGCAAGAACTGATCTACTTTTGACCTCAGAAAAACAAATATATTCATTTCCTTCCCTTCTTTTGCCTCAGAATAACAATTTAAACATTAGTTTTAGATCAGACTATTTCACATGCTGTAATGAAAAAACAGAATTGTGTTTCATTTAAAATTACTATCCTTCACTAAGATGATATCTCTGTCAAATATTTTTTCAGTGAAAGAAAGACTAGTCCAGCTGACAAAAACTGACAGTAATTAAAAATATTGAAAAGACATAGACCAAATGATTCTACAACTTCTTTGCACATTTAGCTACAGCCTTCATAATCCCAATTTCAAAGAAGTAAAGACCGGGGTGAATAGCTACAGGATATTAATAGAGTAAGAAAGACGGCAAAGGTAACTTTAAATGGGTTATTTCTTACAGTTAGTAGTTGTTATTAAGAAAACCAGTTAGAGTAGCTGCTTATTTTCCCAACTTAGTCCAACATCTTTCTGGACACAGTCTCATCCCTACACTGAAGAACTTCCCCCTTATCCTAATTATGACTTTCACAGACCAATACACTGCCACATACATTCAACTCACATGCAACTATGACATCAATACCTGTAAAAACACATATGTGTCTGTCTCTTGGGTTTTCTTCCCCCAAGTGATGCAAATACCTATATACAAACCTGGAGAGAACACTGGGATGCCCCATTCCTTGTTCCACCTTTGCACTCCAAGAAATTAGCATACGTTAATTATGCAGCACAAAAGCTAGTTAATACTTCTCATGCTTCACCAAAAAATCTGCAGTCATTTAAAATCGCAGTAGATAAGGCAAATTATCTACTGCTCACACTAAGCATTTCTCTCCTGCTATCACTTGCTTCCATGCTAGAGATCCACACCCTGCTGAAGTCTGTATTCAATTCTAAATGTAGAAGTTGTTACAGCCCCACTATAAGAATTTCACCATACCATTTAAACTTTACAATAATGTCAGGAATTTCACTATCACTGGAATTTTAAAGACACTAACACTGGTAAGAGAAGGCAATTTAACAAAAATAACTGAAGTTAACAGCAGATGGTCATGTATTTCCAGAAGTGAACTGCTTGTATACCCACAAGCGTTTTAATGTTTCAAACGTTGCAATTTAAGATTTCTAAAAATTCAAGTTTAACTCAGAAAATCCTTTTTACTTCAAATAAGGGAATTTTTTACTAAGGATGAGCCAACATAAAATAGAAAAGCTTGTACATACCTTAGGTTCTAGGAAGTACCCTTTAAAATACCGATACCAAACAGGAACTCCTCTAGGAAGCTCTACAGTAGCTTTCCATAACTGACTGTGGGGGGGTGTGGAAAAAAACAGTTTCAAAATACAGGGTAACAGCCGCCTCAGACATATGTCTGTCCTATGTGATAATCTAAAATAAAGTTTATTGTACTGCTGCAAGAACTTAGCCAAACATGCACAAAGCACAATAAATACTTTGAAATACTTGGAACTGAAATTGCACTTTCTAATCTACAGATCTGAAGTGCTCTACTAGCACAAGAATTCTCAAATTCTCATCTTCATTTAACAGATGGGGAAAGCATGATTAATCAGTTTAGGGACTCATCCAAGATCACAACGCAGCAAGTCAGAATTAAAATACATCCTGCAAACCCTGCATCATACGCACAGTAATAGGCAGGACATGATTTCAAGAAAACACTGAATTCCTCCACTCCATTTAAAACTTCATTCACGTACACTCATGGTTATATACACACAAACCACTTAAGAGTTTTAAAGCAGCTTAAATAATCTTCTCCCCATCTCTTTAGAGCCACAATAATAACTTGTATAGGTTAAAAAGAAAGTAAATGCTATAAACATCTCCTGTAACTTGCTGTAGAGTTATGGGACTGCAAATTACCCATAGCAGTTTCTTATTCAAAATGTCTACAGCTAAACTACTGAAATATGCCAGCCACAAGGGTAGAAGCATCATCTATAAGTAGAGAAGCATACACAAGTTAAACGTTTTCTTAGATACATTCCTAAGCATTCAAAACGTTCAAGGCTAGCGTAAGAAATTTTGGACAGGTTTACTAGTACTGTATGTAACTCAATTGTTTACAATCTCAAAGCCAGAATAAATTAGTTGCTCCAGAACTCCAGCTACTTCAAAGGGAATAAAAAACCCCAAAACCCCAAAACCCCAACTTACCGATCGTCGGTTTGGAGGACCACTGCAACTTGTGGATTCCAGTTTCCCAAAGCACTGCAGCTCCCACATACTGCAAAAACCTCTCCTAAAAAAAAACCCAATCAGAAAAACCCCACAATCATTACTCAAGACTATATGGAATTGATAAGTACAGCATACATGGTCTCAACCCTTCAAATATTTTAAATAGATACACCAGAATCACCCATCTTTTCAGTTCAGAAAGAAATTCCACACACGCACAACCCCTCCAAACTACAACAGCATTTTTTTTGCTATCATACGGACCTCAGAGAGGGAGTACTGAGAACCCCAGCCCTTAAAAGGGTTGGATTCCAAATTGTCCTTCAGTTCAAAAATCCCTGGAAATGCAGCAGGAAAATTTTCACTGTAAAATGCTTATTTTCAAGATAAGCCAGTTTTCTCCTAATACTGTATTTTTTAAATACATGTTCATATACACACAGAGTAACATACATGTCTAAAAACATATTCTCTAAAATTCACATGAACAATCTAGAAAGCACAAACAGTATTACTCCCAAGACCACACATCCAATTAATTTTATTCCTGAGAGAAATAAAATTAATTTTGCTGCTACGCTTTCAGTTTTTTATTGGCCATAAAAGCATAATGCTGTTACACAAAAAAACACATGAAATTGTCACACTGTCTACCTTACTGCATACATACATACAGAAAGAATCCAAAATAATTCAGTGGTGTAAGAATGCTTATGTGTTTGTTTAAGCCCTGCTGGGACTAGAGACCACGTTGCAGTTGTCCCTCCCCCACCCTCAGACACAAGTAGGGCACAAACCTCGAGTTGGAATAAGAAGAAATTTAATACAACAGTGTAATAAGCAATTTGAACAACAACAGTAGCAATGATAACAACAATAAACAGTAATAACAGCCAACAAGACAAAAGATACACAGAGAAATACTGCAATGGTTACAGACAGCCCCGTGCTCCCCACAACCAAAGCCACAAAGGAAAAAGGTTCCCACGCTCCCGCACCAGGACCTGAAGTCAGCATGGTATGAATAACCCGCCTAGAGATCCCTTCCCCCTCTCTGCTGGGGAAACTTAACCCTATCCTAGCTGAACCAGGACAGCTTGATTCTGGGATATCCAGGAGTTAAAGTTAACATTGCAACTTATCCTTGTATATAAAACCTATAATGTGTATGACTAAGAACATCAACAATGATAAATACAAATGGAAAGGACAAGTTAGTATTTTGCTTTTACAGGGTTTCAACAATATTATTAGACACAAGAAAAAAAACCTGCTGCAGAAGGAAAAAACTTGAAGCTTTAAAGTATATTTAGGCACCATCTGCTTAACCTTTTAATCTTGCTATGCAAAATGTTAGAAATACCAAGAGTATCTGAGTAACTTATAAATAAAATGTAATTAAAAAATACTAAAATTTACTTCAGCCTCTAACTTGAAATGCCTAAATGTAAGGTTTCAAACAAAATCACTTTTAAACCAAAGCAGACATAAGCAAATTCAGCTGAAGTCAAATTAGTCCCTTAATTGCGGAGGGTGGGGCAGGCAAGCAAAAGCATTGAAGAAAAAGGGGAGAGGATATCCAGAACTACCCTGCATACCTCATCAACAGGAAAAGCAAGGTTCAAATGAATTAACTGAAAAGTTAGCAGTCTTAAAATCAAGACACAAGCATCTATGATAGTGGTTTCCTGTTTTCAAACTGGGAAAGCAGTAGCAATAGTAACTAAATAATAATCTAAAGATACAAAGTAGGCAAGCTATATATGACAAAGACGCAAGACATTTTATCAAACCAAACACCATAGCTGGAACTTCAAAGTCTGAAATAGCAGTTTTGAGGAATTCCTTATGCCTCTAAAACTGTGTCTCTTTTTTCCAGTTATGCAGGTTTATCTAGGTAAGGACTGTTTATGAAGGAAATCCCTGAAGACTCAAGGGTTGCAGAAAATCTACAGAGGTCTGGAAATAAGTAAGATAATTTGTTCCTAGAAACTGGTTATGGAAATAATTTTAGATAACATTTTGATCTACAATCCCTTTTTTATAAAACCTTTTGTTCTGTCTCATTATTTTTAAAAAAACAAGCTTTTTGGATGCCTGCTGTAAGCATATAAATGCAGACAAAAGTCAGCTGTATGAGTATACTTACTATGCAATTCACTGCACACAATTGCCTAGGTCAGATACTTTACCTTTCCCACTCTACTGAGGCACATTATGGTTTGTTTTTGCAGGGAGGAGTGAAGACCACCTGAATACCATGCAGAATTTCTGACTGGAGATACTAAAGAGAAGCTAGAAGTCTTTTAATATCCCTTTAAAATAGCATCATTTAGTACATCTTAGTGTACACACTGGCCAACCTCTGAAATACTGCGTAAATTATGTTCCTCTTAGTATCAGCTAGCTAGAATAGTTTTCTGGCCTTTTTTAAGCAAACACGTAAACATTCAGTGAATACTTATCACTCAACAAGGCAACATTTAAACAAGATGCACAGTCACCCCTAAACTCAACAACAATCACGCTGCGAGGCTGAATTGGGATTTGTAAAATGCTGCTTAAATTATCCTAGGAAAGGCACAAGTGAAAGGCACAATAAACTGGAATTGCCTTTTCAAAGGCAATTCTAAATTCAGTGGCATTTGGTTGGGTTTTGTGTTTTAAGATCAAGGGTCTTCAACTTCTCCCCCTGCCCTCACCAGGGAATCCGATGCTGCTACTGGCAGAGCTCCTTCAACTAAGGCAGAGGAAGTTACTCCACAGTCTTCTGCCCAGTCTCAAAGCTTGCAGCAACCTCCCTGATGTTGCAATCTCTGCCTGGAGCAGCTGTACAGCTGGGAGCTATAATCTCCATTTTTTATTTCATAATAGCTAATCTTTGGCCACCCAGCAGTCTCTTGGTACAGGACTGTGTCCTGATGAAGGCCTAAAGGAGTCACACAGCCTGTGACCAGTGACTCTCTTCCTTCTGCTAGGATGAGGCAAAAAGGAAGCACTCCATGTCACAAATATGTAAAAGCCTACATCAATGTGTCAGGCTTCATCACCAGTGTTGATTCCAGAAGTGGTTTGGCTAGAGGGAGTGAGTCAAAGCATTGTTCTTATGTCGGTGATGCCTTTTTATCCTGCCAGTTAGCCTGCAACCACTGGCTTTGACATCAACAGGAAAGGACAGTGATGAGCACACAGGGAGCAAGTTAGCACTTAAGGTGAGGATTCTTGTCTAACCAACTATCACCATGGTGATCTGACAAAATCAGTACATGACATTTCTAAATAAACTGGAAATTTTGCTGCTTGTAGAACTCTGATAGCTCTGAAAACCTACCTCTCCTCTTTCACAAGACTGCATCTTGCCACTGCTGCATCCCAAAGCTTGTCCCCAGTCAAAGCCAACAGTATCAGTATTGTCATAAGCAGAAGCAACCTTCTGTGTCACCTCCTTATGTTATACCAGGTAATGCTTTGTAACCAGCCACTGAGGAAGGATCAAGTTCTCCCTAATTCTAATTTTTGCTGCAGATATTGTTACAAATATTATCAGTAAAAAAGTTACACAAGCAAAGTGTCATCACAACAGCAGAAGCAACATTAAACAGGGCAAAAGAGCATGACTCCCGTTGTGTAGCCTCACCAGTGCTTTATAGCTTCATCTGATCCAAGGTCAATTAATTCTTTAACTTCAAAGTTTTCTCCAGAGAGCCATAAAAACACTGCTCCTTACTAAAGGTTTTGTGTCCACAGTTTGTGTCAGTGTTCAGTTCCCAAATTCCCAATCAAATGGGAGAAACACATGAGAGGTCTAACATGGGGCAGATGCCAAAACTTTAAAAAAAAAAGTTTTTATCATCTTTTCCCCCTTCAACTACAACAGACACTTCTGCCATCTGGTATTTGCCTGTAAGGGGAATTTTGCCAGTCTGTATGCGCTCCCACATTCATCTGCTTCTGTTAGGCAACCACCAATTACTCTTTTGGTGACTGTCATGGTTTAAACTCAGCCAGCAGCCAAACACCATGCAACCACTCGCTCAACCCTTCCCCTGCCCTGGGGGATAGGGAGGGAATTAGAAAGGTAAAGATAAGGAGACTCATAGGCTGACATAAAGACAACTTAATAATTCAAATAAAATAAAATTAAACTAATTATGATAATAATGATAATAGAATATACAAACGAGCAATGCACAATGCAACTGCTCATCACCTGCTGACTCATGCCCAGCCTGATCCCAGCTAGCAACCCCAGTGGAGAGAAAACCCTGAAACTGCAATCCCAGAAGAGCCAGCTTCCCCACCAACCCTCATCTATATACTGAGTATGACGGCTTATGATATGGAATATTCCACAATATTCCAGCCAATTCGGGTCTGTTGCTCTGACTCCGCTCCCTCCCAGTTTCCTGTACACCCACAAATGTTGAAAAGTCTTTGATTTCTTAGCAACAACTGAAAACATGAACATATTATCAACATTCTTCTCACACCGAATCCCATACTGAATCTAAACCACAGCACTATTCTAGCTATTATGAATAAAAAATTAGCTCTATACCAGCCAAAACCAGGACAGTGACATTCCTTCAAAGTTCCTAAAGATAAAGGTGAAAGTAATAAACACAATTTGTCAACACTAAATCATGGTGTTCTACATGATCTCATCTAGATTACAGAATTGATTTTACACATATCTGCACAACAGAACACTGAATTAAGCTGCTTATTCTTTCTCCTTAACTCTTAGTAGAGGTCTCATCTTGTTACAGAGAACTTTCAACAGGGATGCAGAGAGAATGAAAAAGCAGAACACATCAGTGCACACCTGATCATCATGGTACAGAATGTAAATACTAGTTTTCATGGCATAAAGAGACAGAACACTGAAAACAATCATAACCATTTCAGTTACCATCATCATCTCTAGCACACTATGAAATTGTCTGAAGAACAAGATAAAAATTCCCAAATCTCATTTTCAAATATCTATGAGAAATTTCTTAATTCATGTATTTTACAGTGACTTACCATTTTGATATTTGAACTGAAATGGTTTTTGCCTCTGAGGAAAACATATAAGATAGCCTTTGAACATTCTTCTGTTTTTTTTCTAGTTAAACCATGTAAAAAGGAGAAAGCATGATTTGGGTACCTGGAACTGATGGTCCTCTTACTTCAAAAGTGACTTGAGAAGAAGTCATACTTGCAGAACTTTTGTCTTAGGATAGCTGAAATCTCCTGTAGTGGGAGGAAAAAGATACTACATTTCAGGAACATCTATTGCTGTCCTAAGTAAGAGGAAACACAAATCCTATCACTTAACAGGGCAGCAAGCCACTGGTGATGTTACTGTTTGAGTGAGCAGTAAAAAACAGAAAGCTCTTTAAAAGCAGCAACAGCTCCATAAAACAGCATCCAGCTCAGAAGACACTGTTGCAACACTGTCAGGAGAAAAAGACTACTAAATCAAATACCATATACAAGTAAATATCAGTATCATGCAGCATTCATCAGTCTTAAACTGAGATTTTTCAAAAACCTGTTTTGATTAATTTTTCTCCCCAAGAGGACACTGGAAGTTATAAGACATTTAAGGTTATGACCTTTGGCAAGCAGTAACTTCTCTTTCCCTATGCTATTCTTCAGCATCCTCTTCAAAACACAAGAAAGCACTACCACCTTGAAGGAAAAAGGGGAATAACCCAGGACAGATGACAGCACAAACAGCGAGTTGTCCACCACCCTACAGTCTGCTCCACTACCAATAATTCCAGTCGTTGACATGGTACACCAGGAACTAAAAGCATAAAGCAGTCTTCAAACACCCCAGCAGGAAGGGACTGCCTACAGCCTCTGTAGCCAGGAGAGTAGCTGGAGGATTGACCCTGTTCAATTTTCTACCTTCCTCCAATACACAATAACTTGATGGAAAAAAAATGGCAGAATTCCATTCTCCCCATTACAGCAGAAACTATTGATGTAAAACATCCTTTTATATTACTTATGAAAGTATTAGTCCTATCAAAGTCCAAGTCTGGATGCTATTGGACTGTTATCACCCAAGTATATACCTTTGGACATGGGCTGCAAAATAATCATACTAGTTATATGCAGAATTAACTTTGCAATGCTCTCAACTAAACCATTTCTTTATATCACTGTGGGTTTGTTGGGGTTTTTTCCCAAAACCGAGCCAGTAGAAAGTTTTTATTTTTTTCAACAGGACAAAAGCACTTTATTTCATTACAGTGTTGGTCAGCAAGCCTTTAGTAACAGCTTTAATAATAATGACAAGAACAACTAACAGCACTCCAGAAAAATCTACCTTTCATTAGCTCTACTACAAGTTCTTGCCTTCAGAAGGGCACAGGACAGTTTAACAGATGCCTTGAAAGCAAGAAAAGCTGAAGAAAGTCAGATACCAAGTAGGACAAAAATAAACCCAACTCAATCAATCCTGATTCCTCCCAGGCAATCAGAAAGTTAAGGTCTGAAATTTGAACACCTACAATTTTTCTTCTGGAATTTCTCTTCCTATTCTCAAACTATTTCTTTTCTAACTCTTGTTGTACTTTACATTTCCTTTTCTCCTCCCTTATTTGCCTTTTCAGGAGTAAAATAAGAGCAAGAAAACAGTAGTAATATAGATGTTTCTGGTCATATAGTCCAATTCTGCATGTAATGTTTCATAAATAACACTTCTATAAAGGATAAAATCCCAATCTACTGAGGCTTCATTTACTTTAAGCGTACTTAATAAATGGGAATTCCATGAAGGGCACACCCTTTATGAACTTTGTCACATGTATTCATTAGGTGGTCTGTATGTTAACAGCGACACATACTAGCAGTTATTTTTAGCAGTTATTTACAGACACAGAAGCACAGCACATTTCAGTGCTGAACCTAAAACAGGACTTGTGACACTGGTCCAGTATGACACAAAAATCTCAGTTTAAAGCAGAGAATATAAACTACTAGTTGCATTTATGAAGACACTGGATAGTGCATGGCCTCGACTGTGTTTATCAACTGTTCTTGCTTGGACAGCCTTTAACTGAAAAGGTAGAGTAGCTAAAGGGGAGATGAAATAGGCAAAAATGCCTTGCAAAGACTACAAAGCAGGTAAGTGACAGCTGAAGCCCCTACCCAGTTCCCCAATGCAAGAACAGCCTTTTCCTTGTCATAAAAAGCTATTTCCAAAGCAAATGCAACATGACTCAAAATTAAACTTGACAAAAAACAGCAATAGCTGTCTTACTCCAAATTAATTAAATACCCATCCATTCTTATAGAAAAATCTAAAATCCTGCTAAGTCTATAAAGCTTTTAGCCAATCTTGTAAAAATTCTGTGTACCCACTTGCAAGACATCTGTGGGCTTTTCTAAAGCACGTAGGAAAAGAATATTACTTGTCTATATAACAGTAGTTAATTGTAAGGAGATTTTGATAAACTGACTTTGTAAAGTTGTCAAAATTCTGCTCAAAAGGCATTTTATCTCAAAGATCTATTCAACCTACCCAAGAGATATATCAGGAGAAGAAAAACTCCAAGTTTACATCACCAAACACAGGCATGATTTTTCTACCAGAACTGCAGCTACAAGTCTTGAGCTTACATTCATGTTTAGAGTCAAAGTACTACCCCTCATTTTTAAAGAAACATCTCTGTTGGAGAATGCCTTGCAGAGAGCAAGGCCATAGCTCCCTGCAGAAGTCAGTCCCAGCCACCTGAGGTAAACAAAGGAAAGAACCCAGGGTACAGTTATGTAAACAAGGATGGAGATCCAGGGCTCAGTTGTGCTAGCGAGGACTGTTGTGAGAACACAGAGATAAGTTGGGGCGCACTACGACCTTGGGGGGTGAAGAGAAGCAGCCCTGGGAGAGAAGCAGGTTTACAGCAAGAAAGATGTTTATGCATACCAGAAATGCCACAAGGGGCTGGTGTATTATAATGTGATCTTTTGAATGTACCCAATGGCTGAGACATTATAATGTAGTTTCTTGAATGCATCCAATAGAGTTGCAAGTAGTGTATTGTAGAGTGCTTATATAAGGTGTGATTTCTTTCAATAAAGTGGAAGCTTGCTCTATCATTCACATTGAATCGGCTGCTTGCTTCCTCCGCCCGCCGCACATCTCTTCCAGAAGAGCTGTATGTAAACACACAGCAAGGAAAAAACAGTTCTGCTTTTTGTTAATGAATCAAACCTATGTTGTATATTATCATGCATTTATGTACATCCATTCTGTACTTTCAAGACACAATATGAAAATGCTGTATTTAGGGGGAAAAAAAAACCCTAAGTTTAGCTGTAGAGTTACTGATGGTTCTTGAGAAATTGGAGTAATTTAATTCTCAGAGGGAAATGGCAAGAAACCCTAGACCATTAAACCCCCTGACCAGTTGGTGGCAGGTGATCTTATAAACCCTACACTCTATCCTTCAGATTTTCAGCACTGACTCACCAAAGAATAACAAAATCCTCTCTGCTCACCACACCTGCAGTGATGGACTCTCTGGGAGAACATAAAGAACCCTCAGCTCAGAGGACCATAACTGTCTGCTTAGGGGAACTGAAACAAGTAAGAACAGTTGTGTTAAAAATGTTAAACACTTCCTAATCGTCAACTGAGCAACTTACAAACTAAAAGTCCTTGTGCAGCAACCGTTTTTAAGCAACATTTGGGTTTAAGAGTATTAAAGCTGAATTTGTATCTGCTGCAACTACACATGCCCAAATGCCAGCCTGGGGTGCAAATAACTGACCCTTGTCCTATGTCCCATCTCCTCCTTTTGGTCAGCTTTTATAGACGGCAACTTACACGCATGCAGGCAAGCAATGAATGCTTGAATCTCAGTCACTTCTCATGAGAAAGAGAGGTCTCACCCAGGTAAATATTTACACAATAGTATCAGCATGTCACCTGAAAAAAGTGTTTCTCGACCTAGAGATTCTTGTTTTTACAACAGAAACATGTTTTTTCCCCCACCATGTCACAGTTCAAGCCTCTCACACTTTCTTTTTGCAAAGCAAACCCTTACCTTTCACAATCTCTGGAGGTTTCCTTCCCACAGAAACGGTGTCTGCCCAGCAGATGCACTCTGAGTCCTGGGGCTGTACTGACCTGCCTTCAAAAGCCTGAACTCAGTAACCCTGCCCATCAACCAACCTCACTGTATAAAACAGGCTGTCTACGAGGCTTCCAAAGCAGGGCCAAAAGCAACAGCCTAGTGAGTAGGATCATGTGCAATCTTGGATCCCCTGCCACAAGACAAAGCTCTCCTTAAGATGGGAAGAAAAGCAACCGGGAATTTTGTAAATTCAGAAATCCTTACTTGCCTTCACACACCCGAAAGCACAGCAGCAAAGATTTTAAGCATAGTATCCTGAGGGCAAGAGGAAAAAAATGTACTCTTTGTTCTAATATTGCCTGTAAAGCTTTCCTTTCATGGGCACCTGAAGGAGTACAAGAGTGACAGGATTAATGTGCTTCCCTAAATAATAGGGAAGCCAAAGTCTTCCCTCCTGATTCTCGAAGGGCACTTATAGAAGATGCAGGTAAACAGCCTTGGACTGCTAAAGGCACTTGGAAGATGAGAAAATAAGACATTTCAGACTCTCCTGACATAACACTATCAACTATTAATGCATCACAAAATATCATAGCTTTCCTCTAAAATGAGGTAGCAAAGGTCACCGTGGATGGGGAACACCAAAATAATTTTTGGTTATAGTCAAAATACCAGAACGTGGACTTAACTGAGTAAGTCAAGTTTGAAGTTCATTTGAACTTACAGGTCTAGTGGTATATAAAACCCCTTCACAACTCCTCAGCTTCAAGAGATTATTTCCCACCTACCCCCCTTAACTTCCCTAACCTTTCTAATATATTTTAAGAGGTATTGGCTGTTTTCTGTCCCGTATCTTATACGCAGTATTTCAGATTTAGATAAATACACACCAAGTAATCTGGGACAATCCTGGAATATAAAAGCCTAGCTTGCAAAGAAATTTTAGACTCATAAAAATTCATAGCATTCAAAAAGCCAGATGACATGCTCTCTCTCAATACAAATGAGATTTTTAATAGCAACTCAAATAGGTTTGCAAGACTCTGACTTCTAACGCTTCAAGGGTAACGTCTGAGACTGGCTTGAAGTACAATTCGATAATTTTTCTACTGCAGAGACAAGCCTGAAGGCCTTGAACCTTCTTTTTGTTGTATGGACAGGCAGCTTTCAAAATGAGGTAGGAAACACTTTAGGCAACTATATTACGATAGATCCGAATGAAAAGTTGACTTTATCAATTGTGGGTTGTTTTAAGGGCTGCAGAATGAGTGGTTATACTTAGCAAGTAGAAGGAAAAATATGCATTGACATCTAACAGGCAAAAAGAAGGGATACAAACAGACCAAGCCTCAGGAAATTCTACACCAGCTTTCTAAATTATGGGGGGCCCACAGGGAAGATTTCTATTGAAAATAATCAGAACTCATAACAAAAATAACTTCAAGATTAAAGGAAAAGCAAAATGCTGCTCTTCCAATACATGAGGGGAATCCAAAGTTTTGCAAGTTCTATTCTCTCTAGGATGTATCTAGTGGAGTGTGAACTAAAACTTCTTCTACGCTCTCAGAAGCTAGATGACCCAGGTCATATGAGACCTTGACCCTTTGCTGGAATTTAGTCCATGGTATTTGGCAACATGCTGATGAGAAAGACAAAAAAGCAACAGACTTACACCAAAATATATTGTGTCACATTTCTTCCCCTCTCTCCCCCAAAAAAGCCCCCAAACGGTGTCTAATAAATTATTAGTAGAAATTTCTGATGTAAAGCCATCAACCCAAAACTCTCTTTGGTAACATTATATTTAACAATAACTGGATAACACAACACAGATTTTTCAATGAGGGTAAAATACAACTTACAAAGTATCTTTTTAAGGGGTGATTTTTAAAAAAACATCCAGATATATCAATTCTTTTATAGGTACTTAATGGGATTTTTCAAAGGTAATTAGACAGACAATTAAAATGAGACAGCTAGGTACCTAGGTATCATGATATTCCTGGAATGCATTTTAATACTTTCAAACATCTGGTTCTTAAGAATATTTTTAACCAATATATTACTGAATTTGGTTAGTTATCTGTAGAAAAATAAAGACAATCTGTGCACCAACAGGCTCTTTCATATGGTAACATTTCACCACAGACCACCATGCAGACTACTGCTACTGCAAAAAGTAAACACATGCTCAATTATTTTAAAATATCACTCAATGTTTTGCATATAAAGATGAAAAGGGTAAGGACTAGAAGGCTGCAGTGGTTATATTTTTCTGATTTTAAGCTGACATTCTCCACCTTTGAAGTACAAACTCATGAAACCTACCAACACGGAGAAGGGGTCCAACGGCAGCCTGAAGGAGGGGAAAGGTGCCCCAGTCCCAGACAAGTCATTTGACAGTTTTGAGTGCAGGCAAGCAGGAGCGGGGCTGATGCAGGGCACCACAGCCCCCCCCAACCTCCTGCAGGAAGCCTGCATCTCAACACTACCACACACTGCAGGAGAAGGCACTGTACTTTTATTTCACCTTCTTGAATGCTGTGCTATATGCAGCAATAGAAAATCCACCACGTGCCATGGTGGTATGCTGAACAAAGAAGAGAGATGAGCCTAATCCCATAGAACTGCTGTTTTAAGACACAGTTTTGTCATTTTTAATCACAGCGTTAGACTCTCAAGCATAAAAATTTCAACTCATGCTACTTCAGACTATACCTTTAATATTTAAGTGATATCTATTCAAATCCAATTAAACTTGTAGTATTAAGAAAGATTTTGTTGCTTGTGGTTGGTCCTAACAAGGTATCAGAATATTATAGAGAACATCTAAAGTAACAAATTAGGTATGTACTAAAATTAAGTAACAATAGTTGACAACACCTGGAGTTTAGGTCAGAGTATATGCTTTTACTCTAACAACTGCAGAATTTTTAGAAACAGCATCAACTCCTCCATTTTCACCCAAGCAATCAGAAGGTTCTTGCTTCCCCCTCTTCACCTTGACTGTGTGGGAAAGGACAGCCACAAAGTCAGCAGCTCTCTCATACTGCATTGCAGTATTAACACTGGACAGAGAAGAAACTTGCATACAAGATTTGGACATGCTCTTCTGATTTAAAGGCAGGAATTTTACCAATAGGGTTATGCTGACATTTCGAAAGAAGCAACGCCCGAGTACTATTTCTGAAACAGCATCACCTTAGTATATAGCAATGGAGAAAAGTATCTTTAAGATGCTATATTCAGCACCAATTTAACTACCCATCTGCAGGGCCAAGGCAGTCCTGGTAATCAAACACAAGATCCCTATCTAAAATACTATGTTCACCTGTAATGCCTCTACTTTGTTTGAAATAACAAGAACTTAATGGTTTTCAGCATTTCTAAAACACCTGTCCATGTAGCAGACTCTTCTGTCTTAGCTATGTCACAGCAGTTTTGCAAAGTTCTTGAAAAAAACGAAAATGGCTGGGGCATATTTGCAAGTAAACCAGAACAGCCTCAGTTTGACTTCTCTTGGCTGTAGTGTTGCTCGTTATTGAAGTATGGCTGACAACATTTTAACCAGGTAATAATATAGCTCTTTATGGTCATACTAACGTTCCTCACTTAGAAGTAACACAGACAACACATATAATGCTCGCACAGCTCTCAGTACAACAACAACTTTTTAAAAGGGTTTTCAAAGCCTGCATTCATTTTAGTGAGGAGCAACCTGCTTTACTAAGAGATTGATTATGTGGCAGTTTAGACTAGTAGCTTCTGCTAGGACAAAGAGCATTCTCCTGGCTCTTTAGTATTTTCTGTAGTTATTTTACAGACAACAGCGCTAGAATAAATACACATAAAAATCTCTAAGGAAAAATATTTTTATAATAAAAATTAATTGCACTTAGCAACCATTTCACTCTACCATGAACATTTAATATGCTTTGAAGGCTAATCTCCACCTAACAGTGCATGCTTTAATGAATTAAAACACTGCAAGACAAGCTATCGATTAAAAAGGAAAAAGAAAAAATAGGAAAATGAATCTGTGCCTCTTGCAACGTCCTGGTTAGAAAGCAAGTAACAAGGATAATCTAGAGTTGTCTTACTGGTCCCTCCGGGATCAAGAATACTGCATCACGAGCCGTTACTTTTACACCACGTTCCTTTAGTCCCAAGCTGAGCCCAAGAGCAGAGTAAACCTTCCCCACCGCCCCGGCAGAGCCGACCGGCACCGCAGGGTGTCCGCCCCCACCCAGCACCCCGGGACGTACCGAGGGC
>NW_020799097.1:124329311-124350184 GCF_003259725.1 Athene cunicularia | reverse complement strand
TGCCCCCGGCCGAACCGGCGAGGGAGCTGGGTCACGTGACCTCCCCTCGCCCATACAGCACTCCCCGCGGCTTCGGCCCCGCCCCCCCACCACAGCCAATAGGAAGCGAGCAGGAAGGGCTGAGTAGAGTCACCGATTTTCTCGATAGCCCCGCGGCTGGGGGAGGTGAAGGGGCAGAGGGGCAGGGGTCCTGCTCAGTTGGGGCAGGGCAGTCTCTGACTGCCGTCTTCCTACCCCTGAGACCGCCTTACTTCAGGCCAGGGCCCCAGCACCCAGCCTGGGAGCGTGAATACCTGGGGACGGGTAGCTCTTTTTCTCCGAGGTGCCGCTGGGGCACAGTGTCTTAGGCCGGCTGTGAGCTCACGGCATCACAGGTACTACTGCTTCTTTTTGGAGTATGAAGGGGCGGGCAGCACGCCTGTTCTTGAAAGGCTTTGGTCCCTGTGGGTTTGGTGTTGGCCGTCTATCTCCATGTGTGTTTTTCTAAGGCTCCACCTTTGCAGGCGTCCCAGCCCTGCCGGCAGGCTGTGGCCTGTGTCACCTGCTGAAATGTGGGGTGGCAGGAGCTGGTGCGTCTGCTCCGCACAAGTGTCCCATAAGGGAGTGCCCCCTGCTGTCATATAGGCTCTTCCTCTGTGCAGGTATGGATAGTTGCCTGTGTGCCCAGTTGTATGAGGAAAAGGGCTGTCATTCATGGTACAGCTAAAACATGTCTTCACAGCAATCCAATGTGAGAATGTCCATGCTGGAGCTTTGAAGCTGCAGGCAACATTTAAGCGTGATACTTGTCTCTGTTTCAGGGTAGCCGAGACTACTGGACAAAGAACCCCAGGGAGATTTGCTGCTGCAAAAGGTAGTATTGTGTTTGGGACTTGAGCTTGTGGCCTTCCTGAGACCTGATTTTATGATAAAGAAGGTATCCCACTGGAATTCACCCAACAAAGTGTTAGCGAATAAAAGGAAACTATTTTTCTCTGCATTTTTGAGGGTGATTTGTGCTCTGTTTTGTAGCATAGCCCTGGAGTATAGTATGACCAGTCCTTTCACTCTAATAATAACCTTGCATAAATAGCTTAGTAAGTAATTTGCTTCTGCTTTATAGAACTTGTGTCAGCTGACAAGCTACAGTTTGAGTATGCAGAGAAACCACTTACCCTGTCTTGCACTGGGAGTTAGCACTGTTTCAAGTATGCTGCTCCAGGCTGTCCTTCCATCTGTTGTTTAAATAGAGGCCTCTTTTCCATTCATTCATCCGCTGCAAACCCAGCCATGTTTATGAAGAATTTCTGACACAGCCATGGATGTTCTAGGGAAAATGAATGTTAGTATCAGACGTTCTGCACCAGAAAAGTATGTAATACTTCTGAATTGCTGAGGTCTTTATATGGATATTGCAAGATCAGTGAAAGATCAGGAGAAGATCAGGAGAAAGTGGTAGGGGGAGGTGTGCAGTAAAAGGAAATGGTAGCCAAAAGCAGTTTATTTTGAAGACAAAGGGTAAGAGGAATTCCTCTGGATAAGAAGGAGGGAGGGTTGGTAAATAGTGCTTCTTGGAAAGTTAAGTGTCTTGTTAAACACAAATGTGAACTGCTCTAGATACAAACCCTTAGTGATTAAGTAAACATTAGGAGCCATCACTTTACAGGTATAATCAACAGTCAGCTGAAGAAAGAGGAAGAAGAATCTTTAGAGAAAATACTATTCAGAAAAGTAATTGCCTACTTGTTTTCTCTTGCCCTTTTTAAAGATTTATTAGTTCAAGTAATTTCTTGTCTTTACAAGAGAGAACTGGGATAAACAGAACACTTTAAAACATGCTTTGGTGTGTTGCATTTTTCAAAAATAGGTCTTTGATATGATGCCATGTTCTAAAATTGTACCATTACATTTTTGTTAAAAACTAGAAGGTTCAGCCTCTTTCTGCCCAAGTGTTTATTTCAAAAAAATGTATGTGTCTAGTCAAAACTATTATTGCGTTTCCTAAAATAACTCATTATAGCAAAAAATTGCAATTTAGGCCCTAGATACATTCAAGACATACTCATGTGTTCATTTAATTAAAGATGTACATCTCCCTACTTCTTCAGTAAGAGATGCTAATATAATTAGCTAAATTTAAATGCTTAGAGAATTCTCTTTTTCTCCTTGTGAACTTATGTGGTTGATAACAGCTAAAAGCTGACAGTCTGTCAAATAAACCATTTTTAAGTTCTTCAAGTATCTTAAAATAGTATATATTTATTCATTTGGAAAATGTTAATAAGCATTTCTATGCTGTATTAAGAGAAGCAGCTGATTCTAAACAGTATAATTAGTCATGGTAACTTTCAAGGACTAATTTTCTTTCTAAACATAACTTGAGTTTGTCAAAATCAGAGATTATGTTCTTCATTCTATAATTGATATGGCTTTTCAAAGTGAAGAAATTTTGTTTAACTGTACGATTCTTTTCCCTAAACAGTTAATGTTACCATGATTGCATCAGCAGGACTGCTGTTTGGGTTGAGGCAAGGCTTCTGCTCTACTCTGCCTCAACCTGTGAGATCCCCATCTTGCTTTGTTCTTAAGCCTTTTGCTGAAATACAAATTTTAATAACCTTACTCATGTAAATTATTTCACTGCACTACTTCTTGGTCTTGCTCAATAAAACAAATTGGCTAATTAAGAATTATGATTAAGCTTGTGCTCAATGTAGAGCAAGTAGGAAAAGGGCAGGATGGGAAATACTGTTATGTCTTGGCTTAACCTGAAAAAAAAAGTCTATATTTAATTAAGCTTGACAGTGTACTTTTTTTTTTTTTTCCTCCTCGTTAAGGAGTTGCTTCTATGTATGAATGGTTGGATCAGATCAGGTCATACTTTGCTGTGATGCAGCAGGCAAGTGTCAGCTACTCCTTCAGATAATATAAAACTGCACTAATTAGAGCACAGAGATGAGTTCCTAGAACTCTTCTTAAATATCTGTCCAAAAAGTTAAGATTGGTGGTGTGCTTTTCTTGTTTACATAGCAACAAAATAAAAACAAAGGAAATGGGGTTTTACAGCATATAACTTGGGTTGAATCATGTTCCTGTTTGCAAAATTCCCAAAGAGATCCAGAAGGACAAGGCCACCAGATCTGTTTCAAGTGTGCAAACACATGCTCTATTTCAACTCCGTGTGCACACGTGGAAAGTATGTTTTCCCCTTTCCACTACAGTAGTTTAATTTAAAGAATTACTAATACTTAGCCAGTACTGTCTGGCAAACAGTTTTGTCTTTGTTCTGGCATCTGTTGTGATGAAGTTGCTAAGCAGGAGTGAAAGAGCTAAAATATGCCATGTGCATGCAGCCTCCCCAAACACTGTGGAAGCTGCCTTAAAACTGTATCTTGGTTCCAGCCATGACACAGGGTATGCAGCGGGGTTGGAGGTGGTGTGCGCCATAGACAGAATATCAAAGTAGCCTTGAGGCTGTACTGGTTGAGACACAAAGCCTAGTGGGACTTACGCAGCCTGGGTTTTGTAAACAACAACAATATTTGCCCAAGTGCAGGAAATAAGAGGTTGAGGCTTATTAGAATAGTACTACTTAGAGGCTTATTAGAATACACTACCAAATGAAAAAAGCACTAGGAAATGCCTTCAAGGTTTTACATACATTTCTGTAGCCAATGTAATATTTTCTTCAGCCTCCAGAATTATAGATTCAACCTAAAAATCAAGCTTCATTCATACTATACCTAGTTATAAAGACTGTGAACAGCAAATTATAGATGTGATTCGTCCTCTTTCATGGTTTGCATTATCAGTTCTAGTGGACTGGTTATACTGACACCAGTGCTCACAGCTGATGAAAGCTGTGTGTATTTAGATGAGTTGCACTCCTTATTTTACTGCACTTGATTTTTCTGCAGTTTTTTGGCTCTGATGGGGTATTGTGAATAAAAATAGCTGGTAAAATATGCAAATGAATGCACAGTGTTAGGCCTGCTGTATCTCCTTAGCTATTTTTTATCTTTTTATGGAATCACTTCTTGAAAATGCACTTCTGATCTTTTCTCTGGCGCAGAGAGTATTGCTGTATGATTATCTAATGTGAAATCTGGACAATTTCCAGACACTAAAGAAAAGTAGTGTTAGGAGACTCGAAGGTATCAAGCAAAAATAAAAACTGCAAGATGGTAGAACTGCTATTAGCATGGCAAAAGCCTCTCAGTCTCACGGACAATGATGAAGCAGTATTATTTAAAAAAGGCCTGGTTTGCAATGGCATTTTCTCTGTAAGGTATATAATAATACTGTATAATATTTTTTTCTCTGTGGATGAGTTAGCAGTTAGGGATCCTAGAAACACATCAGAGAAGTGGGTGACAAGAATTAAGCAAGAAGACAAGGCTGTGTTCAAAAATTTCTAGACACCTACAAGTGGGGAAGCCTAGAAAGTAAGCAAAATTTGTGGAGGCCGTGGAGGATTGCTATTTCAGATTGGCAATAGGTCAGATTTCTCTTTGACTGGGGTAGATTATTGCCTAATACAAGAACAAGGTGTGCTGGTAGCAAATGTGACAACATATTAAAGGTAGATGAGAGCATCACTAAATATAAAATAACAAATACAAAATGAAACCCTTATGTGGCTACTGTTAATTATAAAATTTATAACATTAAAAATAATAGTTACAAATATTTCACTTTCTCCTATAGAAAATTCAGTCATTTTCAAACACTGTTAATTTTCATGTATAATCTGGTACCAGCAGTAAACAGTGTTAGAACAGAAAATTTTCCAGAAAAAGAAGAGGTGTTAATAAAATATTGCAGAAATGAAATTTGGATTAGAAATTAGACATATTGTAATCTTGTCTTGAAGGTGCCTGAGCATGATTTGCTTCTTGATCTAAGTTGATTCTGAAATTAAATATGTATAAATTTTTATTGTGACCCACCTGAAAAAAGAACTAAAATATCACACCATCAAAGCACCACACTTAAACTGGCCAAGTACAAATATGAAACTTTTTTGTGTTTTTTTATATAACTAAAACAAGTTATATAGTAAGTTTTATGTGTATATGTAACTTAAATTATATAGTAGGTTATATACATAACTTTTTTGTTTTATTTTTGGATATATAAACATATATGTGGTATTCTGTGAACTCCTAGCTCTGTCTGCATGCCAATTGCAAGTCATTCCCTTGTGTTCTTGCACAAATTCTTCTTGTGTTACAACCTCCATCTTGTTTCTGAAATTGTACTTAAGACCTCCCATGCTCCTTTTGCCAGCACCACCCATTTCACTATGTCAGGCAAGAGTGGTCAGCAAATAAAGAACAGCGGTCGTTGTTGAATATGACACATTGTGTTGATTTTTTTTTTTCTTTCTTTTTTGTTTGTGGGGTGTTTTTTTTCATCTCAACAACAGGGAGAAACACCTGCCCTAAGATAACGAGAGAGCAGTTTTCCTATGGCAGCAGGAAGGTTTGACTGTGGTACAGTTCAAAATCCAGTTTCAAAGGTCATGTTTGTGCTTTAAATGAAATGTGAGGCTGATATTTATGTTCTGCCAGATAACAATAGTAGTGATGCAAGTGCATCCTTTGGACTCCTCAGGTCAGGGCTACTGATGATGTGGGGTTGCGGTGTGGTGGTGCCCAGTGTTTCCCAAGGCGGTGGTGCTCCCAGTGCCCATGTGAACACCAGAGGGCCCAACAGGGGTAGAAATAGGCCCCTTTTTATTGTCCACTGGAGTTCTCTACTACCAGACCCAACATATCTTGAAGTGTGCCTATACTGAGTATACTTATATGGAGAAAGTGAGAGACCTCAAATCCAATAGGGGGAAAAAGTTAGCTTTCCTATCCTCTATCAATTTTGTTTCTTCTCCATCTGCTGCACATAACTGTAATGACAGAGAAACTTGTTTAAGTTTGTTAGTGACATGAAATTCTTCTAAAAGTATGGAGTCCTGTCTGTAACTGATATTTTTCCTTTTTATACTTAGTAAATAGGTATTAGTTCTCATGTGATAATCCTAGGTTTACTGCACTGTTGTTCCTGGGAATGCAGCCATACCCCGGGGACCTAAATTTTTTCTTGTGAGCAAAGCTCAGCTTGAGGAGAAGCTAAGGGTGTCCCTGGCCTGAGCCAGTCTAACATCTGGCTGCAGCATTTTGGCCCTAATACACCTGCTCTTGCATTCCTACCTGCCCTTTGTACTCTCTCTGGCTGCTGTCTAACCTTTCTCTGAGCTATACTAGCTGTCTGTCAGGAAGTGTTTTGTTCGTTGGTTTGGGGTTTTGTTTTGTTTTTAATTAGGTTAGTTCTGTGTTGGATCAGTGGGCTGAAACAATTCAAAGCCAGGTTGGATGAATGTTAGAGCTGTCTTGGCACAAGTGGGTACATCATCAGCTAGAAGGTAAATCCTCTTTAGCTGCCAGGGAACTGTGACAATGAAGTTGTAGAAAAAGCAGCTCAGAGACAGATTTATCACTTGAGGTTTAAAATACAGCTATCGGTGAGTGACCTCACAGAGGACTTCTGTAGGAAAACAGCAGAACGTCAGTTACTTTACACCTACTCTGTGTTCTTGGCTGTTCAGTCATGCTCAGCCAGTAGCTCTTATAAGCAGAATATGCCTGTTCTGCCTACAGCATTGAAAATGTCCAAATGTTGGAGAACGCCTTGCAGAGAGCAAGGCCATAGCTCCCTGCAGAAGTCAGTCCCAGCCACCTGAGGTAAACAAAGGAAAGAACCCAGGGTACAGTTATGTAAACAAGGATGGAGATCCAGGGCTCAGTTGTGCTAGCGAGGACTGTTGTGAGAACACAGAGATAAGTTGGGGCGCACTACGACCTTGGGGGGTGAAGAGAAGCAGCCCTGGGAGAGAAGCAGGTTTACAGCAAGAAAGATGTTTATGCATACCAGAAATGCCACGAGGGGCTGGTGTATTATAATGTGATCTTTTGAATGTACCCAATGGCTGAGACATTATAATGTAGTTTCTTGAATGTATCCAATAGAGTTGCAAGTAGTGTATTGTAGACTGCTTATATAAGGTGTGATTTCTTTCAGTAAAGTTGAAGCTTGCTCTATCATTCACATTGAATCGGCTGCTTGCTTCCTCTGCCCGCCGCATCCAAAAATGAGATTTTTTTTTTAAATTTTTTTTTTTTTTTTTAAAGGCTAACCAAGAAAGCTTTTGGAGCAATTCTGACACTCTCCTTGCTAGGAGGATGTAAGATCTCCCATCTCCAAATTTCTGAAGATACATACAGATGTATGTAACCTTAAAGGTGACAACATCCCTTGTTTTACAAATCCAGTTTTACTTGTAAGTAGGCTGTTGCTCCAGCTGAGTCATAGAATCACAGGATGGTTTGGGTTGGAAGGGACCTTAAAGACTCTGTAGTCCCAACCTCCCTGCCACAGGCAGGGACACCTTCCACTGGACACGTTGCTCAAATCCCTGCCCAACCTAGCCTTGAATACCTCTAGGGAGGGGGCAGCCACAGCTTCTCTGGGCAATGTGTTCCAGTGGCTCACCACCCTCACAGTGAAGAATTTCTTCCTTCTATCTAATCTAAATGTGACAGTACTCCTCAGTGGCTGTCTCCACACAGAGCATTCACAAGTTTGCTATTCACGTTTTAAAGCTTTAAAAATTAAGAGCAACCACTATGAAAATGCAAGATCAGTGATAAAAATTACTGTGCTGTACAGCAGAACAATGCATAGCATTTGTGTAACAGCAGCAGAAACTGGTTTATCAGGTTTACCCAAGACATGTAAAAGATTATAAACTTGAAACAGTACAGAATCTATCAGAGTATTGGCTGGTTTTCTCACCAAACAAAAGAGTACCAGGACTAATGGTAGCAAAAGAAAAGGTGCAAAGTCTAGGCTGTAACTGGTGTGAGGTTGTGAGATCTCAAAGCTAGCTTATTGGTTGCTGTGAATGCTCTTTTCTGTGAATCACAGAAAAGCCCTGAAGATGTCCCCAGCTGCTCTCAGCCATGAAACCAAAAGGGGTCAAGGTGTGCAGAGTACTGGCCTGATCCCAAGCCTGTGTGCAAGGGCAGCAAAGATAAACCTGGAGACAGAGGACTGATTAACAAAATTGTGTGAGGCTCTGTTTTGTCGGTGCTGGCAGTTCTGCCAGTGAGATTGCAGCCACAAAGCTCAGCTGCTGTTTATGATCTAGGGAAGCTGTGTCACTGGAAAACAACTCCAAAGGAATAACCATCTGTGCTGTATTGCAACTCTTCCTCTCGGGACCTAACCCTGCAGAGAGATCAGGTGAAATAATGATTAAAATAATCCACAGGGAAGGCTCCCAGCAAAGCAGAGCTATGATGCAGTCCCAGGCTGAGTTTGGTCATCCTGAACGTGGGCCAGAACTCCACAAAATGCAGCAAGCACCTTCCCACTGGGTGCTACTGTCAGGAAATGGGGCACTGTTTTGAGGTATAACCATCAATCACTTGAAAACTTAAGTTGTGTTAGTTACTCTAGAAGACCATTTGGGCAGAAGGTAGATTTTGTTGCACCTTGCATTGTGTTAAGGATGACCTTGAGCTGAGACTGTTGCAGAATAGCTGCTGCTTCATAAACAGCACCCATCTACTTCCACGGTGGAAAAGTATTTGCCTTTAAAATCTGCTAGTGTTAAATTATGGCCAGTTATGCATTGTATTAAAAGAACCTTCATATTTTTAAAGTATGAGTAAATGTGTTAGCATGAGTAGTAAACTGAGAGCACAGAAATGGTCTCTTTTAGTGTTAATGGCAAGCCTGTAGTGTTTCACTGCTCTCTTCCTGAACAAGATGCAGCTGTAATTACTTCTGCTGTTTCCCTTCACAGTATTGATCCACAAATAGTTATACCACTTAAAAACTGAAGCAGTTTTTTAACATTATTAAAACAAACCAGATTTCTAGTATCCTGGGGGCTCAGAACATGAACTGTATTAAAGACTCAAAAGACTTTTTGGAGAATAAACATTCACCTTAGGTCAGTGGAATTACAATCACAGAATCCCAGAATGGTTTGGGTTGGAAGGGAACTTTAAAGAATGTGGAATCATGGAATGGTTTGGGTTGGAAAGGATCTTTGAAGATCATCTAGTCTTGCTACAGGCAGGGACACGTTCCTCTAGTCCAGGTTGCTCAAAGCCCTGTCCAGCCTGGCCTTGAACACTTCGGGGAGGGGGCAGCCACAGCTTCTCTGGGCAACCTGTGCCAGTGCCTCACCACTCTCACAGGAAAGAATTTCTGCCGTATGTCCAATCCAAGTCTACCCTCTTTCAGTTTAAAACCATTATCCCTTGTCCTGTCACTACAGGCCTTGGTAAAAAGTCTCTCTCCATGTTTCTTTATAAGCCCCCTTTGAGTATTGAAAGGCCACAATGAGATCTCTTAGATTAATGAATGCTGAGAATCAGGTGACAGAAACAAATGTGATCTTTAATGGGTTTCTCTTTTTGGGCTGGAACCCAGGACTGTGTGCATGAAGTCCAAATCTGTGAAGGTTCTTGGATGCTGACTGAAATGAGGAGTCTTTTAGGGAATGAGTATTAAAAGGCACCTGCAAAATCCCATTGTTTCTACCCAGGGGTAGAATTACTGGGAGGATTTTGAAGAGAGCTGATTCTGAGACAGGGATATTGCCCTGCCTCAACAAGCTGTTATGTTAGCTTTCTAATTCCTTTATCCCATAGATCTTCTGCAAAGGATCCTGAACCAAGCCAAAGGTCTGACTGAATTAAATCAAAATAATTGAAAAGACAGTAAATGAATCAGCGTTTGACATATTCTGAAACACAATTTGTGATGTGCAAAGGGATCATCACCTGTAGCTGCAGAGCAGAGATAAGAGTTTATTTTTTCAAGCTGTCTGTCGGACAGAAGGGAATGATTCAATTAAAGCAGGAAAGGAAAAGCAGCAGTCACCAAAAAAAAGGAGAGAGAAAATTTCCTGGAAAAAATACACAATGGGAAAGGATACAGTTTAAATCCAAAGCAAGGGGAACTGATGTTAATATGTTGTGGCTACTCAGTCACTTATTTCTCTTTATTTCTGTTCACTTTGTTTTCCAACATGCTCCAGAGCGTTTGTATTTTCTAATCTAAATAAAGAGCTATGGTTTGTTTTGTCAAATAACTTCACACACAGCAGATGTTTCTGCAAAAATACATATTCAGAACATCTTTTTTGTTCCAATAAGGAGAGCATTTTGCAAACTCTTACAGAAACAAAACAAAGATATCTGTTTTTCCAACTCATGCGGTTGCACAAAATGACTGCACTGCTCAGAGATGTTTCTATGTTAACTGAGTTAAAACACTATTTTTTAAAAAGTGTTTGAAAATTAAATATTACTGACTGTAGAGCTAAAAAAGCCTGACTGTCAGCATCTCTTTCTTGCTTGTGCATTTTAAAGAGTAATTTCATGCTGCAGGCTTTCCCTCAGCAGTAGTATCTGAGCTCTGCCTCTCCTGTCCTCACTGTGCACCTTCTGTCCTAGGATATTGAGATGCTGTCCTCGATGGATGGATTCAGAATGTACTGGAAAGCAGGAAAATATAAATACACAGCCTAGCCATGTAAACCTCGATTTTCTTAGGGAATTGGGCAAAAGAAATTAAACATGTTAAAAAATAAAAAGCAAAATTGGCACTAGTTGAGAAGATAGCAGGGAGAGTGACTTGCACAGAATAACACTGAGTTCCTGCCAAAACTTTATGCCCTGGGTGACGCTGTCACCTTTATTTGCCCAGTCACAGAAGGGTTACAACCTCAGCCATAACTCTTCAGCCAGTAGGTCTATTTAAAAATAGAACCATGGCTTTGCACTGAAAACAGTTTTGTGCTTAAGCTCAGGAAGCAGTGAAGCCTTGTGACTCATGGCCATCCTGATTTCATTATCTGCCTACTTCTAAACCTTAATAAATAGCTGTAATATCATACTTTGTTTACTCTGCATCTTATCCCGGGGCTTCATCCTCCAGCCTTTAATTGTATTGTAATCCTTGTGTTCAAACAGGACTGTTTGCACAATGGAGGATTATTGATGTGAATAAATTATTGACTGGAAAGCATGTGTACAAGACCCCTACAAGTACTCCACTCAGCTGTCCCCAACTCAAGAAGTAATTAGTTATTTGCTAAAGGCGCAATCCAGCATCTATATCCATCAATGAGCAGGTGTTGACTTCAGCATGCTTTAGTTTAGGCTTTAATGCTGTGGTGTCTCATCCTCTGAGATCTGGTAGTAACTCCCACATTGAATGCCTCTTTCCTGGAGGACAGGAGTTGGGACGTTGTGGAGACCATACCCACAGCTATCACTGGGGAGAGAACCCTGTCTTTGTCCCAGGTCAACAGAACCTACAAGGCCAACAAATGCACTTCAAATTTAGCATGTTCCTAGCATTTTGCTGAAAACAGGACCTTTATGCCTTTGGCTCTGTCACCTCTCCGTCATGCTGCCCATTTCTTTCTCCTCTTCCCTGCAGGGTATCCGTGGTGTCTGTGCTGTGCCACACACCTCACTGGGAACCAACTCCTCCCAGGAAGAGAGCAGCTTGACCAGGAAAGATGTGGAAAGGAAGGGAGAGGTAATTAAGGTAATTAGGCTGAAATGTGCCAGATTATTTAGCACCTTGGGATCTCTCCAATGTTTATACAGGTTAAAGCAACCATTCTGTCCTGGGCAATGGCTGGACATGGTCCTGGGCAACCAGCACTTAGGTGTCTCTGCCTGAGCAGGAGGGTTGGCCTAGATGACCTCCAGAGGTCCCTTCTCACCTCAACCACTTTAATAGTGTGATCTCAGAGTTGGCTGGTACAGGTTTCCCTTTGCAGAAAAAAACTCCCAGCTGGTTTGTTAAGTCAGAGAAGTGATGTTTTTCCTATCTGTGCCCACAATGCCAGCAGGGAGTGTGTTTAGGAAGTCTCCAAGCAGGAGACATGAAGTGGAGCTCTGCTCCACCAGCTTCCTCCTTCTGTGCAGTAACTTGGGGAGGTGTACTGGTTCTGGGGAGACAGAGGAATTAATTTAGGAGTAATATCTTCTGGCAAAGGTAGAGGAATTAATTTCAGAATGTGGCTCAGACATTACAAGGATGAACTACACCTGGAAAAGCAGGTAGAGCTAAATGACTGTGTCTTTTCCAGGACACAAGAAGGATGCAAGAAATGGCTGTGTCTAAATTTAACACTAGCATAAGCCATATTATTGATGATTAATTCAGAAACAGAAACAATAAATTCCTTTTTAGATCTTAACTCTATTTTCAGATGTTTGGGTGCTTCATATCTCAGTGTGCAAACAGATAACCATGAACTGCTTTACGAACAGTAAAGTATCACTTTTACTGCAATTGCCTGTATTCAAAAGGCAAGAGGAAGTAATTATCGTTGTTTACATCAGCCATTGCCTTGCAACTATTGTGTTAAGAGAAAAAGTCCTAGGATAATCAGTGTTTTATAACTTTTTTTTACTTTTAAAGTGTCTGATATTTGCGTCTTCTTGTGGTATGATCAAGTCTTGCACAGAGGCAGATAAAATCTTAAAGTTGGGAAACAGGTGAAGAGTTTGGGAGTGCTCAGAGTTTGGAACGAGCTATATTTGTCTTTAATCATATTCATATTGCAATGAATAGACATGGCTTTATAATTTCCCCAGACAAAATGCCACACCAACTCTTAAGTTATCTAGCATAACAACAATGCTATCTTGGATAAGGATAGCAAAGGAAGCATGGGGTATGAAGTCTGGCTGATAAGGGAAGACCAGAGAGCACAGATAGAATATTCTTCAAATAGAAGCAGCAGTTTTCCTGGACAAGCTAAAAAAAGAAGATCATAAGACCACTCTCTCAATCCAAAATGCATGTGCATTTTTTTACTTGTGAAGTGGTGAATAATGGTTAGTTTTGAGTTTGTAACGTAAAGAGAATTTGGTAAAAATCTCTGAAAAAGAAACCACTTGTCTCAGATTCCATGTTATACTTTTGCATTTCTTTGTGTATCGAGCAAATGAAATCCCTGATTCACCAGGGGAATGTGTTCTGCTTTTCATCCAGGAGCAAGATGAGATAATTTTAAATCCCAGAGCTGCGTCACAGCACATATACTCAATACCACTTTGAGGATGAGCAGAAGTGCACATCATGCCCCTTCCTCTCAATATTAAATATGCATATTGTTTGCTGTGATGGCACCATAGAGGAGTGTACTTTTATGGACTTTAAGAGCAGTTTCACTCTTTTAATCTTATTTTTACTCTTTTCATCCCAAAGTCAGGACACTTGCACCCCTTGGATGCTTCTGCTCCTCCAGAGCAAGGATGTAGACAAAGCAACCTGCTTCTCAAAGAAAAGTACACAAACGTTGAAAGGTAAATGTAAAGCTGCCATGGCAATTTAGGCAGCTTTTAGACCACAGAAAGCACACTAAATCTCATTAGATCCCTCCTAGAAATCTTAAAACTTGAATTCAGCACTTGTGCTCTGTAGCCTCAGCTGTGCTGGCCACTGTGCTCTGTGAGCTTAACAAAATCAACCAGGATATGAGTTGTAGGCAGTGATGTCCCCAATGATGTGACAGGTAGGCAGATAGGTGTCTCCATTGTTTTCTAAGAGACTAACAGACTCTTTGAAGATTTACAACTACCTAATGACCCAGGTGGGTTTAACTCCTAGTACAGAGCACTATTTCACCCCAAGCAGATCTCTGCTCTGCAGTAATGCTACAGATTTTCCTAAGGGACTGCTCTATTAAAATATGGTTTATAAATACAATCTCCTCTCTGCTTAAGGAGATTGTATTTATACAACCTGTCATAAAAACTGTCAGCAGTTTTCTATAGAGAGGAGGAGAAGGAAGAAGGCAGAGGAATGTTAGCATTAGACTTCAGTTACCAGTGGAAAAGGCTTATCAAGGACAAAAATGAAGGATTTGATTGCAAATTTGTAGCAGTCAGTGCCAGAGCTGCTGCATAAAGGCATATCACTTTGGGTACTGCCAGTAACAGGTACATGTGAAAGAACTGAGAAAATGGTGCTTGATTCTTGGACTCAAGTGTATTGTCAGCACAAAATGCACACCTTCAAATGCCATAGTGCAACATGGGCAAGCTTCTTCAGCTGCAGGGAAACTGCTGATAGTCACCTTAGGAAGAACCTCCAATACTTCTATCCTTTTACTCCCCAGTTAAGCCTTTTTGCTTGCCATGATGTTTCTAAGTTTACTACCTTGGCAGTTATCTTGTTTGATCTCATCAGTTCTTCCTCATACATCCAAAGCATGAAATAGCTTTTTCACCTTTTAAATTCACCATCAGGAAATAAGTGATATTTTATATTAAAGAACTAGTCAACATCGGCACTTTTTTTGTCAGTTGAGTGGCACAGACCTATCCCAAAACAGGAAGCAGATTCTTCTCTAAGTATTGCTGCATAGAAGTTGCTAAGTCAACACAGCAAGGTCCAGTGGGTGTTAATTTAGTGTGGTAATACTTGTGAGTGATAGGCATCTGGGGCACACCTGCGGAAGAGCCCGCAGCTGGTCGCCAGCAATCCTCATGAGAAACCATGCCTTGGATTCTGGAAGCTGATCAAGAAAAGGTCTGAAATGTTGTATGCCAGGTAACAAAAATCAGTTAAGAGACTGGTTTTAAAAAAGCATTACGCTCCTCTTGCCCCAAACTGGAGAGCCAGTGAAAGACTGCAAACTTGTAAAAGACTACTTTGAAGAATGCTAAAAATCTCATGGTAAATTAAACAGTCCTGCTTGTTTTTCATCAAAACCTCAGTCCTATTCCAGTTGAGCTCACTGGCAAAACTCCCTCTGCTTCTAACATGGACTAGAACCAGCATCAAAAATCTGTGTTGCCTTATACAAGCCTTGCCACGGGGCTGATTTGCTGGAAGTAACTGCTTTCTGATACAGTTCCCAGAGTGGCCTAAACAATTCTCAAACTGAAAGTAACTACCGCTACAATCTTTTCCCAGCAAATAATTCTGTTTATTTGGTTATTTGCATAGGTAGTTGTCTGAGCTTGTAGTCAGATATACACAGTGGAGAAGAAAATACATGAAGACAGAGGCTGAAGAGGCTAAAGTTTACACAAGGTGGAGAAAACCAAGACAAAACCAACAAACCTTAAACCATTTGTTTGCTTTTTGTTTCCTGCCTACACGTCTTTGGAGCTGCTGGCAGTTAACATCTAAAATTGTGACAAGATCTTGTATAGATATTTTCAAAGACATAGAAGGGGTTCAGACGCCAAATTTAAGCCCACAGACATAATCTCAGCACAGCCTTTTTTTTGTGTTGCCACTCTCTATGAAACAAAGGCAGCTATATTTATAAATAGATTTTTTTTTGTGGTGATGGGTGACTTCAGAATGCATGGTTTCTCTGTCCCTGGGAAACAGCTGCCAGCTGATTTTGTTCATCCTTGCAGAGCAAGGGAGCAGTGGCAGCATGGCTGGCCAACTTTAGAATTCGAGCTGCCAGACTGAGGTTGGTGCAGTTCACGCCACTAAATATAAATATTGTCGTCTTGTGTATTCATGGAAGCCGTGACTGTTTCCTTGACCAAGAATATCAGCTACAGTTTCCTGAAGCCACGTAGATACTCTACACCTCAAAAGAAAAAAGATCCTCAGGCAGGCAGTGATCTTGCCATGCTTCTCCCAGGGACAACACAGGACACAAACATCATTTTACCCAGGAAGAAAGGGATGCTCTTAAAGGTAAGATTTGTTCCACTGCACATAATAGCCATCTACAGCCAAGCATCTCCTTTACCCTCCCCCTCTCATCAAGGGAGGAGAAAGGATTTCTAGAACAGGGTTACTCAGAACTGTTTAGGTGCTTCCCTTAGAATGTGATAAGCAGCAAGTCAGACATGCTTGTTGCCCTCCACTGACTGAAAATCTGCTCAGCTTACTTAGACTCAGGAGCCTACACTGTTGGCATTTCAAATAAAGACAGATGAATCTCCCTTACTGCTCCACGAATGCAAAGCCCAGTTCATTGCAAGCACAAACTCAAACTTTTCCAAGGTCAGGTATGACCTCAGGGACATGGGACAGGGACCCAGTTTCCACCAGCAAAGCTGGAAAAAACTAGCCTCCTTTAAGGAGATCATCTTCAACAAAGGTTTGTCAAACTGAAGTACAGGAAAGTACAGCAAAGGGTGAAGCCAAGGCATATGTTCCTGTGACCCAGTTACCTTCAGGAAACCCAGGCAGGATTCTGGTTTCTAGCTACAGGAGAGCAACTAAGCATTAAGATATAGTAACCCCTAATTATTTTATTTCCCCAAAGCATAGTTACTAGCTTTTTTTTTTCTTTTTTTTCTGCATAGTAGCAGCCTAATACTGGTGCTGATTTTAATTAACTAGCCAATGGGAGGCAGAATGAGTTGAGGAGAGATTTCATACAAAATCTAATTAATGCTCTGCCCTAGTTTAAAGTGTTGCTTAAGTGGAAATTGGGGGGATGTTGACATCAACCAGTTATTGATCTTTTAGCATCCATATTACCGGTCATATAATGAGTCTTCCCATGTGATCCACAGCACTTAAATTAGCAACCTAGAAGAAATTATTGAACACATATGAAATAAGGAAGTAATTTCCAGGGCAAATGTAATTCCTTCTTCATGAACACACCTGAGTTAGAAGGGGAAGAAGCCTTTCCTGCTCAAACCAAGCACCTGGTTTACTGCTGAGCTCAGCTCAGGGCATTTGATGGGCGGTATGAGCTTTGCAGCTTAGCCAGGAGGCGGATCTGAGTAACACCAGTCCAGCTGAACTGTATAATGGGACCAAGCCAGTGTCCAGTGCATGGGAGCAGATCCCAACACCTTTCCTCAGTATTACCTGTAAAATTTGTACTCCTGGGGGACGGTATTTTGCACCGTGTGGAAAATGTGCTGGGTTTACAGAAGCATCCTGATGATAACTGGTTATCTCCTTAACAAGACTATAACTATCTCTGGGTTTCTTCCTATTGTTCTTCCCAGATCTGTTTTAATTTATGTGTTCCAGATTAATAACTTTTGCTTTGATTTATTTTCCCATTACTGAAAATGAGACACTTCAGTATTTTATTTAATCTGTTTGTTTGGGAAATAGAAGATTATTTATCTTACTGATCATCTGTAAATTCTTCCTATAAAAGCAAATTTCTCCTCATCTCTGCAAACCAGAGCCCTCTATGATTCTTGTCTTGGGCCCACAGCTATTCACGACCATCAAATCACTTTTACAAACTGATGCCAATGAGTGCAGGACATCATTGATTATTGCCTTATTATTCTTCATGGACTGTGTTTTGCTTGTCATTGCCCCTGACTTGAAAAGTTTGCCATCTGAACAGGCAGAATAGCTGTGCTGTGGGAGAAAGGAGGTTTTAGTTCACTCCTATTTCACAAGCAGGAATCTGAGGCACAAGGACATAAAATTACTTTACCAAGGTCACAGTAGTGAAGTCAAACCATCCCTTCCTTTAAATCCCATTCCTCACCATTACATCATCTTCCCCTCAACTGGCAAAGTGCAGTTGGGATTGCAGTTGTAAAGACACAGAAAAGCATTATTTTAGTGTATCAGGTTAAGTACAGTCTTGTAAGAATCTCTTCCTTTTCATAAACAGCTTTGTGAAGGTGGGTGGGAGTCAGATCCTGTACCCAAATTTTGTGAAACATTGACTCACCAGGCAAGCAGCTCTGTTTGAATCACTGTAAATCACCGAAGCAAACTATTATCTGGCAGCTGAGCATCACATCCTTGTTTAGGTCACTCCACAGACAAGCATTGGCTTATATACTCTACCAATGGAGCCTCACAGGCTTTTCTAGGTCACTTCACAAAAAAAAAAAAACAAAATTTCTTCTCTGCAAAACACAACCTAATGGTTGGAAGCCTGAGGCAACTCGTTTCCGAGAGGTAGGAATTACACACCCTTGGGATCTGACTGTCTCCCTAAAATGCAGCCCAACCCTAGGTGGAGAATATGTTTAGACCTCTCTGAATCCTATTAAAACCACTTTTTGTCGAGGATATGTCAAATATCTCTTTTCTCCTTTTTCTTCAGGAATGTGTAAATAAAGCATTCAAAGTACACCAGGGCTGGAAAGGGTTAATGAACTGTGTCCCTGCCTTTAACACCTGATTTGGGGAGGGGGGGCAGGTTCCTACTAGAGAAGGCAGAGCCACACACAGTTCTGGTAAGAAGTTGATCCCTGGGCTGGGAGAAGCTTTAGCTTCTTGCTGCTGGGCTTTTGTCCTGAATAAGGGACATATGGCTTCCAAAGAAGAGCTTGAAGGATTTAGGTACCGAGTCCTGGGTGGCTGCCCACCTCTGGTTCTATTTTCTTCATTTTAAATATTGCTGCTGTTCCCTTTCCCCTTACTGTATTGAGTATTCTACCATTTTATCTAGTTCTCTTCTGTTTCTTTCCTGAATTTAGATGCTCCTGCTGCCTGTTTCTGGTTCCCCTCACCCTTCTGCACTGGGGGGTGGCTAAAGACCAAAGCCATGCTGTGTGTTTGTGGTAGCCTTGGTGCAAGCGACTTCCAGCCTGTGCTCTGCTGTCCTGTAAGACCTTGTCTTGCATCTCTTGAGGCACATTTGATTTCAGTCAGTTCCTTCTTCCTGGCCTCTGGAGGCACAGGAGAAGAGGGCATGGCCTTTCATATGGTCCAGCTGATCCCTTCTTCTTGAGACTGTGCACTTGAAGCAGGATTAGAAGTCATATGAGTCAACATGCCCCAGCCACGTCTAAAAGGCAATACCAGTTATTCCGATAGCTGTTGGCTGCCCTCAGAGGAGGTGATGTGTCTGCATGAAGGAAACCAAGCTGTGGTTTTGTTGGGCACATTCACCTTTTGAAGGAGATTTTGCTGTGGCAACCACCCTCAGAACAACACCTCTCACCTGCCAAGTAGGTGAGTGTGCTGCTGAGACCACTTCTCCATGGGGCTGTGCTCCTTGCACATCCCATCCTCTTGGTTCCTGCCTGCATGCCTGCCACACTCCTCCTCCCCTCTTGAGAAGGGCACCCCATGAGCTCTGTCACTAAAACTGGGGAGTATGGAGTGGTGGTGTCCATGCCTATATGGGGAGCAATGCTCCCCCTGCTTCTTCGAGCAATACTTACCAAACACTGGACCTTTGCCCCATGACACCTGTTTGGGCTTAGCTCCACAGTGGTCTGTTTCAGCATGTCCTTGCACAAGGTTTCTGTGAATACAGCTGAGCTAATCTGGTCCTGGAAAAAGACATCCTTCAATTATGTTTCTTGTCTTTACTGCAGATTTTGTATTTTTTGTTTACATGGTGAATCTTGATGAACCTCTTAGCTCAAAGAAATACCGTTTCCCACCTGTCTCCTCCATGAGGGATGCAGGGGAACTGAATAGACAGCTGCTAAGAGATTCTTGGCAGAGGATCTTGCCCTTGGCACCCTTACTGAAGGCACGTGACTGCTTGGCTCTGTCTACACACACCCACTTGCATAGATGCTACGTGACTTGTTTGCAAATGCAATTCCAGTTGAAAGGTGCCAAGTGCTCAGAAGCATCCAGCAGGATGTTGTTGGTGACCTGCTTTGTGAAAAATGTCCCATCACTGGTGCCAGAAAAGGACCAGGAGGCAAAAAGACAATGTAATAGTAGCCTCTAACTTCTTGAAAGGCAGTTGAAGAGATGACAGAGCCATACTCTTCTTGGTGGTGGCAGATGGTGTAACAAGAAGCAAAGGTCACAAACTGTGGCTTGGGAGGTTCAGGTTAGATGCTGGGGAAAAAAAAATCCTCATGGGGAAGGTGTGCAGCCCTGGGACGGATCACCAGAGAGGCTGGGGGAACCTCCATCCTTGGACAGGGTTCAAGTATCTATCTGCTAGACAAAGCCACAGCTGACCTGATTTAGCACTGGCAATCATCCTCTTCTGAGCAGGAGGCTGGAATAGAGACTTCCAGAGGTCCCTTCCAACCAAACACTCACAGGATGACAATCTCATCTGTTGGCATGTACTGCGGGAAGACCTAGGTTGGAGCCTGTGGATTTGGGACTGCCAAGTCCGACAAGCCAACAATAGTAGGAGGAAGGAAAAACCCAAATGGCGGCAGGTACCAGCTGGCTCCCTAACAGCCTGCATGCTGTTCTACCAGCAAGCAACCCCTCTGGCCTTTCTCTAGATACAGGGCAGCTACAAGGACAGGTCTGTGCTCTGAAAACACCCCTTGCACCATGGGATGCACTAGAGCTACAAGCAGACAGACAGGATATTGGCCCACTCTGATGCTCTCATGGGGCTAAAGAGCATCAGAGCCAGTGAACCTGAACTTTCGGTGGTAGTAAAAAAAACAATGTGAAAGTCTGAGTGTTTATTAAAAGGAATCATACAACCTTTACCCTCCCTGTCCATATCTTATCCGAGCCTGTCCAGTACCTACGCATGTGTACCTGCTTAAAGTTTATGCTGACATGTAACATATTACCTTCAGTAGCTGGTCAAGGCTAATGACTGCAATAATTCAGAAGCTGTATTACCTCCAGGAATGGAATACCATTCCCAAGAGGTATGTGGCACATTAGAACCTATGGGCTTAATTTTGTCCAAAAATTGTCTTTAAAAATGTTCTAAAAAAACCCCTATTATATTTACAGATTGCTAGTTTCTTTGGCATTCAGTATAATGAATCAGTGGTCAGTTTTTTCTTGGCAGGGAAGTAAAATGACTATGTTGAATCATATTTGAAATACGACAGGATGTGCAACCTAAAAGCTTAATGGGCAAAAGACCATGTAAACAATATGTCCATTTACTTTTTTTTTTTGGGGGGGGGGGGGGGGGGGGGGGGGGG
>NW_020799097.1:124316134-124329261 GCF_003259725.1 Athene cunicularia | reverse complement strand
GGGGTGGGGGTGGGGTGGGGGCAGGAATGTAGCTTAGTTTAAAGTGTGCTAGGCCGTAGAGGAAGGACGTGGAGCACTACAGAAGCAGCATGTGCTAGTGGGAGGCAGTTGTATGCTAGTCCTTGGTTTTGGGAAGATGGAATCTTATCTGTAATTTTAAAGGCTTACACAACACAAAAATGTATTTTCAAGGGGAAAATTCAGATGAATCCTTGCATCTTACACAAGGGAACTGGATGGGTAACTGTTATTAGTGCTAATGTGAAAATCTACTTCACTTGATTCAGGGGCATCTAAATGTACCATTAGCACTAAAAAACCTCAAATCAATTAATTACTGTTCATGTTTGTTCTGAATGAGGTAATGTTCTTCCTGCCGAGAAATAGTGCTAGATGACAGGAACACAGTGCAATTTCTGCATGGTGAATTTTTGTCCCTCTGATCTTACACCAAGTGAGAAGGACAGGACCTATCTGTGCTGCTTCAGCATGCAGTCACTGGCCATTTTAGGGCAGAAGGAGCAGATTTGGCTGTGCTCTGTTCCCTGTCCTAGGGTTTGCCCTACCTGCAACAGTTCAGCAACCCTTCTCTTAAAGAATTGGCTGTTGCAGTTGAACCTAAAGTGTTTGGTTGGGGGTTTTGTTGCCTTTGTGAAATGCTGGTGTTTCAACCCCAAGCCCCAAATCAAGGTTGACATATGGGTGATTCCCACAGCCAAGGGGTGATGAGTTTACCTTTAGGCTTCCCTCCAGGGTGGTGCTGGCCTGGCAGGGAGAGCCATTAGGTAAAGGAGCCCCAGGTGTCCTGCATTAAGTAAGCAAGGGTCAGGTGTCCCACTCAGGGGTAAAAGCTGGGACCACTTGCAGGAAGGGGCAGTGTCTGTCTGTCTGTCTGTGAGGTGGATGCAGTGTGTAGAGTTTCAAGTTGGGGAAGGACCTCCTGCCTCCCTGGGACTGGGCTCCAGTCAGCTCTGGCTTTTGTAAGCATGGGCTGTGTAGAGATTCAGTGTGTGGTTTCCTTGGTCTTATGTATTTGGTTTGTTGAATCAGTTGTCTCCTGTCCCTTCTATGGGAAACTGCATTTCACCATTTATTCTATCCATTGTTGGTTGTGTGGTGTCGTTGTTGGGGTCATTGGGATTGATGTCAGTTATGTATAATCTGACTTATTTGTACCCCCAGCACTTACACATTTACTGACCCTTTTGTATCAAATACAATTGGGGTTTTGGTTCATCTTTATGCTGGCTGTGTCCTTTATGCTAGGCCTAATAATTGGCAAAACGCTTTGCCAGTCTTTATGATCTACCTTCCTGCAGGCCATGTAGCATGGAAATCCTGAGCCATCGTAAATGCAGGGTGTAAGGAGGACTTCAGGGTCTTAGCTCCTGGAGGGCTGCTCACCAGCAAGACCACGTGGCTGGTTAGTGTTTGGAGCCATCATTCCTGCGCCATCCTGCAAGATGCTGGAGGCAGTCAAATGGTTCCCTAGCACCAAACAGCTGTTTCCCCTGGAGCTGGTTGTGCACCTCTGGCCCTGTGTGCCACTTGTAGTGCTCCACAGTGAGATGGTTTAGCTAGCGCAGAACTTACCTGCTATGGGGGACGAAAAGTTGGGCTGATGGTCCCGCACGCTGAATTGGGGCAACCAGGGGGTCTGGGGAACACTGCAGTGGGTGCAAAGTACAGGCTGAGGCTGCTGGTTTTGGTGGCAGTCAGCTGTGAAATGGCACCCAACAGCTCAGGGACCATGACAGAGGGGGCTGAGGTGCAGCTATGCATGCAGCAGTATCTCATGTAATCCTGGGCTTGGACCTGATGCTGGAGACAAATGTGAGGGTACAACCCTCTTCCAGCATTTTCTGTTGCCACTACCCCTGTTTAAAGCAGGGATGGTCTCCCACTGGGACCATCTCCATGGTCTCTTTAGACTTTTAACTCCTTATGACTCAAATTTCCCTTCTGTGCTAAGTGTGAATGGCACAGAAACTAGCACCAGCCCTGATATTGCAATACAGATGAAGGGGAGGTATATACACCCCTGTAGAGTTCACAGTAGCTCTTGGTGATGGGAGGTCCCACTCACTAAAAATTTTAAAAGTCTATTTTTTTTTCTCCCCATTGCCAGTTTTGATTGAAAATTACTTGTGCACTCAAGGAAACATCATTGTGTTGCCTCCTTGTGGAAGGAACATCTTTTTTCTGCTTCCATGAGGATTAAACTTTGCTTTGCATGATGTGCTCCTACTAATATAGGTGGGGGTCTCTTACACAGAAGCCCTTTTAAGGGGCATTAAGTGTTGTAAATAGATCTTTCATTAATTTCTGAAGCCTTCTTTATACTGAAACCCATGAATCATGCCAGCCAATGCCAGCTCGAGCTCTGATGGCCAATGGTTTCAGTGCTCCGCTTTGCAGGGAAAATCTCATAGATTTTTAAAGTTTTGTCCCATTATCATAAATTTTCACAAGATTTTAGATGGATTTGATACTTACATAGATACAGAGCATCTCTTCTGATCCAGTCACAGTTTTGGACTTCAGATTTAGTCTGGCGTTTTTAAGTGTGGCTCATAGACTTCTGGGTGCTCTACTCAGGGCAGGATTTCTCAAAGGAGTATTTTTTCCCACCATCTCTCAGTGCTAACAGGGAGATTCCCAGCAGGGATATTCCAAGGATATTTTTCATTTTTGTGCTGCTTCACATCTGGTCTAGTTGCCTTTCAGTCCTCAGTAGTTCCCTGAGTTTGTGATTTCAGTCTCATTTAACATCCTTTGCTATGGAAACTTGTGTAAGTGCCAGAGAATTGTGAAGCAAATGCCAATGCAGAGTTTAAGAGTGGGAGGGAACATCATGAGACACGATGTTTATGAGGGAAGTGAAAGGTGGAATTCCTTTCATGTAAACTCAGAAACCTGCATCAGTACTTTCATTATATCAAATTTTCTCTCCCTGCATGCCCTAGCCTTTCTCAGGTTCATATGACTTTGTAGTTTTGTTACCCTAAGTATCTAAATATTTTCTTAATTTATTCAAGAAATGAAGGGATTTTCTAAAAGAATAATGAGGATATTGTAAAGGAAACAAAGCCTGCTTTGCTAACACTGTCCTCTTCCTCAAAATTGGTGGACAGGGACTGAAAGCTGGGGAGGGAAGTGGAGGAAAGGAAGATGCATGTATTGCCAGAGCAATGGTCTTGCAAGAACCATGTAGCTGTTTTAATTTCTATAAAATGAAACACACTGTGCTCTAAAATGACGAGATTTCTCTCCAACCTATGAGAAGTTGCTGTTATTTAGTAACTCCAGGTTCCCCTGATGGTGAATTTCTATTAAATAAGGTGAGTCATGGAAGTTACAACTCTGTGGAGATCCAGTTCTGGTGCCTAGCCCCTCTGTCCCCGTATGGTACCTCCTGACTGAACAGTCCTGGCTACCAAGTGACTGATTTACAGCAATGCACTACTGGTAAGTGGAATGGCTATTCCAAAGAACAGCTGTTTCTGAGTCAGTGACAGATCCCACCAAAATGTTAAATATACCATTGCTCTAATTTCTGATTTAAAAGTTCAAATGGAGGTAAAAATACCTGCTTGGCACTTCTAAGCTACAGACGTTCACAGTTTGGCTGTGAGAGTTTTGCCATAGTAGGCATGACCACTTAATGCGCTAGGGTGACAGGCTGGCTAGCTTTCTGAACAACATTGTGACACTGGAAATAAAGTCACAGACTTTCATGTGGCCAAAGCAGGAACTGGTCAACCTCTCACAGCTTCAAATGACTAGAGCTGCTGTGTGTGCATCTCCAGCTGGAGAAGCAAACAAGTATTTCCCACCATAGAATAAATGAAGAAAGAAGGGTATGTTAGCTCTAGTAAGAAGAAACCACAGTACAAAAATAAAAATGGATACTGTACAGAAACCATTCCAGCCTTTGATTTTTGCATTAAACATAGGAAAACAGTGTGCTCAGTTTAAATATAAGCTTCAGCAGTGATTTGGAGGCCTAAGTGCAGTTACTTCAGTCTCTCAAGTTACTGGTTAGTTCCTTGTCGGTCTTCAAAAATACGTTACAAATCTCTCTGCTTCCTTGCCTGTACTGGTGCTGCTATTTGGAACAAACTCTTGGATTGAATCTTTCAGAGTTGCAGCAAAAATTGCAGTACATAGCACCTGCCTTCTGATGCTAAGCCCTGATTAACCTGGGTCAGAAGATCAGGGCTAGCTGGAGCTTCTGGGTTATAACCAAGCCTTTTTGCTTTTCTCTTTGGTGTAGTTGAGGAATAGTGTTTTTCTTATGAAGATTCATTATTGATGCTATGATCGTGCATCAGAAGCTGTATGGTATACTGTTTTTCCTTGAGATGATTAGCAAAAAGCTGCTAAGCTTACCTTTGTCAAGTTGAATATATATATATATGAGTTATATATAGAAGTTCATCTACCCTGACAGCTACTTGAAAAGCTGCAAACCTTCCTTCAAAATGTCTGCATTCCACAAATTCAACATTTCTTGTCAGTTCAGTCATCATGACACTTGGAAATATTTGACTTTGACCTTCTGGGTTGGGGTACGAAAGCCTTGCAGTGACTGGCAGCATGGTTTGGTCTCTGTGTAACTTCCAGTCAGAATTGTGGTGCAAAAGAGGCAGAAGGCTTCTGTCTTCTCTACCTAGAAAGGAGATTTGTGTGAACCTGAGCGCTTGAGATCCAGCACGGTTGTCTCTGTTAAGAGGAAAAATTGGTAGTAACAACCTGACAGGGGTTTGTGGGCTGGCTTGTAACAAGCCAAGACAGTATTTCATGAACACACGGGGATTTTCTTTGCTCAGGTAGCTGAATGGCAGACGGATGTATACTACTTCCTAACTGTTTCTGGCGCCTTTAAACACAAACAACCCAGACCATCTGTTTATTATTGGAAAGGAGCTGTGGCTTGCCAGGTCCTGGAGCTGCCCACCCTTGATTTTAAAGACATGATCAAAGCAGAGAGCCACAGCCAGCTCAGGCTTCTCAGGTTTCAGGCTGTGCTCACGGCTCTGACATTAACACGTTAACAAACATTGGGCTTGTTGCTGTCTTGGGGTCAGGGACTTGGTGATAGGTAATGGAAATCTTCAGCAAAACAACATGCAAGCCTGCATTACAGAGCACTTGAGATGCCCTATGGGTATGGGGTGAATGAAGGGTGACAAACTCCTTCATTCCCAAACAGGTGATCCCTTACTAAAACCACAATGGTATCCATGTCTGGGCACACTTCTGTTTCCTTTTAATGTATAAAGAAGGGGTGTAGAAATTCCCCAGGCTGAGGAGCTGAGCACTGCATTTAGCCACACTTCACCCAAGCCTTTGCTGCGAGCTGGGATTCTGGTCCAGCAGGTCTCTGTAGCTGGTAGATTTCTATCAGCAAACTCAGATTTTTTGGGAAGGAATAGAGTTCTCCCTGCTTGTCCCTTCCCTGCTTTTTAGGGGGGAAATTTGAAAGTTGAAGTTATAGTTGGAAGTATGAGAGGAATATCTGCCTGTCTGTTAGCATAACGTAGCCCCGAGGTACATACAAAATTCTGTCATCTGCACCCTGGTTTAAAAAGTGCTGAGAGGGCAGGACTTGCAGATTGCATCACCCTTGAAAAAGAGGTCTCTACCCTGAGGAATTGGCTCTGTTCCTGCAGCTTTGATTTTTTTTAAAATTTGTTTTGGTTTTTTAATTAGAAGTCTTTTTAAATTAATTTTTTTGAATTCGAGGTCTTTTTTCCCGTGCGTGCCTAGGCCAAATGCCATCTGTGATCCAGTCAGTGGAATATAAACTGGTGAGATGTAACTGCAAATATAACAGAGCGTTCTATACTGAACAAAAACCCTCCAGGTAAGTAGGCATCAAGTAATCTCTTAAAAATAGCTGATCTAAAAATAACAGTTTAGGGAGGGAGCTCTTCTGAAAAGCAGTTAAGTAGTTCATGTCTGGAGACCAAGGAAAAGAACCCCGCTCTATCTGCAATGTATCTTTGCTTTTAGGCAATAAATAAACCTTAGGCCAGAGGGCAGGGTCTCTTCTCTATCTGTTCATATGCAGAGCCTAAGGCAGTCTTAGTCTGATGCTTTTACCCAAGGAATTCAAGGCCATGTCCAGCTGACTCAGGAACATGGGGTATGAAATTGTGCTCCAGCAGGGCAGAGGTCTTGTGGAGTTCTCCTGCCTCAACCCAAGTCCAAAGCTTTGTCTCCCTTCTCCCAAGCTGTGTCAGCACTGGAAGTGGAAAAGCAGGTTGAGCAGCAGTGGGTATTGTACCAGCCCTGGAAGCTGTGTAGCTCTTCCAGTTCCAAAAGGTATTAAGGGGGTGGGCTCTCTATTCTAATTTGAGGTCATGAATAATGCAACTAGAAGGACCCCAGAAAAGAAATACTAGCCTAAAGCCAGCAACAAGACTTCAATCTCTTTAAATAAAGAACATAGTTGGCTTAAATCTTTCATAGTAGTGGGGGCTTTTGGAGCTGTGAGGATTGAAGCTGGGGGTGAGCGTGATAGCTTGGTGTTCCTTCTGAGGTGGTCATGTAGATTTATTGCATGATAGCATGTTCCTGGTGTAGGTGACACTGGATCAGGATAGGTCGTGTGAACACTTGCAAGCAAGCTGACAGCTGCCACAGACTGAGGGGAAGAACAATTTATGCATTTATCTATCACCCTGCCAGGTTTAGCTTTGCTTCTTTATCTCCAGGCTGGGGGACAATTTCCACTGCACTTCTACTCTGCTGTAGGCCCAAGAGGAAGGCCCAAACCCACTCTCTTACTGCTGAATAGCCCAAAGCAAAAAGGTAGTGGTGAAGAGAAGCCTTTCCTTTCCTCCTGGCATAACTGCCAGGCCTCCCAGGGAAACCAGCATGACTGTGAGCATTTCACAGTTCAGGAAAGAGCTCTGCCCTACTCAGGTGGAGTACTAGAGAAGAGCTGGAAGTCAACAGCTCTCTGAGAATTTTCTTGCCTCTTTTCAGCAGCAGCATGCAACTGTAGAGAGTTAGAGCTTAACAGTGTGTTTTTCATGTACGGGCACTGATACACACCTGGCTTTTGATGGGCTTTAGTCCTTCAGTTGTGAGTCAGCCAGAATGCAGGCACTAGAAGCAGACATTTCTTGAATAGACCTTAGCAGGCGGACAGACTTCAGCAGTCATAACCTCATAAAAAGAAATTATGGGAAAAAGTGTAACTACTGCAAAAACCCCCAACACTCCAAAGGCTTCAACCCACCCCACCATAACATATGGGACAGGTAATAAGACTGTCATCTCAAATCAAGATACACTGGACAGGATTAGAATGGAGCCTCTATTTTTAGTTATAAAGATGCTCTCCTAGAATTGATATGTGAAATTAATACCAAAACCATTGTTAGTCCTATGTCTTAGGAATGAGAATTCAGTTAAAGTAAAATGATATGCTGACAACTGCAAAAATGAGTTAGAGACTCCCAGAAGCAATACAGTGGAGAAAACTGCTGGGGGAGCAGATAATGCTATGTGTGAGCAGAGGGCAATTTCCTTCCAGCACTCCATGCTCTCTCACCTTCAGTTTCATTCTCTTCATCATAACCCCATGTACAAGATAACAGCCTTTTAGATTAAGGACATGACTCTGTATTTTGAGTCTGGCTGTCTGGCTTCTAGAAGAAACAAAGCCAATGTGGATGTGCTCAAGTTACTTTTGAACTCTTTGATCAAATCTGAGAGCTAGGTAATGGTATTGGAGCTGATGTGCTTGCTGTAACACAAGTGGGTTACTAGTCAGGAGAAAGCCTAGCAGCATAGGAAGTCAGTGGAGATGCCTCAGCTCTTAAGCACTGGAGGACTTCTAGTTGAGAGAAGCACATAGATACTGCAGCTGACGCTTCTCGCTGGACCTCCATACTATATCAGGCACAGGAAAATCCAGGTGAGAGGCCAGACTTTATTTCCTGTTCTCCTGGAACTATTTACTTGAAGGGAGGCTGGTAGCTTCATTTGGAAATTCCCTAAAGGCCCAACTGCATGAGAACGTGACAGACCCTTGGTGGATATTTATGTGTGTATAGACATATAGATAGATAGATAGATAGATAGTTAGATAGTTAGATAGATCGATCTACATTTATCTATATTTATCTACCCTTGGTGGATATTTATGTGTAGGTCCAGCTGTAACAATGTCCATCCAAATCCCAGAAGTGCAAGGATTGGAAACTTGCACGCTCCCTGCCAGAATTAAAGGAGTCTAGTTGCTGGCTGGTGTGTACAGTAACTAAGAAGCTGATGAGACTGTAGATCACTTGGTTCAGAGGGTAGAAATGAGAATGAAAGGGGGGAAACAGCAGGGGATAAACCAATGCTTAAAGGGTTATTTTGCCCCAAAGGGAGACTGAGAGATGAACCGAGGTAAGACCTGTCCTGTTACTCCAGTTGTCTCTGCTGTATGTGCTTCCTTCAAGCAAAGTGCAGGACTGCCATTGGGCAGCACTGTGTCACAGGCAGAGCAATTAGGATGTACAAAATCCCTGGATAGCAGGAATACGAGGCACAGTCATGGGTGTGGAGCCTTGACAAGAAATACGTTGCACAGTGGCATGTCTGGAAGAAGGAAATAGTTAAACCAGACCCAAGTAGTGCTTGGGTGCAAGACGAGAACTAAGTTAGTGTGCTTCGTGTTGAGTCACTTAATGCTTTTGGTTTATGGTTAGTGAATGGTGATGCAGAAAGCCTCTTTATAGGGAGGAAATGAGGCCCCACAGAGCCCTACATCTGCATCCACTGTGCTAAAAGCTTAAGCAGAAAAGAGAATAATATTGTTAGCATCCTAAAAAAATTTCTTTCAAAGTAGATTCAAGCAGCAGCAGATGCAAAGAGGATAGTCCAAAAAAGGAGAGAGGTACTATCACTCAGAGGGCTAGGAGCTGCGCTTCTGTGCCCATTCTAGCAAAGGCTCTCAAGGGGGAGAGACAGGATTTGGTACAGGACTGTAAGAAAAAAAAAAAAAAATTGGCTTCTGCTTGTACTGGAGTATCCCAAACATTCACATTTTCAAGCTTTTGCCACATAAAACTACTTTTTGAAGAGAGTGAGTTTCTCCTGATATCACAACACTCCAAGATATGGTATTAATAGATGAACTGGCTACCATGATTTCACATTGACTTTAGAAGTAGCACCTTAAAAAGTCAGATACTGCTGGCAGACCCACAGCAACCGATTTCTGGGAGGGGAAAAAGAAAAATAAGTCAAATTTACTGGCATGTGGTACAGCAGAAATAACATTTGGTCTTTGAAACTTCCTGTACCTTAAGGTGTTGGTTGCAGCAATCAAAAGGCTTAAACCCCTAGTTACTGCAAAGAGGAAGCAAAAAGTATTACTTGTCTTATGGCCAGGGAAGAGAAGGCCAAGAATTATTCAGATGCCTGACTGACCCACTTTTTGTAATGCAGACAACTGCTTGCTGTATGTAACTTTAACCTGTCTTGAAGAGTAGTTACCGGAGTACAGTTTATGGGGTTGGGGTAACTTGTTAGGTGCCTACTTGACTATGCATGAGAAAGACAAGTAGGATAGCTTATACACTGACCTCTGTGTTCACTGGGAACCTGAATCAGCAATAAATGCTCTGTGATAGTTCGGTCCAAACTCTGCAAGGCATTAGCCTTGCAGTTACCACTGTTGGGAGACAGTAATGGCAAGGAGGGGTATTTCAGTTTAAGTGGAACTGATCCTTTAGAGGGAAGTTTGCTGGTTTGAATGAATGCCTTTAGTGTGGCAAAACATGAAACACACAATGCCTTTTTATGTGGTCCTGGAGACTTAATTGCAGCAAATCTGGAGGGACTAGTAATAGCCTTCATCTGACCAGCTAACACAACTGGATAAATCAATGAGTTTTAGGGCAACCAAACCCTTTTTTGGGGGGGGTTGCACAGGTATGGTTTGGGTTTTTATTCCAGGTAAACAAGTATATTCCCCCAAGTAAGCTAACCCAGCTCTGGCCTTAGTAGGGATCAGGATGGATAATATACCTAGACAAGGGAGTTTGGAGATGCTCCTTGTGTGTCTGCTGTCGTAATGCAGCTTTTATATCTTTTCCCTCTGCAGCTGAGCACACAAAGGACACAGCTATAGGTGAAGAGATGATGGTCATGCAAAAAGTTATTTGAGAATGCCAGGTGTGCTGGAAAATGTTTTTTCTTCCAGCCTTCCTCAGCCCTTTGCTATTTGCAGTACCACCAGCAAACCTCCCTGGTCTGGAAGGAGTGGAGATGAGTTACCAGTTGAGTTTCTCATCTCATGGGTTCAGAGAGCTGTTTTTCACATTTGTTTGCCTGAAACCTGAAAACATTCATTCCTGGGGTAAGCGCAAGAGGTTACCCTTTGCTTTTCCAGAGCAAAGGCTGCTAAAGACCCCTGTCTGCAGGGTTTGAGGGGAACTTCAGAATGGGAGTCCAGTACAGCCTGATCCTCCATCTGTCTTAGTCTCTAGAGCTGTGAAGTAAAACACATACAAAAAATAGATTTAAATATATTGATATTCTTTCTTGCTTTCAGTTTTGAGAACAAGGGGTTAGTTCATTGTGAGGAAGTGAACTCAAAACACTTAAGTATGCAGACTACAAATTTTGGCTTAATCGTGTCTATTAAACAACAGAACAATCTTTGTATAATTCAACAGTGAGAAAATCAACCTTGTTTGTGTCTCCTTAGCATCTCTTCTGCCCTGGGCACTTCCTGCTGAATAGAAACTATTCAGCTGTTGCTCTGTTTACATGTACTAAATTCAGTTCTAGCTATTGTGAAAGAAGGAAGTGAGTAGACAGAGTTGCTTCCCTGTTGTGTGACAATGGGAACAGACTGAAAAGACATTAACTTGTTAGTTCTGCTGTTTATGAAGACAGACTTTTTTCTTCATTTTATATAGAGTTTTTAAGATGCTAAGTTGGCAGATACACATTAGCTTCAATGACATGAAATTGTACAGGTTGAGACTCCGGCCCTGAGACTGTGAACACTCTGAAAACTCACATTGCGACAGAGCTGCAAGTGTCAGAAAATATATTTCCTTTTCCCCATGTGTGACTCTCAGTAGTTTGATCTTTGGTAAATGTCAGCTGTGGGGTTTAATTCTGTTTCATGGTTCTTGTGTACCTTCTGCTTATCATGCACTAACATTAACACACTGATAAAAAGAAGGAGCGTAGTACACTCTTACAGACTTGCCCTAAATACTGTAGGCAAATGTAATCTTTTTATTGATAATGCATAAGGAGAAAGGTAAAGTGTGTAGATTACAGTGGCGGGGGACCAGGGGACTGCACTCCTCTATCAGGAGGACACAGGACCTCTCCCTTCTGGTGAGGGAGAGCAGGGAAATGAAGGTAAGTTCAAAGATTTGGTTGTCCATTCATATGACAAACTGGTAAGCTGGAGGTGTTTGTTAATAAACACTACGGCTTCTTTGTCAGTTCTGCTTGCTGGAGCTCCTTGCTTTTCCAGGAGCCAGCCGTACCTACCAGGGGCATTCCCTGCTGCCAGAGATTTTCTAATGGCAGAGATTTGGGATGATCCAGTGGGGTGAAATCAGCGATGGCTGGTTTCTGGATGCTGTAATATTGCATGTGCTCCCATAGCTAAATAAGGCAGATCCACCGATGTTTCACGTTCCCTAGCTCAGCTCCGACCCCACTCCCTGCAAGGAAATGAAGTGCTGGGGTGCTGCCTTCCAGCTCACAGGAAAGGTGCCCCAGAGGGATGGGTAGTTCCTGTGACAGTGAATGGCAAAAGGTAGCCTGGCACTGGAGTAGTGCCTGGGTTTAGTTACAGCCCAAAAGGTAGCTAGGTTTGCCCCTCTACTTGTGCAGTGACCCCAAAAGCCAGGCCTGGCTCAAGGGAGGCTGTAAGTGCAAGGCAAAGTTGCAGCTGCTGTGCCTGAAAAGCACACTCAAAGGCTCTCCCTGGGGGCACCTTCCTTGACTCGAGCCAGCTCACCTGGGCTGTGCTCGAAGAACAAAGCCCTCTTGGCAGCCATGGGACCTCAAATTTATTTTCTTCCTCTTAATGACTTCCTTCTAAATACATCAGTTTGCCACCAGTAACTTCGCAGTCCAAAGGCTCTTGGAAAAAACTACCAGCTCCTTCCCAGTCTTACTGGCAGCATGTGTGTCAAGAGCACAGTCAGCTCTCCCCCACAGCACTCTCCCTGTCCCCGACTGCCTGTCTGGACAATAAAAGGGGCAGTTCCCCGACCTCCGCCGGCAGCGGTGTCACGGTATGACTGGCAGTGCCACGCACACTCTGTCAGGCCATACTGCAATATATTCTCTTTCCTGGCATGTGTCCAGGAGCACTCGCTGCACCCCTGTTAAAAGGATGAGGAGATCTGTGTTGCTCCCCCATGATGGCCGCTGGGGCCCCTGTCCTGCACCCATTGCAGTATGCCCCAAATTCAGTGTGGTTTGTATCCTATTTCCCGGCAGGGTTTGCAGCGCTTCTGCCATGCTGCCTGTTATGACTTGGTGCTGTGTGGGATAGTGTAGACACCCTCGGTGCACAGCAGCTGACTGGCCTCGCATTTCCTTCGCCTCCACGTGAATTATTGTAGATGAGCTCTGTAGCCCCTAGGAGGAAGACTCACAACCTACCCACCTGCTTACATCCCTCCTGAGAACTGTGTTTATCTCCAGGCCCGGCTATGTTGTTTCCACCTCGCAGACCCAGCAGCGCCCTGTGCTCAGCTGCTGCTCAAGGCTTTTTCAGGCTGCACCTTGGGTTGGGGCTTGTACAGCAGCAGTGTAAAATGACCAAGACCTGAGCAGCCTGAGACAAAAACCCGCGTGCCTGGCACGGGATGGTGCCGCTGGCAGCCCTACTGCTGCCTCGCCTCACCCAGATGAAGAGCAGTGGTCCCAAAACCTCTCCCCTCTGAATTCAGAGAATTAAAACCCAGTTAAATGTGTTTTGAGGAAAATCTGACTGGAAGCAGCTTTGACAACCCCTCTCCCTATTTCTCTCTCTGTATTTTTCTCCCTTCTCTCCCCACACACAGCCTGCCTGCAGCCCCGCCGCGTTCCCCAGCTCAGCCGCCTCCGGGAGCAGCCCCATGGCCTGCGCAGAC
>NW_020799097.1:124296265-124316084 GCF_003259725.1 Athene cunicularia | reverse complement strand
TGGTTTGTATCCTATTTCCCGGGGGGGGGGGGGCTGGCTTACACCAGCCCGGTGGGGAGGCTGCCCTGTGTTGCTCTTGTTTCCCTTCGCTGCCAAGGAAGCGTTTTTTGAAATAATGCCTGTCTCTGCCTGCAGGAAAGGGGGAAAGAAAAGAGACTGGGAGGAAGAGAACGCCCTCTGCTTCGTCCCCCAAATCCAGCTGAGCAGGGCAACTGGTAAGGCCAGCGCCTCACACCCACCGAGCCCAGTGCACACCCCATGGTGTGCTGTTGACCCAGCGTGTTGGCACAGGACTGGCAGCGTGGATTTGGGCAATTCATGGTATTGGCGCAGTGCCGCTGGTCAAGGGTGGCCTGGAGGAAAATCCAGTTTCCCTCCAGAAAGTATGTTATGTTTGTACTGAGCAGCTCCACAGGTTGCTCAGTTAAAGTAATGAGGTAATGTCAAAGGGTGGGAAACAGGATTTTTGGTTTCGTGGGCCTGTGGCTTGCTCCACGCGCTGGCCCTCTTAAAAGTGCATTTCCTGGTCGAGGTTTGACACAGCATAGCCTATCAGTGTTGGTGTCAAAGCACTACTAGATAAACCTGTTGGAGGAATACCTGCTCTTCCACATGAGGGAGGGAAGGATGCCAGCTGGAATTTGCTTCTCTGCTTTAGGGTTTTAAATAAACAGCCCATCTGGCAGCTTCTTGTAAAGAAAATCTTGGCTTTATTTCTGGAGTGTGCTGACCCCTTTTTAGGAGGTCTCCATTGCTGTTGAAAGACTCAAGGGCATTAATAGATGTGTTGTTTCTGATTCCTAGAAAAAACTTTCCTCTGTGGGAAACCCGAGAAACAGTGGTGTATGTGATGACTGACTGTTGACATAGGCATATGTGCTTTGAAAGGCCACACCATACATCAGCTTGATCAGCTGATGCAAAACATGTAACTGACCTGTTTGTTTAATTCCAGCAAGCTGGGATTGACAAACCGTGAAGGAAGAAGGAGGGGATCCTGAAGCAGTAGCAGACTAATTGCTCCCAGACTTTGTCCAAGAGGACTGCTTCCGCCTCAGTGCTGTTCCCAGGTAATACTGTCTCTTTCACATGCCTGAAGTCCCAGGGCTGAGTTGAGGGTCTTGCTTATCCTCACAAACAAGTCTCAGCATCAGTTTTGGGAATAGGACTGCTATATACTTTGCTTAGGAGGACTAGAGGGAGCTGATCCAAGGGAAAACTTTTATTTTTTTTAAAGGTGATTTATTTTATCTGAACCTGATCATCACATGGCAGCACGTGGTGGTAGCCCTGTTGTGGCAATATAAGGAAGGAGGCTGGCAAAGGCAGCTGGCAGAGATGGCCAGGATCACAGAAGCCCACATTAGTGACAGCCTTAAGTTGCTGTGGTATCACACCAGTAGCTCCTCTTGCTATAATTTCCCACTTGACCTTGAAGGGATAGGATCGGTTGGGTTTTTAGTGTGGGTTCTAGAACTGAAGTAGGCAGTTTTGTTCTCTAAAATATTCGTGTACTTAAAAAGTAGCACAATAATGAAAACAGTATTTGAGCAAAGTTTCTCCTTCTCTGTGTTCCTTATGCACAGATAGTCTCGTCTGTGTTTTGGGATGTGATGACCAATGGAGGAGAAGCTTCCCTTTGTTAGGCGTCAGAGGGTTGTGTACTTTGTTTTGTTTTTAACCTTCAGTTTTGTTTTTCCTGGAAACTTTCTGTGAATCCATCGACCTTGCTTGTCCCTCCAAGGCAAGGCAGCTGGTCTTCTGCCATATCACAGCCAACATCTCCACCCTGTTTGTTATAGCAAGTTAGTTGGCATTTTGCAAAGGTCAGAGGTACATCTTGGCTACAAGTTTACTCAACACAGAAGCACCTAAGGAACGGTGTGGGTTTTTTAAAAATAAATCTACATGGAGGTATTTACTTCATTTTCCAGTAGTAACCCCTTCTAGGGATTTCTTTGGCCCCTGGGGCTGTAACATTCCTTACTGATGATACCCTTGAGATAAGAGTGTGTTGCCTTCTTCGTTTTATAGAAGAGGAAATAAATGTGAGCCTGCAGGGTCCCAAGCTCTTGCCAAGCCACTGTATCTGGTTCCTCTATCCTAAAACTTTACCAAAATAGCAGAATACAGCTGGTGGAGGGGGCAGCGTGGATAGCCACAATCTGCTTTTTAAAATTGCATACAAGTAGACAAAACAGATGAAGGAAGAAATTTGCACAAAATCTTCCTGGAGTCTCTGTAAGAGCTGGGAACTAAATTCACATTTTGTGAGACTTGTTCGGTCCATGTTTTACATTAAGCTTCATCTGTTACTTGAGTGATGGCAGAAAACCACAATGTCGGCTCACGTTTACCCCACTCAATCTCATCATCAGTGCTCAATGGGTGTTTAAGTGAAGCTCCTGCCTGGAAATCCCTCTGCTGTAAGACCTTGCAGTAAGGACTGGGTCAATTCCTGCTCTATTTGTTAGAGGTGTGAGCTGGAGTACAACAGTGCTCTGCTCAGAGCCTTTACTGTTAGTGGAAAGTCTCAGTTGCCTCACAAGGAGTTCTGCAGGGTGACCAAAGGCTAGTGGCTGAGGTATCAGATGGAAACTGAGGGTGTTTGGGGCTCTTCTGCAGATATCTTGCCTTTAGAGCTCCACCTTACCAAGTTATTGCTAATCATGCTTTGGCCCAAGGATTTGTACTTGCTCTCTCTGTCATTCTGTGAGCTCCTGCCCACCAAGTTTTTGCTTTGCACTCCTCTCCTGCCTGAGACACTTGTGTGGCTGTGCTTGAAGCTGCTTGACTGGAACACTTCATTTCATCCTCTCCAAAAGAGTTGCCTTGACAGTGCCTTTGCCACTGTGGTCTTTGACGTGGAGCTGGGTGGCACCAGCCCTGTCTGGTTCTCCACCCAGCTGTGTATTCCTGCCCTCTGTGGTGGTGGACTGGTTGAGGGAGCTCAAGAGAATGGTGTTGGGATATGGGGATGCTTCAACTGCAGCTTTCCAAAGTGCTGTTCACAGGGAGTACAACACAGCTGCCCTAGTGTCTCCACACCAGGAAATCCTTGTCATCTCCCTGAGACTACCAAGTTTTAAGATGGTCTTCCCTTCTGCTAGTAAGCACGATGAACTTCGTGAACAGAGCCAAGAGGGATAGGTTTAGCTTGTGACTTCTAAAAGCATCAGTAGAAAAAGACCCTGTAAGAACATATTTCCTTTTAAATTGCATGTGTACTATACCCTGAAGGGAATATACTCCATAACTTTCTGAATCTGGGGTGTCTCTAAAAAAGCCAGGTTTGCTGTGGACTCCTAGTTATCCTGCTTTGGGCTGAAGGCTGTTTGTGGGTTTTGCTGTTCTTCCTTTGTATCTTTAAATTTGCTCTTATTTTCTTAAAAGAAGTATGAATACACTAGAATGGCTTCTCTCAACTTGTAAAGCAGTTAAAAAATGCCAGATCATTTGTGTTGACTTCTGCTTAGATTTTCATGCTCTAAAACCCCAGCTCAGTCACATTTGTGTCTCTGCAGTGGGACCATGGAAGGAAAAGAGATGTCACCAAGTCATCACTTGGAGGAGAGCAGCTTATTGGATCTGCCTTCTGTTTGTGACCTAGCAGAGCGCTTTCTGCCTCCACACAGCTCTGAAAACAGTGAGGAGTTTTTTCGTTCTGTGGATTCTTTTCCCTTTCCGCCCACAGGTAACAGTTTCTGCCTCTCCACATGCTCTCTCTTTAGCCAGTGCATTGTCTATTTAGGCAGTGTGTCATTTGACTCAGTAGCTGCAGTTTGATACTGGTACATCTGTTTTGTCTTAAAATGCACTTTACCAGAACTACATGCAGTCTGTTCCAGCTTGACAGATACAGTGTGAACTGTAGGTTGGTGAGGTGCAGGAGAGGAGTTCAGAGGATACTATCAGATGCTAGTGTTTTGACAACACTGTTTCTTCATATTTAGTGTATTCTCAGGAGAGTTACTTCAACTAACACACAGAGCAATCCTCCAGACATCAGTAGGAAACATTGTCTGAAATTACCATAGTCAGTAACAAATATTTTTAAACTTTTCCTTACGTTCTTCATGTGCTTATCACGTATCTTCCAGTCATGATCTCAGCCTCTGTAGCTTGTTACTTTAAAATTATAACAATGAATGTTTGCTTGTGCTAATGACATGAGAGTGATGAGAACTGCTTCCGTTCAACTCTTGGGAGACAGCAGTTTCCTCACTTGAAAGAGGACTGATTCCTGCAGAAGTAGCATTTTAGGTCAGCCACTACTCCAGATTCCTAGGAGTAATGGTGTATCTGAGGAGATCAAGGGGTAGCTGGCACATTCTGATTACTATACCTGTCAACCCAGTCAGTGTGCATATATGGCAAGAAGCGGGAAATCAAAATGCGCTGGCGCAGTGACGCTTGCCATATATTCATACTGGCTGGGCTGAAGGATGTAGTAATTATATCTAATATTGTTGTCATCGAAAACCGGGATAAAAACTTATCAACACCAATGTGATGTAGATAAACAGACACTTCTTTATTGACAGCTGGACGTGTAGGGGAGTGCTCTCACCAACAACATGTGCAAGGCACCAGAATCATACACCTTATATAGAACTTACTCATACGTATTCATTAAGTACTATACATAAACATACAACTTCCAAGAAATCATTAACATATTCTCCTATTTCCGATTCTGCGTAGTAAAGGTTAGAAATGTCTAGAAATGGGTCTAGGGTGTAATGTGAGTAAGTGATCCATGAGTCGGTGGTCGCGATCTCCCCCTGCCGGAATTACCTTTTGCTTAAGGACACAGTTTTCTTGGCAAGTACTTGCAAGCTGTTACAGTTACTTCCCTCAGTTCCCATTAATCCTGGACCTTGACAACTACTTGCATTCTTCTAGTCCTATGTATGTATTATAAATCAGTTTACAAATCACCTCATGTTTTGTTATCTAGGTTCTAACCGTTCCTACTAAACAATTATGACCAATCCCTTCGGCCATGGTATGGGGCTGTACAGGGGATTTTAGAGTAGCAGTCAGTTGCTAGATTCAAAATACAATAAATGTAAAATGATTTTTACTAAAATATCTCTTAATTCTATACTTATATTAAAATCAAGCACAATTTAATTTCAGTTGATAATAAAATCAGTAACAATGGGGGGGGGAAATAGAATCTGCTCAGCAAATAATGTATGGAGGTGATTTGTCAAGGTACCTGAGTAGGTGAAACATCACCGATAACATTTCTGGTTGCTTCGGAGTCCTAAGTAGTATAAATGTAGAGTTTGTCTCTTCTTCTTCTGGTGGTTTACTTTGGCCTAGTTCCAAGAAGTTAGCTTGGAGTTCAAGAGGTGAGTTTTTTCAGTGGGAATTTCACTTTTTGCATGTTAAACAGGGAAGCAGCAAGATCTACCAACTAATCTAGTTTTGTTGATGTTGACTGCTTGCCCATGCAGTTGTTTTCATCTCATTGTGGCACATCTAGAACTGTAATAAAATCTGCAAACAGTAGATACCAGTCCTTCCTTTGGTTTTCCTATGCAGATCAGAAAGTCGCATGTCTTACGTTACTCATGATGGAAATCTTCTACTGTAACCTCTACTTTAAACCATCATACGTATCACATTCCATGGTCCATATTGCATTAGAGGAATAGTGTGTCTGGTTTGAGGTTTTGCTTTATTATTTGTGCATAAGTCGTGACCACCACTACAAGGAATGTCCTGAGCAAGCCTTTTCTGCTGCTCTGGGAGAGGAGGATGGGGAAGTTCCTCTAACAGTAAGACAAGCCAGAAAGCATTTCTCTATTCAGATTTCACAAGCCCAAGTCACAGGTATGATGAAATTCTGGGAGCTGTGAGGCAGTTTCTGCAATGTGTGTAAGGTGGCTTAGTTGCTTAAAGACAATTTAGTGTGGCTTGGGGCAAGTGGACATGATTGCTCTGATGAATGGGATGCACAGAATAACTGCATGACCACTTAGCAGTCCTACAACTGGTCTGAGGCATAGTGCCAGTCACGTGTGTGGAAATGAAGATAGGCAGCTCTAAACCCAAATGACAGTGTTGGGCAAATCATTCACAGTGCATGAGTGGAATATGTAGCTGAAGCTCAGTACAAGGTATGAGTACAAGGTATGCTGAGAGGCCAGTTCCTGCCCCCTGAGGTCAGTGAGGATTCCAGGGGTGCTGGGTAGGGCAGATTAGGCCTATGAACCCTCTACTTTACCACTTGTTTTAGAGACCCCTTACAACTCAAACCACTTGGCAAAGCTGTGGGATGCATGCTGTAAAATGGTTCCCTACCCTGTGCTTCTGGCAGTAGCCAAGTATCACATTGGACCTAATTCATGCTCTTAACATCTCAGTTCCTTTCTCCTTATAACAGCATCAGATCTCTTTTGTTGACACTTCAGCTTTCAAAGCCATTGAGTTTGGTCAGTGTGGCAGAAATTCCAGGAGGATGGTTTTAAACACACTCTGTCTGTGTCAGGACAAGCAAGTTCTGGGACAGACACGTCTCTTGGGAAAGGAAGGTCTTGTGCTTGTTTATTTTCTCATGAGATGTGCTGTAGATGTTTATTTTCTCATGCTGCTGTGACACAAGATAAATTAAGAGAGTGGGGGTGGCTATAGCTTGCACGCCACAGTATGACCAGAAGATTGCATCATGGCCTGTGGGCAGGATGAATGATGAGTCTTCTCATCAAACTTGAAAGATTTTTATTAGGGGTGAGGATCTTCCTTAGTGATTCAAAAGCATTTCCAAAAGGCCATTAGGACTCTGGGAATGTGACAGCTTCCTTAGGGAAGAAGCAGACTGACAAGACAGGCTGTGTTTTTTGACATCTGTCACACAAACTGAACAGAGACTGACTAAAATACCATGCCCTGTGAGCCTTGAGAGTCAGAAATGGATGTGGAAGTATTCCTAGTGCCTGAGTCACTAGGCCTTACGAGTCTAGAGAGACCCATCACTTGTAATAGCAGAAGATAGTACCCATTAGCCATGGAAACGGGGCCTTCTGAAAGCAGACATCCCGAAGCAAGAAAACAGAAGTCCTGTGGAAATACTACTACATGTCTAAGTTATGTATAAATAACGTATGTTTATGATTTGTGCAGGAGGAGGGTTCTCCTCTTGTAACAAGCATGCATACTTTTAGCTTATTGTTATAGTGAATTCAAGTGTTTAAGTGGTGATAGACTGAGAAAATTAAATTGGATCAGTGAACCTTTCAGTATGCTTCCTTTTTTTCCCCCCACCCATACTGGAAAATAATTTTTAAAAAGTGGTTTCTAGTGTTTCTGATCTGCATCACTCAGTCACATAGTGCTGCAGCACCACTTTATTCTTCCTCTGGATTAAGAAAAGTTGACAGTAAAAGTTCTTACTTGGCAGCACTCAGGTGTGTGTCTGGGGAAGCCCTAAAGTATTTGGATTAATATTTGAGAGGCAGTTCATTAAGGTTGCTTCCGGTGAAATAAGTCACTGGCAATGTTCCTTGTTCTAGGGCACCAGAGCATACCAGGGACAGTGGAAACATAGTCTTTGCCTGGAAGAATTGAAGTCTAAAAAAAGGGTTAGTTAGAGAATAGACTATAGATGTGCTCTACAGATGGGTGCAGGGAGGGTTCTGGGCTCTGCCCATGCTCCATGGTCTGACAGGGCTGGGTCTGCAGTGCAGCCCTGGAGTGATTCTACCAAGCTTGGAGGCAGTGTGTGGGGGCTTAGCTGGTGGCAGCTTGGGAGACTGCCTGTCTGAAGCATGGGTAGTGCTCAGCCCCTTCTGCCTTCAGTCATGGTTTGTGTAGGCTTCCTTCAAAAGCAGTCTGTTTGGAACAAGTCATGAGAGCTTGGGGGAAACGGAGGAGAGGAGAAACATTTCACTGGAAGCTCCCTGGCTCCAGGCAGATCAGTGAGTCTGGATCGTGGCACTGCTGCTGTAGTTGCTGCTTGAATCAAGAGGACACCTGATCACAAGATTATCTTAGTCTAAAAATAAAAGCCATCACGATTTTTGGACTGTTCCAGTTGCATTCTGTTTTTTTAGTCAACCAAGCATGTATGTAAAACAAAGCAGGGATTTCTAACCTGTAACACAGCTGTGCTACACAGACCCAGTGAATTTACATGCTTAGTTTTGCTACGGGTAGCTATGTCTTTATTAGCAACTGAGGAGTCATGCTAATATTAGTGCATGTGTTCTGACTTGTCCTTAAATGCTCTCTCCCGTTTCCCATGTTCACTTGCCTGTCAAGAGTTGCTTAATCTCTTTAGCAGAAGTGGTTTGTGTTTCCTGAAGAAGTCTGGCATGGTTTGTGCTTTTTCTGTGTGGGAGTTGTACACAAGTGCTGACGTAGAAGCTGAAAATGAAGGGAGCAGGCTGTACTTGCCATGTCAGCAGCAACCTTTCCAGGCTATCACTTGATGGGTGCTTGGAGATTCAGTTCAGCCCAGAATTCAGTGTATTAATTCATTATTTGGTATAGAAATTGCAGCTTGTCTGTATGAGCCACTGCTGCTACCATAAATTGCAGAATTTCCAAAATGCCATTTTGTCTGGCCATGCTGAAGACAACCTGAAGGCTAAAGACCTTTACCTATAGTCTCATTTAAGAGGTGTGTGCAACTTTGTAAACTGAAAAAAAGCAGGATACTTTAAAGCACTTTTAGACCGAGCCAAAGCTGAGCTAAAAAGGACTTGTACTTGCACTCTGGGCTGCCATGTTTAGGTACAAAAGCTTCTGATAGTTTCTCTTTACCAGAAAGATACAGGTCACCTTAAGAATATTTTACTTTTTGGCTTGATGTGAAGGTTAAGGGGATGGTGCTCTACAAGGGTGCTTTGTGCTGTTCTGAACATGAGTCTCCTTTGCAGAAGTTAACATGCTAGGTCCCACTGCAAACCCACTTCAGTTTGAACTGTGATCTCAAACACCGTCAAAGTTAGTTGTTTTTTTTAAGGCAGACGACCTGTTTGTAACTGCCTTGGCCTTGATGAAGATCATGATCCCTATTTTGGGAACTAATGGATTTTAACTGGGTTTAGTTTGTTTCCTGCTGCCCTCTAGTGAGCAGTGTTACCCATTTCTGATGCCACCAGCTTTGCATGCTTGGAACTTAAGAGGACTGCTGATTTTTATTTTGTTTTTTTCAGATGGTGGTGGGGATGTATGTCATGGTACTGAGCTCAGTCCTGTGTCAGTTTACTGCTGTTGAGAAATGATGCTAAAAAGTCCCCAAGACTGATGTGGGAATACTTCTGAGGAGTGTTGGCTGCTCACTGTTTACTGCACAGATCTTGCCATAAGGTGGCTAATGTTGCTTGTTGGTGAAGTATTTGTTTTTGTCTAGGAATAGCTTTCCTACTTCTTTCTGTTACAATTACAGCCCTGCTGGGATCTGATTTTTGTTATGGAAATGAAGAGTCTTTAAAGCTTGGTCATATCATGTTTCTCTTGGGTGCAACTCTCATTTTTTTCAGTCTTTTCAAAAGTTCTGGTTTTAGCAGCTTGCTCTTTTATCCCTAATACTGGTATAAACACCCAGTTATTTGTCAAGGCAGGTGATTTGTTCAGCTTATCAAAAGCAAAAAAGTACCTGTTTTCAAGTGAAAGTGTTTTGGGTTTTTATTCATGATTTTTAACCAAGTACACTCTCAAATATGAACAATATGCTAGATTTGTCTTAATAATCTAGTCTTCTTAAGAGGAAACAAAAAAGGAGCAATTTTTCAAATCTTAATAATTTTGTAGAGATGTTGTAATCCAGTGGGGCAGATGCTCCATGGACTTGAATTTATGGAGCTCCACTGAAGTCATGGGTGGGCCCTTGGGTTAGGTGACTATATGGCTCTGGTAAGTTTGGCAGTCTTAATGTTCCAAGCATCTCTTGTGGCCCACTTTTGTCAAATATTGAATTAAGCTGCAAAGTGGAATTCATGATATCTTACATAAAAGGAATACAGGAAAACCACACAACACAAAGAATAAAGCACTCAGCACCACTGAGTTGCTGAAAGTCTTACATCTTTTGTAAATTAATTTTTCAGGAATGTGTTACATAAAGCATCCAGCCAAAAATAAATTGTGGAAGAGAAAAAGGCAGTACTTTATTCATCACAATTTGAGAAAGAAAACTAATCCTATTTTAAGGGGAATTAAAGCACTATACTTAGTAAGGAAAAAACTGAGACATGTGACTTGCCTTTTAGAGTTTAATGCTTCAGAGTAGCTCTATGTTCTGTGAAAATGAACAGTTTGTACTAAACCATTAATAATTAGAAATCAAGTCCAAAGGAAATGCTTCAGTAACAAAGACAAGTAGTTGCGCTTACACACTGAAGTTGTCTGATTGGTTTCTGCACTGCTGTGCTAAAGGAGAGCTTGGGAATTTGTGTCGAAGGTGCTGGGGAACGACTGTGTGCTGTAGTATGCGGTTTTGTAATTGACTTGTTTGGAGTTGTATCTTCTGCTCAGAGTGACTTTCCTTCTACTACCTGTTTCATATTTTTTTCCCAGAAAAAGAGGATTTGGTAGGCTCACTCCCATTTAGGCACACAGTTTTGGTTGTGTCACTGAAAACTGGGATAAAAACTTATCAACACCAATGTGATGTAGATAAGCAGACACTTCTTTATTGACGGCCAGACGTGTAGGGGAGTGCTCTCACCAACAACATGTGCCAGGCACCAGAATCATACACCTTATATAGAACTTACTCATACGTATTCATTAAGTACCATACATAAACATACAACTTCCAAGAAATCATTAACATATTCTCCTCCTATTTCCGATTCTGCGTAGTAAAGGATAGAAATGTCTAGAAATGGGTCTGGGGTGTAATGTGTGTAGGTGGTCCATGAGTCGGTGGTCACAATCTCCCCCTGCCGGAATTACCTTTTGCTTAAGGACGCAGTTTTCTTGGCAGGTACCTGCAAGCTGTTACAGTTACTTCCCTCAGTTCCCATTAATCCTGGACCTTGACAACTACTTGCATTCTTCTAGTCCTATGTATGTATTATAAATCAGTTTACAAATCACCTCATGTTTTGTTACCTAGGCTCTAACCATTCCTACTAAACAATTATGACCAATCCCTTCAGCCTTGGTACAGGGCTGTACAGGGAATTTTAGAGTAGCAGTCAGTTGCTAGATTCAAAATACAATAAATGTAAAATAAATGTTTTTTACTAAAATATCTCTTAATTCTATACTTATATTAAAATCAAGCACAATTTAATTTCAGTTGATAATAAAATCAGTAACAGTTGTATCCACCAATTCAATTACGAAGCCTTTCAACGTGGAAAGGAGCATAATAATTTTGCATGTTATCCCCGAATCCTTCCAAAGTGCTGGCACAATACAGAACTTGTAATTGTATATTTGAGGGTGACTTTGAGGGACCATCACTGTCGTTTTCTTTCATTCATTGTTTTCAGTTGAGTGTATGGGCTAATTAAACCCCTGCCAGTCTCTTTATGTAGAGGCAGAAACAGAATAGGTTGATTTTGGGATTCTCCCATCAAACTTTAAGCAGTGAAGTGGTTTCTAAATTGTTCTAGATGTTCTAAGTTTCTAAATGTTTCGAAGTGGTTCTACATGTTGGTGGGAGCTTTGTTTCCTCCTTAAAGCCAGTCCCAAGTGTAGCAGGAACCCCCTTAGTTGCAGGACGTGGCTGTGAGACAAGACATACACTGATATGGTTAACAGTCAAGCTCCGATGTTTATTAGAAAAACAAGTCTTTATATATTCTTGTGACAGCAGATCTGTGTGTTGCTCTGGCACATGCTCATTTCAAAAACTTGTTCCTCTCAGCACTTTCAACAAGCGCTACTAAGCGTGCACAACTGGTAGATAAATTTCTGCTTTGTTATTCTACAGATTCCTTTCTTATCTGTTTCTTCCCTAATGAGCAAAAATACTTTCACTTTTAGCCGTCGTTAATCTAGACGCGGTTAGTCTTCTAACGCAAGTGCGTCATTAATTTAGACATTGTTAGTCTTCTAATTTGAATGCTGATGACACTTTTACATTGTCAGTGACGCAGACGGTTCGCAACCAGGCATACGCACCCACAACCAAGCAGTTGCCTATCAAATCTGTAACTGGATGCTGTAGCCTTTTAGTGAGAACTACTGCATGACTACTGTAGAGGTAGTGCTTCATCTGCACAGTAGCTTTAGGAGTGGGCCTAACCTGTAACAAATTGACATTGCTTAATAAGTCACCTTTTATTAGTAAGTGCAACAGACTAAATATCTGTGGAAGGTGTTGGGGGTACTGGTTTGGGGGTTCTTTTTGGTGATATATATATTGTCCTGGTTCAACTAGGATAGTGTCAAGTTTTCCCCAGCAAAGAGAGAGGGGGAAGGGATCTCCAGCCGGGTTATTCATACCATGCTGATGTCAGGTCCAGGGGTGGAGCCCTTTTACTTTCGCTTTTGGTTTTGGGGGTTGCGACACATGCGGCGGGCTTGCTCCTTGACCATTTTGTGGTATTTCTCGGTATATCTTTTGTCTTGTTCACTGTTATTGCTGTTTATTGTTGTTATCATTGCTACTGCTGCTATTCAGATTGTTTTATCACACTGTTGTATTAAATTTCTTCTTATTTAAGCCCGGGGTCTGTGTTTAACTTCCAGCCCGACCGGCTGCGGGTGGGGGAAGGGCAACAGCAAAGTGCTCTCTGGTCCCAGCAGGTCTTAAACCTGCACAGTATATATATATGCATGTGCTTATGGTGCTGGATTTAGAGCTTCTCTAGCTCTAATAAACATGACAGAGATGAGGTTTTTGTTTCTAGTACTGGATGGTAACTTTCACAGAGCTCCCTGCTGATGCCAGCTAATACTGGTTGGGGTCTGTAGAGCACAGCCTTGCAAAGAGCTGAGTGACTGTGCTTCCCCTGACTGTCCAGGGAGTTGGCTGCTGAGCTCCCTGCAGGACTGAAAACTTTCTGTGCATTGCATTCATACATTTCTTCAAGCTAGCAAAACATATCTGCTTTCTAGTATTTAATGCTAAGTTCTCATAGGGAGGGTGGGAAACCTTGAGGCTGAAGGTGCATACAGCTTAAGATTTGCCAGTTTCTTACCCAGGACATAGTTCAGGTGAATGTAATAGCAAAGAACTGATTAGATCTGTGATCTGAGCCAGACTTCCCAGTGGTAGTCATCTTCTTTTCCTGAAATCACCATTCTTCAAAGATAATGTCATGTATTTAAAGGGTAATTATATACATAGGATTTCTCTACCAGTTAATGAGTTGAGGCAAGCAAATACACCACACATTGCAGACTGAATGTATTTATTCAAAGCCAAATTCTGCTCTTATCCCACATTCTTACAGTCCTTTTCCTGTCAAATCAGTCGCACTGACTGCCGCTGGTCTGCTCTGTCATCTGGGGTATGGCTCTTCACTGCTGTGGCTTCTTCTTTCTGTACCTGTGGCCTCAGTGCATCTCACTTGCAAGCTTGATGAGCTCCATGGGGCAGCAACCAACACTATGCTCCACAGCTACCTGCTATACAGAGGACAGTGAAGTCTCTACCTGCCTTCTGGGATAATAAAGGCCAGCAGCACCTTGTACATGTCTGACCCAGCTACAAAGAACCTGTTGTTTTAAACTTTTGGAGGAAGTTTATTTAGAGCGTGTTTGGTCAGAGAAGGTGAAACAAGGTTCAGATTGAAGAACAGTAAATACTCCCAATGAAACCGTTAAGCCATGAATCAGAGAACACATTCATCCTGTTCACCACTGAGAACAAGATGTGTTTCTGAGGTAGCTCATAACTTGTTAGGTTATTTTCCATTTTAAATGTAAAGTCCGTATGTTGTGAAGATGTTGCAGAGTTGCTGTGGTGCATTATATGATCTAGAGCCTAGATACTGAGTTGCCAAATGTGCTTACATATAGCGAGGCTTACTAACTGAATGTATGCTGCTGCATACCTTACATTGCTAAAAGACTTTTAGCAAGGTTTTGTTCTCCTGTGTGCAAACATGTGTCAGATTATTTTATTTTTTAAGACACCATTCACTTTGTGGAGGTTTCTCTTAAATGCTTCAGATTCCTTATTTGCAAATAAGGAAGCCACCTTGCCAGAAGACATGAGGTGTCAGAGTCTGATTGACAGGGCCTCACAGAAATGAACTTTGGATTTAAGTGGTTTTGTCACTTGTAACTGACACACAGTACAACAGGAAGCATCTCCAAAGAAGAAAATGCAGGATAGGGTAGTATGAGAATGCCCAGAGTGGGTCAGAGTGAAGATTGCTTGAGTAGTAACTTGTCTTCAGCACTAGATAACAGTGATATTTAAGAGCAGTACAAAAAGAAGTGATCCAATTTCTGCAAGTCTTTAGCTTCCAGGACTTCTTGTTTAGGAGCCACAGATGGCATATCACTGTGTCACTAGCTCTTGATGAATAATCCTGCCAGGAATTTGTCTAACTGCTTTTGGACCTCTCTCTCTCTCAAAGTGGGAGTGGGACTATGGAGAACCACTGACTTTGTTTTGCATCTTTTGCTTCCTTTGATGCCATTAATCTCCTGGGTTCCTTCAGGATCAGAACCAGTGTATCATCACCACTGTTTCTTTCTCCAAGCCATTCGTGGTCTTACAGACAATTTACACATTCTCTGTGTTCTGTTTTTCCAGGCTAAAGAAACCTGGTGTATTTTATTTTTATCTCAAAGAAAAGCCATTCCAAGCTTTGGTTGGTTTTAGACTATGCTTCTGTGTGTCCCTTCTAGGTTGTAAATGATTTTTTTAGAGCTGTGGGAACAAGAACCATGCACAGTGCAATGTCTGTGACAAGGCTCAGAACAGTGACTCAGAGCAGTCTGTCCTTGCTTTTAGTTCTTTGTGCATTGTTGTGCTAGATTTTTATCTCTTTTTTTCTTCCCAGTTTTGTACCTGTATTGGAGGAATGGAAGTTGTTCCTTTCTGGGCACTGAACTATGTCTGGGCTAGTACAGTGGTCTCAAAAAGGTGTTCTCTTGAAAGGTCTCTTACTACCTAGTAATATTAAGTCTAGCATCCCTGCAGGTAGGTCAGAGTTGTCTTTTGCTCTTTTACTGGTCTTTTTGTTCACTGCAGTCTATTCACATTCTTTGTTCTCTTCTTTCCTTCCCTTATAATATTCCTTGGTTTCATACTTTCCCTGCCTTTTCTCCTATTCTGTGCTAATTTGTGGTGTTTTTTTCCCTTGCATGTCTCCACTGTCCACATCCAGCCACCTACCTGCTGCGGATTCTGGGTAATGTGGTCCTTTTTATCCCAAAAAGTACACAGACCTTTCAGTAGATGGTCCTCAAAACAGCATAAAATTATTTATTCTGTCAGCCTGTAATTAAAGACTAGAAGTCCTAAATTCTATCCTCCTGCCTTGTGCTGTGTGCTGAGTCTTCTAAATGATCCCTAAATCAACCGTTACTGCTGGACTTTTTATTTCATGAAACTTCATGGGTTTTATTGGCTTTACTTCCAAAACCTTGCTGGCACAGTTTGCAGGAAAATATTTGTTCTGCATCAGCCTTTGATGTTTGGTGTGCTTGTAGTCCTTGTATTTTCCAAGGTGGTTTTCCGGTCCTTTCTGGTTTTAAGGGTAAGGGTTTGGCTTAGACTTGAAATGGCAAAACTAAAATGTGAAGACAGTGTTTTAGTGATTTTAAAAAGGTCGGACAGGCCTATGAGTCAGGTTCAGAAAATAAATGTGATTCTACTTCAGTAGCCAGTGCAGGGATTTACTGAATGTCGAGCGAGAGGGGAATCTGTATCCATATAAAATGTCATGTTAACAAACCATTATTGGCGTTTGTTTCAAAAAGGAGGCTGCACAAAAGCTCATACCTGCTTTCAGAAAGATGCTGTATAGCTAATTTCATTATTACAACAAATGCATTTGTAGCTTTTCTTAAAGCTCCATCTACTGGACTGACTATGAATGTTTTACACTGGTGGCAGCAGACTGGTGGTTAACTATAGAGTATCATAAAGCTCTAAAAAGTGCATAGGTGGCATATGGAAACAATATATATCTATTTTAGACCTCAATCTTTTACCAGTCGTCTGGTATGAGAGGGGCCTAGTTCATTTGCTGGCAGTAGCCACCATGCTATCAGCACGTGTCAGTGCTGGACAGCAGGACCTGCGATAGAGCTGTGTCTCCTGCTGGTGGAACTGGGGTCTTTTAATCTTGCCTTGCCTTGTGACTGTAGTGTAAGAGTCCCTGTGGGCCATTTCTTTCTTATCTTTATCTAAACTGTTATTCGAACCTGGGCTTTTATTTCTCTCAACATAACTACCAGTGTTTGTCCACTGCTGTGACCTAATCTAATTCAGACTTCAGTAATGTCGTTATGGCAATTGTTCCTAAGGTGCCTGCGAGGCAATTTTGTGCATACTTATGCCAATGCTGCTTTATTTTACCAGACTAGTTAATGAGTGCTAGATGTTTAAATAAAAAGGAATTAAATGCTGTAAATAGAGGAGAAGACATTGTTGAGTTCTTATGAATAATTTCCCATCCTCTGAAGTGCAGGTGTAGACTCCTTTGAAATGGAAAATTGTAGACTGGGAACAGGAACCATTCAAGTATGTGTTTTACAGAGAAATGATAGAGAAGTTCAGACCCTACAAAGCCTGAGACTTTCAGCCATCATTTGTAACCACCACAATACCATCAAATATTACAGGGACAAATAAGAATTTCTAAGATAGTACAAGAAGACCTCAAGAATTCTTACTGACCAAGGTACAGACTGATGTCAGGTCTGCATGGGGTGTCTTTGGGTAGCCAGATGCTACTGGCTCTGCAAAGCTGCAAAATACAGTACAGACATGGCTGAAAAGCTGATCCTTGCTTTGGGTTCCTCCTTAACGGGTGCTTCCCTGACCTTCCCCATTCCACAAATAGGTTTTTATTGCATATGTAGTGCAAAGTTTCCTCTGTGCTCAAAGCTTTTTTTTGTAGCCCTACTTAGCTTTTTCAAAAACATTATCTCTGTTCCTCACCCCTTGGAGTCATCAGTAGAGGTGGATCTGTCCAGGAGCAACCTAAATGCCGGTTGTTGGCAGTCATCTGGTGCTGCTGGAGGGAAGAGAGTGCTTACTGAAGTTATAGTCCCTGTAAAACAAAGGTCCACTCGGAATGGCTGCCTTCACTGCACTGGGCTCCCATCTGAAATGAATTTGTCTATAAATCATCTTTAGTTGGGCTCCAAAATCTTCAGGGAAAGACTGTGTTAACAGGTCTGTGTTACATCTGGTATGTCTCTAGGTAGCTATCATGGAAGCCATGTCTTAGAACAGTATTTCAGTGAGTAAATGTCATTCCTTGTCTAGTCCTTCAAGAGCATAACTCCAAAATGTATTGATGCCCATGATACCAGTTTCACACACTGGTTTTGGTGCTCTTCCATGCTTCTGTGTATAGCTGCAAGGGATTTACTGAATGCTCCAGAGCAGTGGAGTCTGGCCTACCACAACATGAGTTTGTCACAGGCAGGGAGGTGGTGGTTAGAGATTCTTATTTCCCATGGCAGTTATTTTAGTGCAAAGGTGTAGTGTAAATTCTTCAAGTTCTATTAGATTTTTATAAAAGCGATAAATGCTTTGTTTCGCCTCATTGGCTCCATCTTGCCCAGAGACTGTTTTTACCACCTGCTTCTCATTCAGGTGCTGGCTTTGAGAAAGCAGCAGGAGCCATTTCCTTCACATGATTAGAATCAAAAGCACAGGCTGATCTTGCAGAGATCTGCATCTGCTTCATTGCCTGACTCTGTTCCCTTCAGCAGTATTGTGGCTCTGTGAAAGGGTGCTGAAGTGCCAATAGAAAGGATAGGGGTTGAATGAAAGTGCATGATTCAGGGAAGGGAAAGAGGAAATTAAAGTGTCAGTGAGGTTGAGGGAGAGGCCAGGAAGACTGTGCAAAATGGGTTTTGTTGTTTAATCTCTAGCTAATAGACTTTGATTAATTTTGTCATTATTTCACAGCTGAAGAGCTCTAGGAACAATCATTAATTAGGGTATGAGAAGATGGATACCAATGGCAGTGATGGAGAGAATATTTTACGTGTATGTGGGAGATAGGAAGGATTCTCCCTTTACCCATCACCTTGGGTTACCATTTTAACTGCAGTCCATCTCCTCTTTTTCAAACAAGTTATGTTTTTATATGCTGAACTCCTAGATAACCTTCCATAGCTGTACTTCTTACAGCTGAGAAGTGACTGTTAATTAATGTGTTCAAGTTGTTTAGATCCAGGTATCTAAAACGTATTTCACCAGGCAAAGTGCAGAGGGCTGGGAGAATATCCTTAGTTTTCCTGATATAGCAGTGAATTTGGGTGCAGCAGAAGGACTCTTGTGCTGTATTGGGAGCTGCCCCCTCCCCACAGCAGAGGGAATGTCTGGTTCCCTTCATCTCTTTTTTCTGCTGTGAAATCCAGCAAGTCCCTCTTGCAGTGCTGTGTTCCTGTAAAAGTTGTGTTGGGCTTTTTTGCAGTGGTATATGTCTAAACAAGGATAATATGTATGTCTGAGTAGTGGGTGCTCTATGTTTGAAACATTGAGAGGCAAAGAAAGAAGTTCGCTTTCTCTACTACTGTGGAGAAAAAGGTTTGGTTTCCTTCTTTTAAAAAAAAAAAAAAACAGCAAATCTCTAGGATATATTTTTAGCTTTAAAGTCATGCAAGAAGTTTGCATTAAAAGATTCACAGACGTGAGTTACATGGGGGGGAAAGACCACAGAGGAGAATGAGAACACAAAGGTGTTGGACTGTAGCTCCTGCAGACCTTGCTGTAGTGTGTTCAGGTTAGTCTTGTCCCATTTTTAGTTCTTCTTTTAAGGAAGAGAAGCATCTTTTGTGGGAGACAATTTCAGTGAAACTCCATTTTTCCTCAGCAGCTGGACAGGAGAAGCTACAAAGTAGTCATGAGGCCTATAAGCCAGGGTATGTGTTTTTATAATGAAGTGATACAATAATACAGTAATAGCAGCTGTGATACATGCTGGTGTATTGAATGTTTCTAGTCACTTTGGAATGCAAGAACTGCTGCACAGCTGAAACATCTCCACAAAATACTTTATTTTTTCTTGAAGAAAAATGAAAATGCATGCCATGAATCCTTAAGTAATTGTAATAATTGGGGAAAGCTGTAAAGGAGTGTGACTGTTTCTATTACCTGCACACTTGTTCATGGCATCTTTTCATCAATGTTAGATTCTTTTGTGTGGGGCTCCCAAGGTGTTTGCACCTTTCTTTTATAATAAAGCTGCTCTTTGCAGCTTGGTATTAACAGTCTTGTTGTAGTGCACATACTGTAAAAATGACCCAAGGCATATACATCTGTGTTGAGCAGCCAGCAAGTGGCAAAATATGAAATGCTTGTGATAACCTTGTTATGTAAAACCAGCATTACCCTTCCCTGCTGTCTGCAGAGCCTGTCTTAGTGTCTCAGCTTGTCAGCTGCATCACTTAAGTGTGGGTGGTAAAGATCTGTGAAAAGGCTTAAAAATCCCTATTTAAATAATGCAGGATGTCTGGCTAGGACAGAACAATGAAAAAGGGCAAATTGGCTTGGAAAGCCATGCTGAGGCTACCCTGTGCCAGCCTGCCAGGATATTTCTTTGATAGCATGGTGCTGTGTGGGTCACCCAGGCTGGCTTGGGTGTTTGGGGAAGCAGTATAGCTGCATTGGCTTGAAATGTGGCTGTACTCAAGGCAGAGAACCCAGGTAATGATGCTACAGAGCTTCTAGTAAACCCTGAGCTTCACACATTTAATCCCC
>NW_020799097.1:124294706-124296215 GCF_003259725.1 Athene cunicularia | reverse complement strand
TGGTGAAGTATTTGTTTTTGTCTAGGAATAGCTTTCCTACTTCTTTCTGTTACAATTACAGCCCTGCTGGGATCTGATTTTTGTTATGGAAATGAAGAGTCTTTAAAGCTTGGTCATATCATGTTTCTCTTGGGTGCAACTCTCATTTTTTTCAGTCTTTTCAAAAGTTCTGGTTTTAGCAGCTTGCTCTTTTATCCCTAATACTGGTATAAACACCCAGTTATTTGTCAAGGCAGGTGATTTGTTCAGCTTATCAAAAGCAAAAAAGTACCTGTTTTCAAGTGAAAGTGTTTTGGGTTTTTATTCATGATTTTTAACCAAGTACACTCTCAAATATGAACAATATGCTAGATTTGTCTTAATAATCTAGTCTTCTTAAGAGGAAACAAAAAAGGAGCAATTTTTCAAATCTTAATAATTTTGTAGAGATGTTGTAATCCAGTGGGGCAGATGCTCCATGGACTTGAATTTATGGAGCTCCACTGAAGTCATGGGTGGGCCCTTGGGTTAGGTGACTATATGGCTCTGGTAAGTTTGGCAGTCTTAATGTTCCAAGCATCTCTTGTGGCCCACTTTTGTCAAATATTGAATTAAGCTGCAAAGTGGAATTCATGATATCTTACATAAAAGGAATACAGGAAAACCACACAACACAAAGAATAAAGCACTCAGCACCACTGAGTTGCTGAAAGTCTTACATCTTTTGTAAATTAATTTTTCAGGAATGTGTTACATAAAGCATCCAGCCAAAAATAAATTGTGGAAGAGAAAAAGGCAGTACTTTATTCATCACAATTTGAGAAAGAAAACTAATCCTATTTTAAGGGGAATTAAAGCACTATACTTAGTAAGGAAAAAACTGAGACATGTGACTTGCCTTTTAGAGTTTAATGCTTCAGAGTAGCTCTATGTTCTGTGAAAATGAACAGTTTGTACTAAACCATTAATAATTAGAAATCAAGTCCAAAGGAAATGCTTCAGTAACAAAGACAAGTAGTTGCGCTTACACACTGAAGTTGTCTGATTGGTTTCTGCACTGCTGTGCTAAAGGAGAGCTTGGGAATTTGTGTCGAAGGTGCTGGGGAACGACTGTGTGCTGTAGTATGCGGTTTTGTAATTGACTTGTTTGGAGTTGTATCTTCTGCTCAGAGTGACTTTCCTTCTACTACCTGTTTCATATTTTTTTCCCAGAAAAAGAGGATTTGGTAGGCTCACTCCCATTTAGGCACACAGTTTTGGTTGTGTCACTGAAAACTGGGATAAAAACTTATCAACACCAATGTGATGTAGATAAGCAGACACTTCTTTATTGACGGCCAGACGTGTAGGGGAGTGCTCTCACCAACAACATGTGCCAGGCACCAGAATCATACACCTTATATAGAACTTACTCATACGTATTCATTAAGTACCATACATAAACATACAACTTCCAAGAAATCATTAACATATTCTCCTCCTATTTCCGATTCTGCGTAGTAAAGGATAGAAATGTCTAGAAATGGGTCT
>NW_020799097.1:124252357-124294656 GCF_003259725.1 Athene cunicularia | reverse complement strand
AGACCTTGCTGTAGTGTGTTCAGGTTAGTCTTGTCCCATTTTTAGTTCTTCTTTTAAGGAAGAGAAGCATCTTTTGTGGGAGACAATTTCAGTGAAACTCCATTTTTCCTCAGCAGCTGGACAGGAGAAGCTACAAAGTAGTCATGAGGCCTATAAGCCAGGGTATGTGTTTTTATAATGAAGTGATACAATAATACAGTAATAGCAGCTGTGATACATGCTGGTGTATTGAATGTTTCTAGTCACTTTGGAATGCAAGAACTGCTGCACAGCTGAAACATCTCCACAAAATACTTTATTTTTTCTTGAAGAAAAATGAAAATGCATGCCATGAATCCTTAAGTAATTGTAATAATTGGGGAAAGCTGTAAAGGAGTGTGACTGTTTCTATTACCTGCACACTTGTTCATGGCATCTTTTCATCAATGTTAGATTCTTTTGTGTGGGGCTCCCAAGGTGTTTGCACCTTTCTTTTATAATAAAGCTGCTCTTTGCAGCTTGGTATTAACAGTCTTGTTGTAGTGCACATACTGTAAAAATGACCCAAGGCATATACATCTGTGTTGAGCAGCCAGCAAGTGGCAAAATATGAAATGCTTGTGATAACCTTGTTATGTAAAACCAGCATTACCCTTCCCTGCTGTCTGCAGAGCCTGTCTTAGTGTCTCAGCTTGTCAGCTGCATCACTTAAGTGTGGGTGGTAAAGATCTGTGAAAAGGCTTAAAAATCCCTATTTAAATAATGCAGGATGTCTGTCTAGGACAGAACAATGAAAAAGGGCAAATTGGCTTGGAAAGCCATGCTGAGGCTACCCTGTGCCAGCCTGCCAGGATATTTCTTTGATAGCATGGTGCTGTGTGGGTCACCCAGGCTGGCTTGGGTGTTTGGGGAAGCAGTATAGCTGCATTGGCTTGAAATGTGGCTGTACTCAAGGCAGAGAACCCAGGTAATGATGCTACAGAGCTTCTAGTAAACCCTGAGCTTCACACATTTAATCCCCTGTTGATATGTGTTATCCCGTGTCTGCCCCATGTTGCCCCATGTTATCCCATGTTTTGGCCACAGGGCCTGGTCTGTGGTCATGCCAGGGCTGCCTGACCCCACATGTCCCCATACCCATGTCTGAGGCTGCATGTTATCCCATGTTAACCCATGTTATCTAATGTTCTCCCTTGTTACCCCATGTTATCCCATGTTATGCTGTGTTCCAGCCCACAGGGCCTGGCCTGTGGCTCCTACCTGGGCTGCCTGACCTACCATGTCCCTTCACGTGCCCATAACCGTTTCCGATGCTGCATGTTATCCCATGTTGATGCATGTTATCCCATGTTGATGTGAGATTTAAAAAATTTATTTACTCAGATTAAATTAAATAAAACATTTAATCAGATGCTCTGGGGTGTATCACCTCCAGCCCACTTGTGAGCAGCATTTGTAGTTTGGAGGGCGATGTGATAGAACACATAAATAAGACATGTCACTCCTCAAGCCATGTTAAAACCTCTCATTTCCATGTTCGTTCTTTTAAATATGCTGGTTTGCTGGCAGTGGCTTTGATTTCTGCTTGATTTTCTCAAGTGTATGCCTCTGGTGGGTGCATGTTTCGCCTGCCCTGCACCCAGCCTCTCTGCTTGCACTGAACAGCTTTGCCCTCTGGTGCAGTCCATGGAAAGACAGTGGTTTGCATCATGCCACGTGTGGGAGCACGTTTATACATGAGTGTTCTTCCCACTCTGGCGGTGCTTTTATGTAATTCATCATAGTTTCTTCTGAGATAGCGAATAGCCCCCTGGAGCTGCATAAATAAATAATCAGAGAATGTTCTTTTCTTACCAATTTACAGACATTGCTTATATAAGCAACATGTGCCAGAGCACTGTGTGCTGAAATATCAGTATCTCTTGAGCATGTCTGAATGTCACTGAGATAAGGTATATGATCTTGTGTAAAGTACCTGCACCTGTACCTAAGCAGTGAATTTGTACAGTAATGAAGGTGAAGGATGTTTCTTCATTACTCTATTAGCAAGATTTTTGCTCTTCTCCCCCCCCCCCCCCCCCCCCCCCCCCAGTCTGATTCTAAATGTAATTTATCAGATTCACTGTCCTGTTACACAAAACACCTTGGAGGACCCTCTTTGTATGATGTTCTGCCACTTTTAGGCATCTGACCAATGGTTGTTTATGCACAGCCTGACTGTCTCCTTCTCACTGAGATGCTTTCATTACACATATGCCTCCATCATTCAAACCTTTTCTCAGACATACAGTGTGACTATGTGCTAGAAAAAGGATCTTATTGGATTCAAAGGCCCTGCACTGACAGTTGTCATTAAAGTGCAGCAAGAGAAATATCTGCCTTGACTGCCATGGTCTGTTACAGCTTCTGAATTTATTTTCTGACTTTGAAGCTTCTTTAGGTGCTGCTATGAATTGGCAACAGAGAAACACATCTTGGGGAATCCTCTGTGCCTTGTGACAGGGAAGAGGAGAAAAAAGGGATGCCAGTGCTGTTGAAATCAAAGGCTGTATTTGTGTTCCCATGACTCTGCTTAGCATAGAGGCCAGACTTATTTCTGTGTGAGGATGCAACTTGTTCCTACCCAATTCTGCCATGGCAAATTTGGAGTAAGAGCTGAGCAGGAGACTGTGGGCAGGGATACCTTTATTTTGTGTGCATGAGTAGCTCTTATGGTGGATCTGGTGCCTGGAGCATTGCCAGGGATGCTCCATAGCAGTGTGACGAGCTACTGCCTGCATGCCTGTTACCATCTTCTGACTGGAGGTCCTTGCTCTCTGCAGTGATGTGGCCTGGATTAATCCCAGGATTGGGGGGATCATTGTGGAGTTTTTTCCTGGTTTTCTGTGTAGTTATTTAGTCCCTGACTTTGCGTTCACATGCTGCTCTCATGTCTCCTTGTTTGCCGTCTGTAACATCTGGCTTGTACCACACCACGTGAATTGGGTCAGATGAAATATTCCTAAAGCCTCCCAGCTCAGGTACCTATCCAAAAAAAAAAAAAAAAGGCGTATGTAAGTGGGGAATCTGGCGCTGGATTCAAACTAGTTCTCTGGCTTAATTCAGGCCTCAGGTTTTTTGCCTGTTTCTCTGTTTTACTTTGCTGAGCTCATTGGTGTGCAGTTGATGAGGCTGCAGCATAAAAGCACAAAAAATAATGACTCATAACCCTTTAGTATCAGACTGCGAGTATAAAATATAGCACACTTTCATCAGCCACACTATTTTTTTAAACAAAACAACATAGGCCAGTGATTCAGCATCGGTGTGGGTTATAGTAGATGAAGCTTCACCCTGAAGCCCTCCTGCATCTAATTTCTTCCTTCATTTCATGTGTTTAACAAGCCCCCACCACACCCTCATTCCTTCTTGGTGTTGTATGCTGTAGATTTCATAGCGGCTGAGCCCCTTGGCTGGCTTACGCATGTACATATATATTCCTGTAAAATCTCCTCCACAGACAGATGGAATGCTGTCAGGCTGAGCAGTGCTTCTGTGTTTACAGCAAGCCTCCACACTAAGGGTGTATGTGAAGGTAGCAGGCAGCTGGTTATTTATTGCTGTAATAAGCACTGGCAAGCAAATTACAATATTTTGTGCTATGTGCTGCTTGCTGTTCTTTTCAGCATGTTGAAGGATATCTAGCTGTGCTCTGTTTGTGTTCATTCCTGGGTAGAGGTGGAACTAAGTGATGACCTAATTTTTACAAGTTAACTGTATTTTGTAAAGATAGCGCTGCTTATGTTGTAGAGATGATCTTACTCCAAAAAGTTATTTGGGTTTGACAAGAAAGTAAGCCATTTGCATTCCTACCTTCCATAAGTGCCCACAAACTATTTTATACATCTCTTAGTAATAAATAAAAAATAAAGGAGGTCTCAGCTTTTTACAGGCTATGATGCCTGACAGGAAAAGTGTTTTGGTTTTTTTTTAATTTGAAAGACAAAAGAACCAGAAAAGACTAAGCATGGCAAAGCAGACAAGTGCACTATAATGTCTTCTAGATGAATGGGAGCTTTGGCACTTCCACAGTGGTCTGTTTTATGTGCATACTCCTGTCTCAAAGAATTATGCAAAACTTGGTTGTTGGGGTTTTTTTTTTAATGAAAGTTAAATCCAGAAAATAACAATGAGGAATCTGAATGTTAGTTCTACATGTGTTGGAAGACAAGGAAAAGGAAAGGCAGTAGAATCAAAATCAAGCACTTTCTTACACAGCCAGTAATTAGATTATAGAACTCGGTGCTACAGGAAATTACTGAGGCTAAGAGTTCAGCAGTATGACGAAAGGAGATTATACACTATTGGGATAATACGAACAAGCTAAGTCGATAGTTCTTGCTGACACAAATGCTGCTGAGATACTGGATACGTAGGTTAGCGTTTCAAGGCTTGTACTAATCGCTGCCTGATTTCAAGTGTCAGATCACACCTACATATCCCCGTTACTACATTTCCCTGTGGCCACCTAGAACAGACCACAAGTGAAGAGGATGCACTAGACTAGATATACTTCTGATCTGATCCTGCCTGACAGCTCCTTCCTTTCCCCTTTAGAAAAGAGTAAGAGATATTCCCGTTCTGCAGATGTCAGAGCGGATACCAATGCTTTAATGCATACAACTCTTGCCTTCAGTAGTCTGTACCTCTTAAATACTGTTACTTGAGAATAAATCCCTGGATAACCTGCTCAAAAGTAGTCCTACTTCTACATTCTCCTGCTTCTAGAGAAGCAGGAAATGCAGAGTTGGAGGAGGGAACAATTTTTTTTTTTTTGGTCCACAGCTTGGCTTATATTCATGCATGAGTAAGTTTTACAGTGGTCTTTTACTTTGTTAATGGATAACCCACAGATAGCATACATCAAAAATATGGTAACTTTTACAGACCTAAGGAGTTCACACCGTTAATATGCTGACCTGGTCCCTAGCCCCAAGTCTTTCTGCACATTCATAATACAAATTTATTCTGAATGTAATGATTTAAGCAGTTTTGGTCTATAAAAATTGCAGAGAAATATATCATCTTTACCCCTGGTCATGGTGCAGCACAAGAGGAATCTGTTTCATGATACCGTATCATTCAGTAGCAATTTCTTGAAGGGTTGAAATTTGTATTGAAGTGCTGAATTGAAGCAGAACCTGATTTACAGACCTACCATCTGCAATCCCAACTGAATTTAGCATTGCACTACATTGCTGCTTCTGTGAGTGTCTAATGAGGTTATTTCTAGGTTAATTTTTCTCCTTATGCAGTTTTAATTAAAATATAATGAAGGCAACAGAAGATGCAAAATAAAATAACTTGAGAAAATCCATTTCATGCTGCACCAGTGCTTTGTGGTAGGATGTTTGTTATTGCTGCTATGAAGCACTTGTCTAATAGCATGTGTGCGCATGTGAATCATCTGTGGAGCCTGTGCCAGCATTCCAGAAGTGATGTTAGCTCCAGTGGCAGAGTCACTGAGTTTGCGCCAGTGGGTTTTGTTCCCGAGTTAGTTTGAATGTGAGGAAATATTAGTATTCTTCAGCCCAGCAATCTTGGAATATAAAGGAAAATATTTTTGCATTGCTAAGCAATTGCATATTGCTTTTAGCTTTCAACAATCTGCTGATAGTTAATGGATACAGTGATTTATTCCTGATAAGGATCTAGCTGAGGTTTTTTTATCTTAAGAGAAAGAAGAGGAATCACTCTTTTGCAGAGGATGAAAGCAAAAAGGAGGTTGAAAGCTGGATCTGATATTCAGAATGTGTCATGCTCCATAATTAGCAACTGTGAAATGCATACCCATCAGGATGAGTTAAACCATTTAGCAAAAGAGGACGAACATGCGTTGTTGGCAAATGTGATTCTTCACACAGAAAACAAAATGCTTGTTTTGCCTGTGCTATTCCCACACACATGCAGAAAATATTCAGTCACTTAAATTCATCATGACTTCTCTCATATTAACAATACCTGGCAATGAAATATTTGTAGATGAACCTTCCTGTTAAATTATGGATTAATCGACTGCTATCTCTATAGTATGCTGAAGAGCTGGTTATAGAATGAGTGATATAAAACCTAATGGTATCTTTCAAGCAATAATCCACCTTACATGTGGCTGATTTTAATACTTCAGACTAGTAACCTGCTTTGTTACATCCTTAGTTTGCCAAAATCTTCCTCCCTGTACCATAGAAAAAAACCACTGTGGTGTTTCTAGATGGCAATGTCTAACTGCGTTTGCATTGAAGTGTTGCAGTCTGTGCTTTCTGGGATCATAGCAAGAGTTTTCCTGCTCTCAGTCCTCCTGTTAAAAAAGCAACAAATGTGTCTAACCACTTCTTAAGGATAAGATGATTTCAGAAGGAATTCCTTCTGAAGTGATCTAGCAGGAGTCTTTCCTGCCAGTTCACCTTTTCTCAGCCGTGCGCTAAAACTAGATTTGCATTTCCAAACTGGTACTAAATGAATGTGTAGTGATCAAACTTAGCCAAATTATCTTTGCAGCGAAGCTGTGGAAAGGAATGCATTATTACAGAGCTGTACTGCTGCAGGTAGGGACCTCCTTAGAAATATTCTAATTCTACGTGCCTCAAGATCCTGCTTATCTCAATTCCTGTGGCATCTTGGAGTAGCTATTAGTAAGACCAGAGTGACTGCAAAACAGTGGGGTGGCCAAATTTGAGAGAAAATGGGAACCTTGGTTTGGTTTGGCAGCCTCAGTGAAGGGATTTACTCAGAATCTTCCAAGCTTTTTGAAGCCTTGACAGGCAATAACTTTCTCTTCACCTCTCAGATCTCCATAGCTTTTCTCAGCTGGCAAGTTATTGATTTGTTGCAGTAATCTGGTTCCCTCCCTTGATTATTGCATGAGAAAGTAAGCAGGCTTCACTGCTGGTTTGGAAGCTGTTACATCTGATAGTGTCTAGGGTTTTCCTTTTGCAAAACACGGTTTGCTGCCAATTTGAAAACAGTTGTTTCTGCTCCTCTCTGAGGAACCAATGTGTTCCTGTGTTTTTTACTTCTTTCTGGACACCATAGTATCCCTAATTGCTCTTGCTCTAGTGATTAATGAATGATCAACGGAAATGGCCTGTTGCTTGAAACTTAGATGGAGACAAGGAGGAGTAATGCTATGAGAACAAACACCATAGGGACTATAAAATGCATGTTATTGGGAATATGACCTGTTAACTCAGTACTCCAAACGCTCATCTGCCTAGAATGCTTTACCTGGAGTCCAGTTATTGTGGAATAATGCACCTGGAAGGTGCACTTATTTGTGGCAGGTTGCTTTGATAGTAAAGTTGCAACAGTGAGAGGAACCAAAATGGGAAAGGAGATAGTGTGCCAAGTAGCACACTTTGGTCTCTGTTTCCTCTTCTCAGGGTTGGAATATCACCATTACCATGCATCTGGGTGCTGCTTGGTCTCACCAGATAGGTTGTTAACATTACTGCATGTTATTGCAGAACATAACTGATTAGGGAAGAGCTAAACTACTTGTGGAACTTAAATGGTATCTAGAACGACATCTGGTTGGTGATAACTCACTGAAATTTTAATATAGTTGTCCCTGCCTCTTCTTGTTGCTGTTAGTAACCTGGAGAAGAGGTCAATGTTCTCAGTTCTGCATCTGTTAGAACAGAGTCATTTATGTGACTATGCTCATTTAACTCTTGCTTTGTCCTTTTCTGTAACACTTTGCCCAAAACCATCTTTGTTTTTTCTCTGGGAGGAATTGTGGGATTGTCTCTGGTTTCATTAACATTCATGCGAATATTCCCTAAAGCTCAGTGCAGTCTTTGAAAAATATCACTGCCCCAAATGTGCTTTGGTGCACATTAAGTCCTGCTTAAAGGCAAAACACTAAGATGAAGGGAGATGAAATAAACCATCTGTTGTACCTTAGCTATACTTTGACACAAAGAGTATTCTTAGGGCTGGGTGACGTAAAGCATGTGACACCCTGTGGAGTGTGTGCGTCCAAAGGAGAGCATGGAAGTGAGTGCTGATCACTTCATATTGTATGATGTCTTACTCCCTGGATGTGTCCTGAAATCATACTTCTCAGTGCCCATTAGAGAAGACTCGACATGGATGATATAGTTCATTCAGTCAATTAATTTGAATAAATAAAACCTACTGCACTTTTCCTATCTGTGTGGAGCTCCAAACTCTAAATACGTGTCAGATGAGTGCTGGTGGAGGGGCATGGGTATGGGTGCTTGGAGAAGAGTTTCAGCCTTGCCTGGGAAATGAATAGGTTTCTCAGAAGCAGCCGATAATGCTTTTGGGAAGGGTGGTTACACACAGCTGATGCTTTTGTTTGTCAAAACTGCTGAAAACAATGTGCCCTGACCTGCCCTGCCTTGAACCTTGCACCTTACCTTTAAAATAATGGTGAAGGCAAATAGGTTTTGGCTTAAAATTATCTGTGGGAAAGCTGTCCAAAGAAGGATTCCTCTGCTTTTCTGGAGACTCAACCAGATTATGCTCTCTAAGACTGTTTTCTTCATAGTCGACTCTTGTGCTGATGCTAAGGCCAGTCCCTTGGTTTGGTACTGAAGTGCTCCCTGCACCTTGGGGGCTTTGAGTTGCTTGTGGATCTACCCAGTGTCAAAGCCAGCCATATCACCCTGAACTGGTGTAATGGTCCGTAGTGAAACAGGTGCTGGTGAGCTGGGGCACGGTGTTGCACCATGTGAAATGCAGCATGGAGTACACTGAGAACAGAAAAATCTTAGCACGGTCCAGGTCAGAGGCAGCAATTTGAGGGGAGTAAGTGCTCTGCCAGATGACTTGTTAGTGTGACAGCTAACTGGCCTGTTGGGTTGCAGCTGGCCATTTCAGTTAAAGAGTTTGTGAGGCCAGTGATCCAGGGGAGGAAACTTGAGGCGGTGTTTTGGAGGCTTTAGTTTGCAGCCCTGTCTGATGACTTAACCTGTAATGAATGCTTTATGCTGACCTCTGTGTCTCCGCATCTCTTTGCCAGCTCATCAGTGCAGCCTGCTTTACTCTTATCAGAAGAAACCCCCAGCCCAGTCCTGCTGCCAAGGTGGCCAGTGTGGGAGCATTGCAAAATCTAGTGGCTGCTGGGGAAAGACTTGAGACCCAGGCTAGGATGGGCTAGAGTAGTGCCCTGAAGTCTGTGCTGATCCACACTTCGTCAGAGAGGGACTTGGGGGTGTTGATTGACAGCCGGCTGAACAGGGGCCAGCAGTGTGCCCAGGTGGCCAAGAAGGCCAGTGGCATCCTGGCTTGTATTAGCAATAGCGTGGCCAGCAGGGACAGTTACCCCTGTACTTGGCACTGGTGAAGCCGCACCTTGATGACTCTGTTCAGTTTTGAGCCCCTCCCTCGCTACAAAAAGGACATGGAATGACTCAAGCGTGTCCAGAGAAGGGCAACAGAGCTGGTGCAGGGTCTGGAGCACAGGTCTGATGGGGAGCGGCTGAGGGAACTTGGGGGGTTTAGTCTGGAGCTGAGGGGAGACCTCATTGCCCTCTATAGCTATTACCTGAAAGGAGGGTGCAGAGAGGGGGGGGTGAGTCTCTTTAACCAAATAGTAAGTGATAGGACAAGATTTAATGGCCTCAAGTTGCGCCAAGGAAGGTTTGGACTGGATATTAGGAAGTATTTCTTTCCAGAAGGGGTTGTTGGGCATTGGAATTGGATTCCTTGGGAAGTGATGGAGTCCTCATCCCTGGAGGAGTTTAAGAGTCGGGTTGACCCAGCACTGAGGGATATGGTGGAGTTGGGAACAGTCAGTGTGAAGTTAATGGTTGGACTAGATGATCTTCAAGGTCTTTTCCAACTTAGATGATTCTGTGATTCTGCTCTTTGGGTAATATTACAGAATGAAACAGCACTTTATCTGTAAGAGAATGTTTTATTTAAAAAAAAATCTTAGTTTGTTTCCAGGCAAAAACTTTTAAAATATTCTCCATTTCATATGTGCTCAGTAATCTGTTCATCTGTTTTCCATCATCTTTTTAATATTTTTACAAAACTAGGGAGTGTGATACTTTTTTTTTTAAAAAAAAAAAAAAAAGGAAATTAAACTCTGTTTTCAGCTAGGGAGCTTTCATTAAACTTAGTCTGTAGTATGTATCTCTAGCAAGAGGAGGTCCTGACACTGCGCTGTAATTGAGTTTTGCATTCTGTCTGAGCAGAGTTCGTCTGAAAACCTAAAATCTAAGGGAAAAAATAATTTGTGCAGATGGTCTTCATAAAACAAAAACAGATTAAATCTGGAGCTGTCACAGAATTGCTCTTACAGATGCATCTGCTGCAAAATAATTACCTCTCTTGAGCCCCTTAAGTTAATCAGTGTCTTTTGTTTGTGTCTGCAGTGAAAACAATTAAAAGCTCATCTCCTTTTTTTTAGGTAAATTTACAGAATCTCTGATTTTTAAGGGTGATTAAATTTATTTTGATATATATCACAGTCCAAAGTGTTCCTGTTGGACAACTGTTTGTAATATAATTTACCTGTAGCCAGGATGAAATTTCTTTTCAATCACCTTTGTTTCCTTGGGCTGTTTTTTGCTAAAGAGTTTAAAATCCTTTTGTCTCCTCTCACATAAATTACATTTAGAAAGCTTAGGGCTTTTTGTACAGACAGAAGAACTGACATTGTTTGCATTTATTTTAAAATTTTCTTTAAATTTGTTTTCTGCAACACGAGGAAGAAATCTATAATGTAGTTGAGAAAATAAACACTGCTACTACCCTTGTGGTGCTCTGTGAAAATCTCTGTTGGAAGTCTGATCTCAGACACAGTGAGACACTTGTGCAGTGTCTAGGAGCATGTGGGTAGAGAGCACCCCACTGAGATGGGCAGTGGACATTAGAAAGCAGCTACTGATGATGGTATCTAATTCCTAGAAGCACATCTGAAATTCCCAGCAGACTTCCACTCTGGGATTTCCACTTGAGATTTTCCTCAGTGTGATTTACCAAGTCCATCGGTATGGCTTAGTATCACACTGTGGTTTCCTGGGGGAATAAATCTTACCCCTCCATGCTGAAATGACTTGAGCAGACTGGAGAGAGATCACTGCTTCCCTCATGGTCCAGAGCGGTGGAGCTTGCTTTCTCCCCTGATCGAAGCTGCCAGGGAGCACATGGACAGTGCTGTGGTGAACCTATTTTCTGTTCCGAAGGCTTCCCTGGAGCCTGGACCAGGCAAGCTTTGCAGCCCATGCGTGTGCTGGTTTAACCATGGGAACGCTTATCACGCATTTGACCACACAATGTGAAAACTGCCACAAAGAGTGAGGCTTTGAAAGGAGGTAGCACTGTCTGATGCCATCATTTCTGCCAAGCCTCTCTGCAAGGTAGCAACCATTTTAAGTCTCTCTTCCTCCTTTGCACAATCCCTGCTCCTACAGGACAGACTACTCCTTTGTTGTCTTCAGACTGCCTACATGCTCCCTGTAGTGTCAGTGTTTTGTTGATCAGGAGTGGATTTAAATAACTTCTCCTGTGCCTCCTTCCTTGTCGTGCTGGAGGGTTTTTTTTAAAAAAAAAAAAAAAAGAAAAAGCAAAAAACCCAAGTTCTTTTAAACTCTGTAGTACTGGCAGTGATGATGCAGTTATGTTTGAACAGAACAGGATCACACCCTATGATTGATCTCACCTGCCTTCTTCAGGATGGCTTCTCTTTGTTTGCTGTTTCTTACATGTTGGCATTAGATCACAAGTGCTGCTATCACTAAAATGCACCTTTTGTCTTCACCTTTGTTTGAATAGCTTAATCTCCAAATTCTTTCAAGTCTGTGCTGCAGCACATTAGACTAGACTTTTGTTGTAAAGAATTAGCAACAGTTGCTATGGGGCCGGGGCACTAAGGGCACAACTGAGCTTCTGTGCAGACAGACAGGTATTTGTTTTATTTTAATTCTCAGTGACCTTTATTTTATCTTGATTCAGTTGCTCACTCAAGGACACGAGCCTTTTTGGTGCCCTTAATGCATTAAACATTTTTCCAGCTAAAGGAAGTGTCAGATACGGCTCCTGTTGTCTTAAGAGTCACGATTAACCTTCAGCAGTGAATGTGACCAAGAGAAAGTAGAATGTGAAAGTGGAAAGTGGATTTGTTAGTAGAGTGGAGGAAATGAAGGACGCTAGCACTATGATTGCAGAGGTTTTAAAACTTAAGAGCTGAGGATCCCCTGATGTCAATTTTATTTTCTGACAGCTATTCCTGACTTAATTTATGTGAAATGCACCTACTCATCTTATTTGTAAGTTAATAATGTTCAAGTCCAAGTCTTTCTTGGATATAAGGATTTTCTGGTACGCTGTTACATCTGTAGCTACACCTTCTTTAAGAGGCACAAGTGTCTATATGTACACTCTGCAGCAGTGTCCTCCCTTAAGAGGGTACTGGGGTTTTGAGGATGGTTTATGAGAAAAAGAGATTAAAGAAGCAAGTTGTCAAGGTAGTGGAATAAAAAGTAATTACTTACATCCTCATGTAATGTAATCAATCCATCATCAAATGTCCACATTTGATCTAAAAAAACCCTGTTGAGTAGCCTGTGAAAATGAATCCCAAAACTTGAGCTGAAAATGTTCACTGAAGTCTTTGTTTCAGAATTCCCTGCTTTATTTATAAATAAAACAGATGTATTTACTACAGTCACAGAATCCAATCTGTTTGAATTGTTTTCTTTAGGCCCTTTAAACAAAATTCTTAAACTGATCATAAAATTTTGAGATTAAAAAAATTAAAATAAAATTACTTGAGTGTATGATCAGCTAAATTATCTGGACTGTCAAATCCCACCCCACTAGCCAATCTCAAATAAGAGCTGGGAGACTTTAGCTTGTACTAGAACACAGCTCTCAGGAATATCTCCAGCCTAGATATGGGAAATTGAATGGTGGTAAACTTCCCATTTTATTTAAAAAATTGAATCTACCTTCACTGTTAAGGATCTGTTTTATATCATAGACATGTTATATGTGTCCAATTTTATCACTGGATAAAAATGTCCAATACTAAGGCATTCATTTTGATAAGTACTTGCCTTTTACTTTGAATCGGTGAATGGCTATATTAATATGATTAATATTATTAATTATGTTTATATTGATGTTTGCCAGGAGTGCTACTCAGTAGTGACCTGTCTTTAATTCACTGATATTTTTATAAGAAGAGGAAATGTTATTCTAAAACATGCATGAACTTCCATTGTTCAAACACCTGTCTGAAAAAGATTTGATAGCTGAAGTTGGCAGCTATTTCCATTGCCAGAATGTGTGAATTTCACAGTTTGATCAAAATTATCTTTAATTTTCTGTATTCATTTTAGCCACATGGTAATTTGACTACAAGTAGCAAAATCTGAAATGTTCCAGCAAAATTTGCACAGCCCTATCATGCCAAATTTTTAGATGGTGCTAACCCTCTTTTGTCCATCACTGAGAAGTGGTCCAGCAGTTCAGGCCGTGCATGTGGGTCTGGAAAACTTACCTGCTCCCAGAGAATCCCTGAAGGATTTTAGGGCCTGGGTTGGTGCTGCTTACCTAGAAATTATGAGTTCCATGGATGTGAAGCTATTTTGTTAATTAAACCAAGTTTTCAGGCTTCTGTAACTGTTTTGCCCCACATTTCAGCAAGATGTTCCACTTTTATGGCTTTTTCACCTTGTCTAGTTAACTGGCTCCCAGAGTACCAAAAGTAACTAAATACCACCCTGATGGGGTTTAATTTATATACACCTCTACCTTCCATTTCAGTGTAGACTCATTCCAAAACATGTCTTCTTTTCAGATTATTTTATCACATGGGCCAGCAAGCCTTTCTCAACAAGTAGAGCAGTATTCACAAGCATGCTCTCCCTCCCCCTGCTCTTTAAAATGGATGTCCAAAGTCAAGATGCTAAGGTATTTTCACTGGTTGAGATCAAAGTCAAAGACACCCAACTTTGAGCAAGGCCACCATACTGAAGCAATTTGTTGTTTCTTAAAGAATCCCTATCACTAGTCCAAGGATACCTCTAAAGCCATCTGATTGGGGATTACTGGTGCCGAAAGCTGGTCACATGTCCAGAGAGCTGGGTTGGTTTTAGTTTGTATGTTGGTTTTAGGAACATAGTTTTTGTGCATTTAGCACCTGTGCTGCAGCTCCTGGTTGTCAGGACTCAAACCACTGTTTTATGTATTGACTGCCTGTTTGTTCAGCTTTATGCATGTTTATTTTCATAGTTTAATTTCTTGTCTTTTTTTCCCCTCTGATGTTTTGGAGAGAGGGGAAGTTGCATGTGGAGACCTGTGTTCTCATTCAGATGACAAAAGAGCAATGGGAATTGCTAAATGCCCCCGTAACATTGGTTGCTTCACACTTGAAAAAAGAGCCAGGGAATTTTAAGAGCCTGGTCAATAAGCTACAAATTCTGAACTTACTGGTGTTTCCCAATATCTGAGTGTCTGTCTGTTTCTAGAGTCTCTCTGGCCTGTATTCAGAGAACAAATTCTGAACAAACATGATCATAATTCATCTTACTACTCTGTTGAAAGTCATCCGAATGCTCTCAGATCACCTTGAAAAATAGTCAGGGTGTTGTCCTTTACTATTTGTAAATGGTGCAAATATTTACACATGCAAATATCAGATGGATTATGAAAAACACACGTTACAGTGTATATAGATCTCTGCAGTAAACCCTAACTCTCCTGCTTTTAAAAGGAGTTTTATGTTTTTCCCTACCTTGCTACTTGTGTAATTATTTTTGAATGAAATAGGTATTTTCAGTTAGGCAATCTCATGGCCTAAGGTGAGTGAAAAACATTTCCTTTAATACAGGAACATTTGAATTGCCCTAACTTTCTCTGGCTTATCAGTCATTTTATTTGCCTTGTTTTGCAGGAACAAATTAACTTTCACAAGTATTTGTGAATGTCACAAAATGTTTTCAAGTTACATGTGGTAATGCAAGGTCTTAGTATCTCTTGTGTGGCTTAAAAACATCTATGTTATAAAAGTGTGGTGAACAAACGTTATGTGGTTGCAGTAACTACCACTAACCACAGTTCGTCAGTAGTTGAAGGCGTTACTGAAAAACTGTCCAAGCAAGTGGTTCACACACACACTCTTGCCTGATAAAGTCTGTGCAGCTTGACATCAGAGCCATCCTGGTGCAGAATTGCAGTGCGTAATAATATGGGATGGCGACACGGATGTTTGTTTTGTTTGCTTTTTAAACAGGATTTGGGCTCTCACTGGCCTTCATAGTTTACCCAGAATTATATCTCCTAATCATTCAGGTGAAATGTTTGGTTTGGGGCAGAATTAAGAGGTTTGAGTGCACCCAGATCTGCTCAGGGCTAAGAGAATTTCTTAAAAAGCAGGACTAATATGCTATGCAGCCAGCTAAAGGGATGCAAAAAAATCTAGAGTGACTGAAACCTTTTAAAGTTTGGCCTTCAAGGGCAAAGCTGAATTATAGCAGGGAAATGCCTGCATTGCCAAGCCTTTCTCATGACTGGCTGAGAGGACAAAGTGAGAAAGTAGGAATGAAGACTGCTGTAGTTGCTTGCTCAGTGATTATTTTCCTTTTTTAGCTTTTAAAGTCATACTCCTTTTTAAGGACTTTCTGCTCTGCCCTTCTGTTTTTTTCAGTCCATTCAGAGGCGTACAGAGTCCCACAACCACACCACCTGAGAAAACCTTGGCAGGTGAATGCAGCTCATTAAGGGCCTGAGGATTCACTCCCAATGCATTTCTTATGTGATAAACATTTCTGATTTCAGTTTTCATGTGCGTAGTTTATTAGCAACACATCAATTCCTGCCGAAAGCTGACTGATTAGACGGCAAAACACTTCTGTTCAAAACCTAATTTTCTATCAAGCTGGTTCTGATGGAAGAGATTTTCAGTGATTCCTAAACCAGCATGTAGATAATTAAGAAAAAGCTCTTGTGGTTCTCAAGCCTCCGGCATTTGTGAATGGTCTGTAAGTGTGCCTGTCATTCTGGTCCAATAATCTTTCTGCTCATTACTTGATTTCAAGTAATACTGCAGCAAAACTAGATGGCTCAAATGTTTATTCAGTATACTTTTAAAGTGGCAGGCCAAAATGTCACAGACTAGTGATGAACAAATACCTCCAAGTTATTAAACTTGTTTATCTTGCTTTTCATTGTATTCTTTTGAAATTGCATTTTCTGTCTCTTGAAAATGTCCTTGATTACTGTTTGATATATCTGACTTTCTGGTTTCTTCAGTATGAGGTTGTTTCATTTATTAGCCTGTTGAAGGCTGATAGGTGAAGATTGTTATCTTGCTTCCATTCTTATTTTTGAATCTGTTTTTTCATTCTTGATCAATATCTGATGCACAAGCTTCCTCTGGCATTGCAGAAAAAAACAGCCCCAAGCTGTGTGATTCCACATCCCACACGGTAGGGCTGAGGAGAGGACAGAGCCCTAGGTCTACTCTTCTTGTGCCAGGGCACTCTGGGCTGACTACCTCTGCACAGCCTGTACCATGTGTGCAGCCATGTCAGGCCTGAAAGGAGACTGAGAAAATGCCTCACTCTACCTTCAAATCTTCACCAGAATTAGTAGTAGATTTCTTTACCTTTGTACCTGCTAGTTGCCTATGCTTTTAAAGATTATATCTTTGTAGGGTTTTTTCTACTTCTAAAAGAAGTGCAAGCCTTTCTGTGCTTCTCTGACATGCAGTATTTTCAGGATCATGTCACAGACAGAAGCACATTTTTAGAATCATCTTATTGCAAGTAGATTCAGGAAACCACCTCTGCAAGTGTTCCTCCATTGTTCTTAGTGAAAGATCAATCCTGACTAAAGAACTTTGATATGAAAAGGCCAGACTACACATATTCAGCTATTTCTGTCACATCTAGAGAAACAGTTAATCTGTAAGCGTTTCTTATGGTATTCTGACACTCATGCTTTTGGTCTTGGACAAAAATGAAAGATCCGCACCATAAAATCTGAGAACCAAAAGGTACCTCTCTTGTTTTTCTGTTGTACAACTTGGAGTGATCTGTTGCTGAAGCATTAGTACAGCTAAAGCTTAGATGACACTGTCTTCAAAACAACTAAAATCTCTATGGCTTCTTTTAAATTTGGTGAGAGCCTCTGTGTATTCAGCACTTCTCTAAATCAATTCACTGATTTCGGATCTGAACCTAAATAATACATTGGTAGAAAGTTGAACAAACTAACACAATGCATTTGACTAAGACACATACAAGTGTGCAGGTTGGAGGGGGTAAAGAGTTGGGTGGAAGTTATATTTAAATCAACCTCTGCTTTCATTCGGCTTATCTGACTCAGTTTTCAACTTCCACAGTTTCTAGAGCGTTTTCTCTTCCTCACAGCAGCTGTTTTACAGCAGGTGCCCTGTTGTTCCCAGGCCTCAATTCCACATCAGGATTCAGGCCTCCAAATTGCAGGGCCTCCCATGAAGATGGCTAATGATAGTATTATAGGTCATAACTCTCTTGCTAAAAAGTATTGACAAGTAGTATAATTTTATCTACAATTCAAGAAGGATGATTAAAAAATATCTTTCTTTCCAGTATTTTCTTGTCTAGAAACTGCCTTTCTGCCTATGATTCTCATGTTCTTGTGTCCACAGCTGTGCATAGCTAGTTGGAAGCAGAGCTGAAAATGTATGTGAATCTCTGCGATGTAAACTGTTCGTATGTTTGTAGGCACTAACACTGTAATGAATTTGACTTTCAAGTGTTGTAATGCAGGGGCAGGCAGTGTACACCAAACAATCCCCCAAACCTGTAATAAAGCAAATGATAAAGCAAATCCGTAATAAAGCAAATATTTTGCTAAATTTTATCTATTTTGGTCTTCTAGTCTGTTCTTCTTACTCAATAAATCCTGTCATTACATGCTCTTCTCCTTCTATTTTAGCTGTATGTACAGCATCATATTCTGTTTTTTCCAGGCAAACTGTCATGCATGTTACTCTGCAAGGAGATGCAGAAGGTAGAATTTTTGTAAACTAATGTTGAAATTTGAGCTGCTGATCCCCAGTGAGACCTGTCTGCTTATTCTTATTCTTGCCAAAAGCATCAGCTGAAGATTGTCAATTCTCTTGAGTACTGAAAATGTGTGACTGAAAGACAAAATACTTAATTTATCAAGAAAGGATATTGGTTTGGGTTTTGTTTTCTTTTTAATACTTGCAAATATAGTGATATTATCTTACTTAGTAATACTTGTAATCTAGAATTGCTTCCTGTCACTGGCAGTGGCCATTACTGAATATTTCAAAATAAGAGGCAGTTTCCTTCTCTTTATTTCATCCCCATCCTCCAAAACGGGTCTCCACAGCATACAATGTGCTGCTTGTTGGGCCACATTCTTGCCTCTAGCAGAGGATTTGTTAAAGCCCTCAAGAGTGGGATTTAATAACTTTTCCAGATTTTTTTTGCTAGACTTGTCTATGATCACTAATTGTCATTTAGATAGATGTTCAAGTCCTCTTTTAATTTCAGCTCACAGATTCATCAATTCTGCATGTCTACATCTGCAGAATGACTAGAAGTACATTACCTTTCCTTTGTGTGTCTTGTCAGAAGCAGGAAGGATTTTTCCCTGCTCGTCTTTTACCTTAGAACTATGAGAAATGTTTTCTTTCATCGGTCCCTCTTTGTCTCTTCCAGAGGTCTCCTTGGATCACTCAGGCTCCCAAAGAACTTTCTCAGCTCTTAGCTAAAGAAGTGGGTATAGTAAATCCTTTTCCAAATTCTGGAGTTAACTAGCTAGTGATTAAATCCAGGGGCTGAATGAAAATTCCTTCCCTTTTAGTTGATTAGGGTACTTTGGGAAATTCTTATGTCAGAAAAGTAACAGTTCATGAAGACCTGACTCTATAGAGTCAGCTGGAAAAAAGGAGAATAGAGAAGACTGGAATTTATCATTTTTAGGCAGAAAAAAAATATGAAAGGAAACAACTACCATTTGCTTTAGCTGTGCAATGTGAATAAAGCGAGAAAGCTCCTTCAGGCACCATAAAGCACAAACCCCAGTTTTCATAAAATTCTTTACAGATCTTAAGCAGTGAAAATCAGGCAGACAGAATTGTTTCTCACTGGTTTCAAGCATCAGACTTTTGCTTTTATTCTGAAATAGAATGACATTAAAGACAAATATGATCTGAGTCTAAATTAGAGCCTTCCATGTATAGAAAAGCAATACTGAAAGTTACTGATTAAAAGAAGGAAAAAGTTACCTTTTTAATAAAAGGCTTCTGACTGCTCACAGGAGGAAAGGAGTCAAACTTGACTCAAATGGTGTGAATCCTCACTGTGGGCAGAGTAATGCTGTGATCTTGGTGAGTAAGGGACTTGACATGAGAGGATGGTTTTTACTTTCACCTACAGAGAAGTCAGAGGCTTGGCTTGGGGATCCTGTCTGTCAGAGATTGAAAGCCCATTGGGGTGTTTTGCTGTGGCTGAGAGGGTGGTCTAGCACAGCACTGCTGTGTCTGTATATCACCATGCATGGTGCTGTTCTTGCAGTCACTTCCCTGCATTCTCCTATTGCCTAATTGGAACCTGAGCAATTAGCTTAAGAATCCTTGTCAGAGTTTCTTTTTGGAAATTGGTGTTACATAGACAAGGTAAGTCTGGCTGTCAGTTCTCAAGACTGTATATGTAATAGAAAAGCAGCAGATAGCTGCAGTTTAATAGCCCCTTGATACCCTCGTCAGCTGGATAATAACTTTAATTGACAGTTAATGGGTCCAGCTACATACACAGGCTTTTTTATTATTTATATTCCAGAGAAAGGTTACTCTTGATAGAGTTTTTAACCTTAGACCTTAAGAAGCTTTTCTAAAATCACAATTCGAGACAAATAGGGGTTTTTACTGTCTACAGAATCATGCAAATTAAACCACTCTAAATATACGTATTTGAAGAGTTCTTAGCTTTGCTGTTTCTATTTTTAGAATGGTGATGAGCTCCAAGGCAAGAACTTGCCTTGTAAAAATATAATCTCACGCACCCCAGTTATGTTCCTGCCCATCTCTTCAGAATACCTGGGATCTTTGCAATGAGGGATGTTCCTCTGTGCTGTTGCACTTACAGCAGCTGTTCACAGACAGTTGCGTCCAACGGCTATTGCTCTGAGGCCTGGCTGAGGGAGGATATGTCAGCAGCAGGCTCCTGGGGCACAGCTGCAAGTGATGGTGTTTATGATGATGATGATGCTTCTGCCTGTACCTGTGGCCCTAGACTGTGGGGCCTGGTTGCTTCGGAGCAGGTTTGTCAGTTGACAGCGGTGCTTATCTCTTGGCTTTCAGCAAATAAAGAGCATTAATTATTAAGTAATAATTAAGGAGTTCATATTGTAGCTGACTTACACTGTTGTTTATTAAATCCAGTGTGTTTAACTAGTGCAGTCTCTGAAGGATTACATTTGGCTGAGTTTTCCAGCTGTCATAAAAGGATGGTGCAGCATCAGCATCAGCGGTGGACTTTTGGAGCAGGGCAGAGCTTATTACCAATTGTGACATTTGGAAGAGTGTCTAGGGGGATGTGCAGTGCCTGCTTATTACATTTCAGAAGCACTTTACCGTTTGCCAGGCTTTTTATTTTTCCTGAATTTCAAATTCCTAAGGGAGTTGGACAGAAAAGGAAGGGTTCATGCTTCCCCAGAATAACTGCTTCCCCAGAATAACAGAATACATCTTACCACACATGAATTAAGGTTCCCCCCAACTTTTCACACCACAAACGTGCAGCAAGTAGAAGAAAAAAAGCAGGGAGCATGACTCAGTACTGGACTATACCCAGTGCTATTCCTCCATCACTGCCTTTTCTACTCCATACCCCAAATTCCTCCAGCCTCTTCCTTCCCTTCTTGCTGCCTTTCACCCACCCTCCCACACTCACCTCCTCCAGGTCTCCTAACAGAGCAGCCAGCATTTGCAGAGCTCCTGGCCGGCTCCTCAGCAATCAGACACAGTGACATGTGCCTCTTCTGTGGGCTGATGGATGAAGAATATACCTAGTTCTGTCATGTGTAAAGCAGAGTCTCACAGATACTGTGTTGTGAGCTACTGCATATTATGACATGAGAAGGCATCAGGGAGACAGCAAAGTAGCAAGGTTTATTATATTCTTATTTTCACTTTCAGTTCACAATTTAAATACCCACAAGGAACAAATTTTCTCTGCTTACAACATTATTTTTGAATGATAATGTAATTGAAAATGCTCTTTTTCCTTTGTTTTCAATGTTGGAAGGTTTCCCAGACAAAGATGCAAGAAGAAAACAGCTGTTTTCTGCTAGGTAGAGATGTGTGCAAAAAATTGTGAACTCTACCATAATTCTGCAATACTGTACAAGAAAGGCTTTAGGATCTGTGATTTACGCAAAGTGATAAGTGTTTGTACAGCACCTAGCAGAATGATGCTTGGTTTTTCGGTGCTTTTCCAATTTTGGTAATGTCAGTTGTACAATGCAAATATATTCCAGTTCATGTAAAGGGATGTAATCAGTAATTCACACGTGTTTTTAACTTTTGTAATCAATGGAAATTTTATTAATGCACGTAAGTGCCATAGGATTTGGTCCCAGAATATCTAGCTTTGCAATGCCTGAACACTCCGGTATGCAGTTATTAGCAGGCTAAGGTGCTATGTGAGATTGGGGTATAATGAGCTCCTGCTCAATTCTCCTTCAGTTTCTTCTTTATTTTCAGAGCAGAGTGGAGTTGCATTACCATGATGATACGTGCACTCCCACTGAAAACTGACTACATAGAAAGAAAAATAAAAGATGGTTTTCTCTGCATTAGCTGTCTCAAGTGCTCAACATATGTAGTTGTAAGGTGCGTGGGCATGTAGGGAGTTCTGCTGTGACATGGGACCCGTTATTGCTTTCTGTGCAGATAGATGTGTCCCCCAAATGATGTGGTTTGGCACAGATTTGCTGTCAGTTGGGAGCTTTGCTCAAGCCCAAACACTATCACCTCTGCTTGAGTTTTCCCATGCCATATGGACATGTCTGATGGAGAGGCAAGAAGAAATTTTCTAGGAGTGGTGAGAGAGCTGTAGCAACCCTCAGGGTTGACAGCTGTGTTCACTTGTCTTATCACTTAATAGCAACTGCAAAATTGGGGACCCTTTTTTATTTGCAGATGATTGCTTTCACTCCAGGTACAATCTGTGAGACCTTCTAAATGGCCCTTTTTTAATGTGTACCATCAACCGAAACAACTGTTAACTTTTGTCCTTCTTGTATGACTCATCATTGCCCATGGAAGTCAAGAATGTGTTGACTTTAACTGTAAAAAGTCATGGTGGGGAGAAGACTCATGGGTAGAAAGAGCACACTGAAGTAAAGGTGGCAGTGTCCAGGGCAGGTGAGGTGTCCAGGGCAAGAGTGGCTCATTTTGTGGCCGACAGAGGATAGTCTTCTGTCTTCTTTGAGGAAAAGTTTAGGAACAGCAATTAACTGCGATGTGCCAAGAGGCAGTATCTGTGGTCTCTTGCAGGTCGAACTTAGCATAAAATCATGGTGATACTTTGGGCAAGGCAGTAGTTTAAGCTCTGACATGGGAGTCCATAGCTGGAGTTTGTCTCCCCAGCTAGAACATGTCTCCTGCTTCTGCTCTTCAGCTACTCTGAAAAAATAGCTATATTCAGTTATGCTGAGCCCCATCTACTCCCAGCGAGAGTGAGTAAAATATTGGTGACTTTTGGGATTGTCTCACCCAGGGATAGAGTTTCTCTCTCATGTATCTCTCTCCTTTCCTTTGTTTTTCCTTTCCACTGTTGTGTTGCTCAGTTCTCTGGTAATCTTTGTTCAGGGACATTTCTTCAGACAAGCTGATCCTAATGGTCTCTTTGGGCCTTTGCAGCTGGCAGGATGGCTGTAGCAAGAAGCAGACATGTGTTTTCACAGTACACCATCTCAGTCTTGAATATCTAAACAATCTCTGTCACTCTGAGATACTCTGGATAACAGTCCTATCATTGACTTTACAACAGGGATGTGCTCTAGCATCATGTAACCAACATCTGGTTGACCTTCAGTCAGTACTGAGAACATAAGGGCAATTTGTATGTCTCCAGATTAACTTAGTTAAGAAAAAAACCCCAACAACTTGCTTTTCTCAGTCTCATAGCTTTCTTGGTTCTTCAGGGTGGCACAATAGAGGCACCCAGCGAAATTCAGCCCTTGCTCCAAGTTATCCATCCACAATATGTGGTCAATCAAATGGCTGAAAGGGGTCAAGGACTTGAACCATTTAGAGACAGGGCTTGCAGCCCTTGTTGAATGTGGCTGCTCCAGTAGTGTCTAACACCCAAGAGCACCAGAGCAGCTCTGGGGTGGGTATGGGATTGGCATTCATTTTGGTGGGCTTGGTCTCAAGCTCCATCTGTGTCAGGGATGAGTCATTCCTAAACAAATGATTCCTGCCCTAAAACAAGTGATGTAATTGCCCTTTTCACAGAACTGCTGATGACAAAACACTGTGGTTTAGCTCTCCCATGCTCAGATCTGCAGTATAAATCTCATAGACCCTCATAACAGGATGGACCTTTGTGTATGGGGCAGGAGGGGAATCGCACGTCCTACATGCAGGGTTCCTGGGAGGCAGTCAGGTGATGTGGGAGAGGGCAAGAAGCTTGGAAAAACCCAGCTACAGATATAACTAGAGAATTAGCAGCTGCTGGCATCCAGCTAAGCCCCTGCGAGGGACAGAGGCAGAGATCACAACATTAGCTCTAGTGAAGCACCAGCAGCTGCAGGGATCACTGCCCACCTGAACTGGGCGGGATTTCTTCACCCAGAAATCCTGAAGAAAGCCCTGCTGTTTGAGGGATGTCTTATTTTACACTCTGACTGCATGTGCTTGAACACAGTTATATGGAGACTCAAACCACTATGTGAGCTGCTTTTGTAGAAGTGCAAATAATAGTATTGCAGAGTTGTTGCATCACCAAAAGTGGCCCAAGTCCAAAGCAGGATTTGGTTATGTGCTTCAGGCGGTAGGGTTATGTGCTTGTACCAGATGGAGACTTTAAATTTTCATCAGCAGGTTTATAAACACAAAGAATATCCTTTTATCAGCCCCCAGGTCTTTTACTAATAAGCAGCAAATGCAAAACTTCAATTAGCATGGAGTGGAGGCGCAGATGAAATAATATACATTCTTACTGATGATCATCCATCATGTGAGCATGAAATCAAGACATGAGTAATGACCTGCTTCACGTTTTTGGGGCTTTTTTTGTTGTTTTTTTCCCCCTTTAACACACTTGGTAGTATAAATGAGTGAAAACAGCTAAAAATAATTTGAGCCAGATTCTGTGGTGATGAAACTTCATTGCAGGTGAATGGAGCATGAGTTTTCAGCCCTGCTCATCTTTTCATTGACTTCTGTGGGTGCTGGGCCAAGCCAGAACAAAGGTGTGTGACAACTGTGTTGTTAAATTTGCCATGGAAGGATAAAGAGTTTACAAAACTACATTTTTCCTGCTGCTGAGAGCTGGTCAGAGAGGTCTAAACTTTGAAGCAACACTGCTGCGTGTTATTAGAGAATCCTGTCTTTCTCAGGGAGTGCAGGTGCATGGAGAGGGAAAGGGATTGATTAATTTAATGCTGCCTTTGCCTTTAGCAGCACGTTTGCTGGCCTACATGGCGTGCTTGTGTGCTGTATGTGTGCCCCAGCTGACAAGCTCTTTCTGGACCCTGCAGGCATCCAGCCACTGGGCTTGTGCCCTGTGATTCATAAATCATTCAGGAAATTTATGCATTACAACAGCAGTATCAGCTTTTTAGAGGATGTCAACGAAGGACCTCTACCTCGACTGATGTATTTTAGGGAAGAAAAGGTTTGAGTGTATTTGCAAAGAACAGTCTTAGCACATAGTTTGAGAAGGTATTGGGAAGTTGTCAGGAAAGCTGAGGAAAGTTGCAACTTCGTGGGATATAGATTGGTTCTGGGAATTCTGTGTCTAACTTTTCGTGTCTTAAGAAGGCTCTGCTGGAAAACTAATCCACTGAGAGGGTCAGGTCTACTGTTGAAAAGGAGAGGTACATCAATTTGAATCAGTTACTGAAAGAAAGCTGTTCTCCCAATAATATAATGGAGTACTTTTTGAATAATCAAACCCCCAAAGTATACCCTTGAAATACTTATTGGTCACTTGTTTGGGGGATTGTGCTTCAACAGAGGATAACTGCTTTAGAGATCATACTGGCTTATAATACAAGAGAATAGAATAGAGTAGAATCATTTAAGTTGGAAAAGGCCTTTAAGATCATTGAGTCTCATTGTAAACCTCATGCTGCCAAGTCCACTGCTAAACCGCTTCCATAAGTGCCACATATACGCATGTTTTATATACCTCCAGGGATGGTGACTCAACCACTTCCCTGGGCAGCCTGTTCCTGTGGTTGACAACCCTTTCGGTTAAGAAATTTCTCCTAATATCCAATCTAAGATCACAAAAGGGCAGAACAGCATTGTAAAGATGACACTATGAAACCAACAGGATTTTGTGCTGCCTAGATCATGTAGGGTTGAGATTTGTAGCTGAAGGCAGCTGCTGCTCTTTTATAAAATACGGCTGTGAGCTGCGTGTAAGAAGTAGCAAGATGACAGCATGGCACAGAGGTTTGCATTGGCACAGGAGTCAGAGTGTAAGTGCCGCTTGATTGAATTATCGGAGATGCATGAGGCTTCAATTCTGACTTAATGTAGGCACCAAGGCTGAGAGATTATTGAGGCAAAATGGACCTGTTCTCTTTAATTAACTCTGATCTGCTACTCTGATGGCATATATCAATGTTAAAAGGAGGTCACTCAGCTTTTCTTTGTACTGTATTGGAAACGACACATTGCAAGAGGAGGAAAAGTTGTATTTAAAATTCTAGAATCAGAGAGGAAGTGAAATGGAAAAGAAAGATCAAAGATAGAAAGTAGGGGGAGGAAGAAAGAGGCAATGTACAGTATGGCTGATCAGACACCCTCATTTCATTTTAATGAATCTCTGACCACTCAGGAAGGGGAGGGTAGCTCATTGTGTACTGGGTGGGAAAGAACAGTCTTCTGCCACTGCACTGAATTTCCCTTTGAACATGGTCTCTTAACAAAATGAAGAACTGTGCTCTGCTTCCATCTTTCACAGAATAAGAAAAGACAAAGCTGTTTTCTGTCTCCCTGCATCCTGCTTATGTAACTTGCAGATAACAGCTGTGCAATCTGTCTAAGCCCTGGAAAATTTTCTTGTTGGTGACTCAGGTGCTTGGCAAATAGGCTGGCATGGCAGGCCTAGAGATGAGGTTGCAGTTAGAGGCACTCTATAGGTACCAGAGCCCAATTCATGTTCTCTTTATGGAGTCTTTTCCTACTAGAAGCTGTGTGTGGCTTGCTGATCGTGCTAGTCATGTCATTGCCAGGTGTCTCTGTGCTGATGCTAGATTAGTTATGTGCAAGTACAAAGCAGCCCCCTTGATTGCATCGGAGCAGAAGAGAATCACAGTCCTGACTGTTGTCCAGGGATGTGGGTCAGCAAGGAGAGAGGATAAGAGCTAGGCAAGAATGAGTCCTCAGCCTTCACATAAATTTTATCTTTAAAAATTAATGCAGGATGTGGGGACACTGTTTAGTGCAGCTGGGCTGCAAAAATGGGACTTCACAGGAAGCACAGGGTCTCCTTTTGAAGGTTCCATTCCCAAACTCTGTGCAGTCACTGTAACAGTGTTGGTTTGGAGGCTCTAGATCTGGCTGAAAGCTGGAGGACAGCACTGCACATTGTGCTGTAGAATTAAAATTGAGAACTATGAAAAGGGAAGGATTAGACCTGAGGATGAAGGGGGAAAATTGAGAGGCAGAACTGCTTCAGCTGCAAGCTAGGCTTCCCTGTGGGTCAGCTGTCATCTCCAGCAGCAGCAGATCCCAATTTCCATCTCTTTGAAAGTATGACTGAGAGGAGCCAGGAGGTCCATAGCACCAGGTAGGTTCAGTCACTGCAGAGGGTTGAGGCTGAAACAACTGTTGAGATCCCCAAATCCAGCCCATCTTATATGAATCTATGCAGCAAGCCCCTCTGACAGTCCAGCCAAGTTTAAAGCAGTACTTAACTCTCTCCTGCACAGAGCCTGTTTTCCAGGCTGTGGTGAGGGGTTCAAAAAAAAGAATTTGCCACAGTGATGACCTGGTGACTAATGAGTTTCATTGATCTTGTGCTTGCAGGAGAGAGCACTTTACCCTCTGCAGTTCCTTCAAGCTTTTCTGCTGGAGGCTCTGAGGAAGCAAATGTGAGATGTTATCCAAAAGCAGGGCCGTGTGAGCCGACTGAACCTAACAACGCTGTGCTGTCATGGATGTATGAACAAGATAGTGCAGAAGATACCAGCATCAGGAAATCTCTTGATGGCTTCTACAAAATGTATTGCAAAAAACAGCCAGACAGGATGGACCCCACCTATGAGGCTGCATCACGATGTCTGTCACAGAAGCTTTCAGAGCTAGCAAACCAGGATGGAACAAAATATGTGTCGCGTTGCCTGCAAATGGCTCAGGTGATCTTGAACAGAGATGGGTGTAAGATCTTGCCAAACCACCCCCCTACTGCTTGTTTTTCAAAGCCAGCTGAAGAAGAAGTCATGTTGCAATACAGAAAGAGAACACCTGGACTCTCAGATGATGTCCTGCGATTCCTCTTGAAACAAACATGGACAGAACAGAGCCCTGACGCTTCACATGAGAAGTGATCAAGACGCTGGTTTGTTTCCATCATTGGAGCTTTGCTTTCACTCTGAAAAGAAGTAACTTTCTTGAGAAGACACTGTTCCTCTTAGCACCACCTTCACCACCACATATTCTGTGGAGAGGTTCATCTGGAGCAGGCCTTGCCACCTTGGCCTCTGCAGGGCAGCACCGCATAAAGAGCATCTGTGGTGTTACAGTGGCTGTTGCTGGGACATCAGACACGATGATTTACACTTACCAGGCTTTTAAATTGACTTACATCCCTAGCCCAGCTAAACCCAGCCCAAATTCAACCCCTGTTCAGGCATGGATGTCCAGATGCTGTTGACTCTGATTGAGCGAGCTTGGCACAGTGTGCCCCAGACCTGGGGGAGGAAATTTAAAATTTTGTTCTGTACCTGACTGCTACTGTGCTACTGCCTCTGCCTCTATGGGTGTGCCAAGTAGCTATGTGTGCAGACATATGATCCCATAGATTATAGGTACAATGCGGGTGAGCCTTTTTGACAGAAAAAGCACGTGTGTGCATGAGAGCGACAGGAAATATGGCTTCTGATCAGGGTTTTTTTTTAACAGGAGAGATAAAAAAAGGGAAAAAAAAGCTTAGTGATGTTTCCAACATTTTAAACACACCAGCTGAGCAGCCTGGTGATTTTTTTTCCTATCTATATGAGGTGGTTTAAGAGCAAGATGAAATAGATTCATGAGTGTGGGCTCTGCAGAGGTGCCCATAGGGAAGCTGCAAAGTTGGTGCCAGCTGCCCTGATAGCTGCCTGCTGTCACATGCAGAGTGCCTAGGAAATGCATAGCTCACATATCAGTGTGCCCAAGACTGTGGGTCACTTGGCTGGTTCTGTAGGGGCAGTGCTGCTTTCTCCAGCTCTCTTCCTACCCATTAGCTTCTGCTGATTTCTGCTATCATAAGGTCTGAGCCCAGAGCTTTCACAGAGGGGAAGCCAATGCTCATTGCTTGAGTACTCTCTGTTACCTTTGTTGGCCCTACACAAGACTTTGTGATTCCTAATGTATTGATAGATAAGGGAAAATGTTCTGTCAGGTGTTTGAACCACGGAGATGGTTACTTTCCAGTAGAGATCATCTTGTGTTGGTTGGTTACAGCAAGGTTTGCTTCTTCTAACAAGCTCTGCTGCTGTTAACACACAGAACTTTCTTCCTCTGGTTTTAGTTGCCAAGATCACCACTGGCTGCAGTGGGAACTGGCTCAGTGCAGTGGTTCCCTGGCTTGGGTTTTGGTGACTCTCGCTTGCCCTGTGACATTAAGAGGAGACTGGAAGGACTCACTCCCAGCAGTTGGGTTTAGTCACTGCCACCTGGGAAATTTAAAGTGCTCTGGGTCTGGTGCATCGCTCTGAATTTGGCAGGCCTAATTCTCCTTTGTGTTGTGCTTATGGAAACCAGGAGTGAATCCCAAGGGAAACAGCTGCACGAGGGGAAGGGTGCTGGTGTCCGGCAGTGCTGCAGTTCAGGTCCCTTTGGTCAGCATGTGGGAGCCCTTCGAAATGGTAAACCGGGAGCATGCAGAGCTTCTGATCTCTCTCTGGATGGGTTGTCAGTCATTAAAGCTGTTCTTTACTGTCTGCAATTATAAATTTTCTGTTCTTGAATTATATATCAGGTTCTGAAAGAGACACTTGGGATGGAGAAGATAGTTAAATGGTAGTTCTTACCAGTGTTGCCAAGCCAACTGCTTTGGTGTAGTTTTTGTTTTGTTTTACAGCTTGCTTGGGGGGCTTGCAAGTCAAAGAAACCTTCTAGGAAAATTCCGAGTTTTGTCATCTCCAAACTTTTACTGTTAATTAAATAACATTTAGAATAAACCAAATAATTTCATAGCAGATTCTCATATTTTAGGTGTTTATAGAAGCAGAGCAGATCTCAGGTGGATAAATTAGGATCCAAAATCCCACTGATTTTTAATGGTAACAAAACAAGCAAAATGTTTAGAGGAGCCTGTCAGTCTTCTCAGCTATCTGGTGTTAGGAGGTGAAACATAGAATTGTGAATACCTGATCATTCCGGCTGTCTAATGAACAGCTCCATTTCTGGAGAAACAATTAATTTTAGGAGGCGTTTCACTGGGATCTTATAGTTCAATCAATTTTATTAAGTTATACAAGACTGCAGCACAGAGAATAACACTCATAACTACTTTTCCCACTCACTGCTAATTAATATTTTACAAACCTGTGCTGGAACCTGCTATATGTATTTCCAAGTCTGCTGAAAGCCAAACTGTTTGTATTACTCATTTCCTTCATAAACATCTCTCCTCAATTTCTTCAAGACATGGGGAGATGAATGCATCTCTCCTTTGCCAGGTGTTCCAAGCAAGACTCACCGATTGCTTTGAACAGGCTGTACTTGAAAGAAGCACATTCCTATTTGTCATTTTATGATGCTACATAGAAGAAATTGTAGCAATGAATATTACCTCTGGGGAGCAATAGCACAGGGGGCCTAAGTTATGTCTGTTTGAATTTCTTAAGCTGATTTGCAGTTATAACTAAGATGTTTTGCTTTGAATTAACTACATTGGATTCTTTTTCCCTCCTGTTTTTGTGGGTTCTTTGCTTTTTTTTGGGTGTTGCTTTTGTGAGTTTTCTCAGTCTAATATAGGGGAATCTACCCGTGTTCTGGAGCCACTAAATTGCTCTTTGACAGACTGCTTCATCTCCTTCTTGCAGTGGAGTCTTCAGAAAGGTGGAAGCAGCTTTCAAGGAGCAATCAGCTTAAAATGTGTAGGGCTGCTGGGATCCAACACAACTCTAGCGTGCCTCCCACCATTGCAAACACAGCCGCGGGTGCCTTGTCTTCTGCTGCCAGTTACAGAGGCACGAATTTGGCCAGAGCTGCTGCCCCCTACAAACAACAGTGTCCAGCCAGTGACGGAAGAGAGGAGGACAGACCCCAGGAAAAGCAAGAGGACAAGGAGGAGGGGGAGGCAGCTGGCAGGGGGAAAACTGCCCAAGGAGTGCAGGTGGGTAAGTAGGTGCCTCAGATTGAGCTTTTGGGCAACTGCTGTCCTGGACATTTTCCCCCCCAGCCCAGCCACTCACCCCGCAGACAGGGGAAGGAGGCAGCCCTTTCCCAGGGGCAGCAAGGCTGTCCCTACAGGGCAGATCACTCCCAGGCTCCTTTCCCTGACAGTTTAAATGCAGCTTGACAGTGCTTCTGTCCTGTTTCCCTCCCTACCACCACCCCTCCACCAACCTCCAGTTCCTTTGTCTCTCATTATGGTGCTAATGAGATCCCTAGAGTTTTCCCTTTAGAAAGAAACAGATCTCTCTTGAGCCCAAAGAGCCTGATGTCAGTCAGCCAAGGAGAATGAACCCACACGCAACTACTTAGGGTCTCTCTCAGAGGTCTCTTGTCTCCTGACTCAGTGGCTTCTTTGCTGCTTTACCCCCTCTGCCAGGAAGACTTGTGCCTTTGTGCATGTATTCCACCCACTTGTTCATCCACTGAGGGGGTGATTTGCTGTGGTGATGTTGCTTGCTGACTGGGGAGGCCATGCGTTCTCCAGTGTGGACATGTTCAAGGAAAGACAGAGAGGAAGAGGAAGGGAAGTACTTAAGGTGAAAGCATATGGGCAAAGAAGAAAGAAGAATGGACAGTTGGGATCTCAAAGGCCAACTTCAAGGTTCCCAGCTAACATGGTTACTCCAGTACAGCCACACCACTTGCACCAGTTTTAGCATTTGATCTTCAGCATTTCAATTTGGAGATAATTCTTACCCTGCCAGTGCAGCTGCTGAGATCTCTCATCTGTTCCCTTCCTGCGCTGGCCAGATCCCAGCATGAATGTTTGAGTTTCATACACATCAGATTCCCTGCTGCAGTTTCACATGGGGCTGCTATTCCTGCCTTACTGCCCCTGGCAGATTGGCACAGCTGCTAAGCTCTGCAGGTATTTCCAGCAAAGGCAATGGAAATTTGGCTGCTGACTTTAACCAGAGCAGGAAGAGGCCCTGTTGGCCCAGCTGGCTGAAAATTATGGCCAAGATATTTGGGCTTGGTGCAATCTGTCTTTGCATATAGATCTATACTGGAACTGTCTGGGTTTAGGTTCCTGTCCCTGAGTCATCATGAAACTGATATATCTGGCTTCTTGGTAGTTCTGTTTGATGTGTTGGCTTGCTTGCTTTTATGTCAGGGGTGTTGCACATATCCTGGAGGGCACACAAAATATTGGAGCAGACTCTCAGCTGCTCCCCTGGCTACTCAAGTTAATGGTGCTGGAGGGTTAAAAAGGAATTGAGATGAGGATTCAGCATAATTTCTGTAGTAGTAAATATATCTGCAGGTGCTGGTCTGTCAGAATCCAAAGAAAAGCATCCTGCAGGCAAAAATTATGGAAAAAGGTAATACCAACTGTTTTAGCAATAGATACAGCTGGAAGAAATAAACGTACTCTTGAGTGTGCTATCAATAATTACAGTAACAGTACTAGCCTCTATCTGCCAGCTTGTACTGCTTCACCACCACACATCTGTCAGGGCTACAAAGACATTAATACTGACGGATGTAGGGAGCTATTCCTGGGGGTGTACAGGGAGGAAGGAAAGTCTTCAGTGTGAATCAGATGTTGTTGCTTATAATTTTTCACCAGCTTTTATGCTGTTCCACAGAGTTAAATATGAGTTGCTCTGCTAAACCTTTTAACTGCCATTTTATGGGAAATAACCTCCCTGAAAGAGAGAACTGGAGAAGTTAGAGGACTGTATCTGAATCCCTTGAGTTGCTGGTTTGGGTTTGGTGGTGAATTGGTCTGCGCTTTTGGTTAGCTCTAAAACCACCTGGTCTCCTATTCAGGAGGAAAAGGAAGAAAAAACAGAAAGAAAAAAAAAAAAAAAGCGCCAAACCCATACAATTTCCACAAAGAAATCTCAGAGCAAAATATGAGGTTCCTGTTCTTTAGGAGAGTCCTGCTGCTACTGATGTTTGAGAGATACCAGATGGGCTTTGATGGAAGAGAAGTCCTGATGGATTTTGGTCTGTCCCTAGATAAGCCCCAGAGCCAGACATGGACTTTGCCACTCATAACAATGGTTATGAGGTACCCAGGTGTCTGCCTGGAGCCCCTCTCTGGGGCTGTGAGGAGAAAGGGTGCATGCAGGGGGCTCCTCCTGGGGCCTGGAAAAACCTGGGCTGCCATCTATTTGAATGAGATTTAGAAAACATTCAAGGGAATAGCTGTTCATTTGTTATTAAGGGGTTTAAATGATGACAAAATGAGGCAATCTTGGTTTGGAAAGTGGGTGTCCACGCAGGAATTTACTCTGGGGTCCCATTGTGGGAGGATTGTACTGCTTTTCTACACACCAGAGAGGAGGCAAGGTGCCTCTGGAGAGGTCATGCTTCAGCTTCAGCTCCTCCGGGCTCTGGGGGCTGCACAGCCACTGCCTTTAACATCACAGTTTTCTTATTAGAAACTATTGATGCATCAAGAAAAGGGATAAGAGGACTCATTACTCTTCAACCCGTTAGGAAATGATATGCAAGCAATGACGAAACAGAGAATAGGCGGCTGCTGAAAGAGCATGGAGATAGCTACTGGCAGAGGAGAGCATGAAACTGATTTTAAAGAGCAGTGTGGGCAGAACAGTCTGGATGCAGCTGAAAAATTTGGATTATGACTCACATCTACAAATCTTGGCTGGCAGCTCGCAGAGGATGTGGTAAGCTCTGTGCTACTGAAACATGCAGTCTTTTGAAAACTTTGCACCCCTCATGGTCAGGAATGCTTGTAGTTCTTGTGTGCACTGCTCACTTCCAGGTACAATATTCAGCTCATGCCAGTAAGCCTGCCAGAAATAGATGTGTGTCTTGCACTGACACAGAAGGAAGGGCAAAGGCAGAGCCTCTTGGAATAAACATCTCTGGAGTAGGTGATAAATTTGGTGCAGGTCTTGTCTAGAGGAGAGGAATTTTTTTCCTTTGGAGCATGATTCCTGCATCCACGCTGATTTGCACGGTAGGTGCTTGAGATGCTAAGTTTTGGGGAAGGGTAAGTTACCTACAAGGAAAATGGACAGGGGATAACTCTCATTCAGCACCTGCTTAGGTGGCTGATAATCTGACATCCTGGGATGTGGTTTGGAAATAGTTGGCCAAAGTGATTCTCTTTGCATGGTTGGAAATGCTGCTGCAGTGCACTTCTAGGTTCACTGCCTTCACAGATAGAGCCCACAATCTTGTTGAAAAATGAAGGAGAGAAAACTTGTGGCCTTTGCAACTAGAGCCAGCAATTATGTGCTTGGGATGCCTTCCCAGAAAATAAATGAAAGTTGATGAAACCTGAAATTCCCTCCTGGGATGGGAGGGAATCTACATCTAGGGTATCTAAGTTCAGATAGTTGTAGCAGTTACATATAGAATGGCCTTGCACTGTGGTTGTTTTTCACCTCTTCTGAAGTCAAAGACATGAATCAATTCATGCTCTTACTCCAAAGGCCCAATGCCTTTGAAGTGACCTAACTCTCCCTCTGCCCTGTCCTTAGTGTAGAAGAGGATGAACACTCCCATGCGAAACGTTCCTGCCCTTAGACATGTCTGGTCCCCATGTTCATGTCCCAGCTTTGCTGCTGCCATGACCCCTGTTACACTGCTGAGTTTACACTATCCAGGCATCTGTTGTTATGCGCAGTATCTGCCTTCTCTTGTCATGTTGCTATTCCCTGAATTTCAAGTATTGCAAGAATTTTCAGCCCTGTTGGCTTTCAGGTAGGCTTTTTTTACCTTCCATGACTGGAAGAAGCAACAGAGGCATAGTCAGAGGCTCACTGGTTTTGATCTAACTCTGCTTACCCGCACTTGGAAGGACTGAAAGAGTGGCTTGGAAGTATGGCCATGCATTGACCATGGGCCAATGATGGCTTCTTCCAGTTAAAGAACAGTTTTTTATGGATGTTTAATACCAAGAGTGGTATGAGACCCTCATGGAAATGTTCCCACGTACTGTACATTTCTACCCAGCCTGTGCAATAACCTCTGAAAGACTGCATTTCCTTTTGAGGGGGCGAAGTGCTTTGCTTTCTGCCTGGCTTGCACTTGACTTGTCTTTGATGCTTCCATGGTTTCAGCACTCGATGAAGCGCAAATTGTCTTCTCAGAGGCCCTTTGCTGTTTCTCTCCATTTGCTTTGTTTGCCTCTGTGACCCACCCCATCATTTTATTTTTTTCTCCACTGCATTATTTAAAGCAGGAAATAACCTGTTTCCCTGGAGGCAAGGAACCAGGTGATGCTGGACCACTTTGTACCTGAACATGCTTCGCCACTGTGGGACAGCTGGGTTGCTTTCGTTCAGCTTTCAAAAGCAAACTTAGCTGTAACCACTAAACATTTAGCCACTGGGAAAAAAAATGCACCTGAAGTTATAGCCTCCTTGAAACTCTCTTGCCTGTTGTTGTCTGTGCTGTGTGTGTGCTCTAGGGCAGGGTGGCTTGCAAGTGGCACCTTGGCACAGTAGGAAACATCCCGATGAGATGTTGTTTTTCCCTTGCTCTAATCCAAGCACAACCTGCCACTCAGCAGGGCCAGCTGTGTGATCCCAGGGCAGAGCTGCCTGGCAGGGTGATGCCAGGGGCTCTCAGCACCCTCCTGCCCTTTTCAAGAACTATAGAAGGGCATTTTCTCAACTTATCCTAAATCATGCTGCTGTAGCTCTGGCCATTTGCACAGAAGGGAGAGCAGGGACTCCGGATTCCTGTTAGGAAGGTTGCACATGTGCAAGTTACATTTGTTTCCTCCCTCCTTGCAATGACCCTGACAGACGCAGCAAAGGTGTCCCCTCTGCAGCTGGTGTTCCCTCCATCCACCTCTCCTCTGTCTCCCAGCAAGAGCCCCTGCACCTGCACCATCCTAGGGCTATTCCTAGGAAGCTATGCCTGAGCTTTGGGCTTCCCTCTGCACCTCTGTTCATGGCCCTGTGTGCTCTGGTAGTATGTAGAGGCTGCTTTTGCAAAGGCATGTGGTGCCTTCCACTGCAGAACAAATTCAAGGGATTTTTTCCTTCTTTGTTTGTTCAAGAAAGCATCCTGGCTCACAGCAGAGGAACAGAGCTCTGAGCCTGGGTTAGAACACCACCTAAAACCCATGGTAGCATTCAGGGCTGTGAGTATACAAGATCTTCAAGTGAAATGTGTAGGGGAATAACATCAGCCCCACAGGGTATGACAAGACTAAAACTGATTCATCATTGCCAGGTAGGAGGAACACAAGACACAGTGTGGACTTGGCAGCCCAAGGGGTTTCCCTGCTGCGTGGCCCAGATCCAAACCCCACATGAGGTCTGTTAGAGACACATGCATTTTGGCTTGGGTATTTTCCAGCTGAGCTGGACCAGCATCCCTCAGTGTCGCAGAGGGGTGACTCACACTGCTGCAGGCACAAAGCCCCCTGCCCATGCGCACCAGCCACCTGCGTTGCCTTAGGGCTCATCTTCAGGCTAAGTCTAGCAGGCAGATAGTGCTGCTTCTCTATTCCCAGAATGAACCTTACGTAAATTCTTGAGCCAAACTATTTTGTCATCCTTGACGAATCCGCCTGCTATTAAGTCATTCCCCACTTTCCTTGGCTCAGAGCTCCTCCAGGATGTTTGGTATTGATGGCCTCACTGATGCCTACTCCGACAGAATTTTTATTTTCCCTCCCACACAGCTGCTAGTGGGAGGCACTGATTCATGCCAACGACCTGCCCGATCCTGGAGCTGAAAGTCAGTCAGGGAGAGAGCTGAGCTGCAACAGGCAGGTGCCGGAGCAGATCCTCATCAGGCATCAGTGGAGTAGCTCCCAGCCTCTGAATGGAGCCAGGGCCATTTACACCAGTGGAGAATCTTTCCCTGGGAATTTGAGGTGTTTTGGTATGTGTGGGTATATTGGGACATATGGTTGCTAAAATCAGTGTACAACAGGCAGTATACATCCTATAGAAATGTGTCTATTTCATTATTGAGCATAAGTGATTTTGTGTGGGGCATATGTTTTCCCAAAACACAAAAGTTCATTTTAAAAATACCCTGTTCTGTAGGCTTTCCCTAATGACTGTTTTGCCTCCACTCATCTGTTAGCCAACAATACATGCCAGCATTTCTTCCTTAAAAGTAAAAACTAGCACATAGTACACAGGGCATGAAATAGTAAGATGTTATTAAGACAGTAGCTGGAACTAACCACAACCTGAAAACTCATGGCTGAAAGGTCAAACCTTTATTTAAATTGCCTCTGCAGTGGCCTATTTATTTGCAGGTGCTGTGAATTAAGAGGGAAAGTCTTGTAGTGAAAGAACGTCTGGCATGGAAAATATCACCTCAGTTCAAGCTGAACAAAGTTTCACTGGAACTAGAAGGTAGGTTCTTGTAATGGGAAATGTCAGTCAACCTCAGGGCAGGTAACACCATCCAGCATTATCTGTAATGACTGCGTTTCTGGGTAAGAGGCAGTACATAGGCCAGGAATGCTGCTAAATGGGTGCTAAAATCGGCATGTCCCACCAAGGAAACAGGATGATTCTGTGATTAAAGATACTGAGGTGGAGATAGGGGAGATCACTGCTATGCCCTGCAACACATTTTCAGTGTCACCTTCACATACTGTTTTGTTCTGAGTTCCCAACAGCTTGTTCTGGGGGATCTGAGAGCTTCGAAGAAGGAGTGAGAGTGCAGGGTATTTACACCCTTATCTTTGTCTGACAGGAACTCCCCTAAAAAAGCCATCATTAGCGGTTGAAATGGTTTTGTGTCTGTGGTCCTGGCTTCTTGTTTAAGAGGCAGCTCAGCATGTGCTCTGTGAGGCCACCTTGTTTTTGCATCCTTGTCCCCTCGTCTTCCCTGGGTCTGGGGGGTCCCTGAGGGAGCATCACTGTTCCTGGCATGGGCTCTGGGCCAAGAGAGTCAGGACACAGCCAAAGGCAGCTGTGGGATGACTGGCTATGTGTCCTCAAAGCACTTCTCCCTTCCACGGGATGGCTGGATCTGGAGAAGAGTTGCTTTTGTTTGTATTTTGGGGTGGCTGTTACGTTGATCTGAGTAAGGAAGGTATGATGATGAAGGTATTATGTTGATCTTGGTAAGGAAGGGTCAGTCTTAGTTTTTGAGACTTGTCGGTGCTGGAAGCAGAGAGAGGCACCCACTAGGTGAGTACCACATGACGTGATGAGAAATGTGTGTGTAGACAAGTCCCATGTCTGAGTTTTTGTCTCTAATGCTGGTTGTCTGATGTTCAAGAATAAACTTGTTGCACATGAATTACTGAGAAAAAAAAATCTTCTGGGATTGAGGAAACAAACTGTGGCTAAAGGCTATTTTGAAGGCTGGGGGAGTCTTTCCAGAGGCAGCAGTGGGTCAGGCTCAAAATGCAGTGCTGTGCTGGACAAGGATCAGACTGATTTCTGGGCCCCTTCCTCCTGTTGCTGCTACCATGGGGTGCCTCTGCGGCGCTAGTACTTGATGAGAGGAGATGTCAGCACCTAGCCTAACACTAAGAGAGAGAAATGAAGCTGATTAAGCACAGATGCTTCTTGTTCAGCATTTGAGTGCAGCAGGCACCCTCAGCCCTGGTCCTGGGTTGTCCTCAGAGCTACTCAGCCTAGGTGGGAAAGTCACCCATATACGGTGCCCATCCAGTTTTGGGTGCACCTAACCTTGAAAGGAGGTGTCCTCTTAAAAGTGTAAGTTTGCCACTTTTGACCTGTTTGAGCTGAAATATACCCCCTGAGGCAGCCTGACATGGGTCAGCATGGAGGAGGAGGGTTATGGGAACCATCTCTTCCCAAAGCCAGGGCATGACACTTGGCAGGCTCAGTACACCTCATATGAGAGCTGGTGAAGCTGTCACCGAAATCCGGGATAAAAATAACTTATCGACACCAGTTTGATGCAGATAAGCAGACACTTCTTTATTGACGGCCGGACGTGTAGGGGAGTGCTCTCACCAACAACATGTGCCAGGCACCAGAACCACACACCTTATATAGAACTTACTCATACATATTCATTAAGTATCCATACATAAGCATACAACTTCCAAGAAATCATTAACATATTCTCCTCCTATTTCCGATTCTGCGCAGTAGAGGTTAGAAATGTCTAGAAATGGGTCTGGGGTGTAACGTGAGTAGGTGGTCCATGAGTCGGTGGTTGTGATCTCCCCCTGCCAGAATTACCTTTTGCTTAAGGACACAGTTTTCTTGGCAGGTACCTGCAAGCTGTTACAGTTACTTCCCTCAGTTCCCATTAATCCTGGACCTTGACAACTACTTGCATTCTTCTAGTCCTATGTATGTATTATAAATCAGTTTACAAATTACCTCATTTTGTTACCTAGGCTCTAACCGTTCCTACTAAACAATTATGACCAATCCCTTCAGCCTTGGTACAGGGCTGTACAGGGGATTTTAGAGTAGCTGTCGGTTGCTAGATTCAAAATACAATAAATATAAAATAAATGGGGTTTTTTACTAAAATATCCCTTAATTCTATATTTATATTAAAATGAAACACAATTTAATTTCAATTGATAATAAAATCAGTAACATTTCCCCCCTTTGAAAGTGTTGAAAATCATTTCAATACTTTCACACTTTTATTCATTTTCATCTTTGAAGCCAAAGTTTGTTTCTCTAGATGATGGTGGTGGTGGGTTATAGTCTGGGGGCATAGCGGGTACTTCTCTTATAATTCTACGAGGTCTTGCAAGTCTATTAATAAACTGTCTTTTAAGACAGGCATACACCAACATAATTCATCAAAAAGACAATTAGTAGCAAAAATAGAGTTTTGATTAGGGATTTCAGCCAAGAGCTCAAGTTCCATCCTAATCCACTAAAAATTTTTCCTAGCCAATCTTCTGACATACCTTCTGACATGTCTCCTCAAATGGTTTCTGTTTCTTTTTCGATTTTGCCTAACAGATCTAGATCATGTTCTACATCCTGTGTAACATTCGGGATATGAATGCAGCAATGATCCAATCTATCTTTGAGATATCCACACACTCCGTGCTCCTTTAACAGAAGCATATCTAATGCCATCCTGTTTTGAAGTGTCATTCGGGAAGTTGCCTGTAATTGGATGTTTAATTCTTTAAATCCTTTTCTGGATTAAACACTGGCCAATTTTTCTACTTGTCCTGTTAAGTGATAAAGCCATTCTCTATTCCTATAGGACGCTATTGGGTTCAAAAGAGACTCTAAATTCCAGCCAATTTTTACTCCTGTTGATGGTTCATTCCAGGTGTCATCATCTATTTCAGACCTTTTAATTCGTTCTAATTTTAAATTTTCCAGGGATCCCTTGAATGGCAATTTCTTCCAAATTGGACACAGTGTTGGCAGGCCTAAAGTCATTTGTTTCACCTTACTATCTACTGGTAAGTGTGTTGTCCAGGTGCCATCACTTAATGCCCAAACTAAATGTCCTGGACTCTGAATGGTAGATTTCTTACAATTAAGAAGTATCCTCTTCTGGGTGTAAAGGTGCTAGTCATGGTGAGGTTATTATGAAAATCTCGGCAATAACAACCAAACTTCAAAGCAGCTGCCAAATGAGGAATTCTTCGATTATTAAGTCTGCATTGCTGCAATCATACACCTTTTCACATTTCCACCATGGTACTACATTTTCCTTTTTTAGTTGGGTAGTGCTTTTACCTACTATCGAGGGAAGGATACCAAACACGCCTTTAATCCAGGTACTGTCCCATGTAAAACACCAAGGAGTTCTGGCCATATACTGAAATTGTGAGAATATAGACATAGATTATACAGAGTCCCACTGTGCCTGTTTTTGGGTACCTTGCCCAGTTTTGTTACACTGCCATTCCATGATGCTCCTGCTCACATTGTTTTAATTTGTTCATCATATGAACAACATCCTAGATTAGGGTTTGAGCCTCCTGGAAGGAGAACTCGAGCCAAAGCACTAGGTTGAGACCCTATTGCAAAGTCATAATTTAGTAGTTTCTCGCAGTCTGATTTTTTTCCCAGTGATTTCCATAGTTTCCTAATAACTTTCACTTGTTTATACCATTGAATCACTGGCTTTTGTTTGCAATAAGTGGTCTCGTTTTTGTGTTCTAGATAGGTCAAATTAATAGTCAAGATTCCCCAAGGAATAGTTTCACCTACTGCTCTTGGAATTGGTAATGAAGCTGTGATCTGGGTGACATTGGCAAATCCCTTAATCCTAACATCAAATTTTCTTCAGGCATTTCTTTGGGAATTTGGATTAATTGTTCTGTATCTGATTGCCTTCTGTTCCTTCCACCAGCGTCACCTTCCAAGCCAATATAAGGAGAACAATCACAAACTGATATGAAATATTAGACATGTTTTAAAGTCAGATTTAAAGTCTTTGGGTCACGGTTTGTAATTTTCCATAAAGTAGGTGCTTTCTTCACTCGAGTCTAGTGTATCCAAGCATCTGATTCTGCAATCTTGATAGCCGTAAAGGTTGTTAACATTATCTGGAAAGGTCCTTTCCAACGCTCCTGTAAAGGTTCAGAAGTCCACGTTTTCACATAGACATAATCTCCTGGTTCAGAGTCATGCACCGGAGTTTCTAGGGACAATGGTCTGTTCCAAACCACTGCACTTCGAATCACAGTCAATGTTTTTCCTAAAGAAATCAAATAGTTATACACATCCTGTTTTCCTTTTACATGCATGTTTGGATTTGGTTCTGGGGACTCATAAGGTTTTCCATACAGCAATTCATAAGGACTGACTGAGGTTCCACTCTTTGGTTGTACTCTGATTTGTAACAGTGCCAATGGAAGGGCTTGGGGCCACTTTAAATTGGTCTCTTGACAGATCTTACTTATTTGCCTTTTTAAAGTTTGATTCATTCTTTCTACTTTTCCACTGGATTGTGGCCTCCATGAAGTATGCAAATCCCAAGTGATGTCTAAAACTTTACTAACGTTTTGGACTATTTCTGCAACAAGGTGTGGACCTCTGTCAGATTAAATTCCAATAGGAACTCCAAATCTTGGAATTATCTCTCATAGTAACCACTTTACTACTTCATTGGCTTGTGTGGTGCGACAGGGAAAAGCTTCTGGCCATCCTGTAAAAGTATCAACCCCCACCAGGATTTATCGGTACCCATTTTGTCTAGGTAATTCTGAAAAATCCACTTGCCAATAATCTCCAGGCTCTGTACCATATTTTAATCTACCCATTTGAACTCTTTTCTTGGTTACTGGATTGTTTTTCAAACATACTTCACATTTTGCAGTTATTAATTTAGCCATGTCTATCATCTTGACAGATATAACTTGTTTTTGTAAAGAAGTTACTAAAGCTTCTGCTCCCCAATGACATCCTTGATGTGTGGTTTGCATTATTTCTCTCATTAATAAAGGTGAAACTACTACTTGTCATGATCCCATCCCACTAAATTTTTCTTAGCATTCAAAAATTGACCTAATTTTTCATCTTCTACTGAATATTTTGGCCTCTTCCTCAGAAGAGTTACTGTTTTGGAGGGAATTAATGCCATTTGGAATGCTTGTTCCTTTGCTATTTTCCTT
>NW_020799097.1:124250937-124252307 GCF_003259725.1 Athene cunicularia | reverse complement strand
TGCCAGAAAATTAAAAAGATCTATTGTTACCTGTATGTAGGTAAATCTTCTGTAGCAATCAGTGTGTCATCCACATATTGTAAAAGCAAATGTCCAGGTTTTGGTTTGTCCTGTTTCCATGTTTCAAGTTCCTTTGCCAGCTGATTTCCAAAGATTGTCGGGCTATTTTTAAATCCTTGGGGTAGTCTTGTCCATGTCAGCTGCATCTTTGTCCTGTTTGTGGATTTTCCCACTCAAAAGCAAACTATTTTCTGTTTTCTTTCCCCAAAGGTATACAAAAGAAAGCATCTTTTAAATCAAGCACTGTAAACCACTGATAAGTCTCCTTTAAAGCTGTTAACAGCGTGTAAGGATTTGCTGCTACAGGATATATACCCTTAACTATTTGATTCGCTGCTCTTCAGTCTTGCACTAACCTATATTCACCCGATGGTTTTCTGACTGGTAGAATGAGAGTTTTATACTCAGATTTATACTCCTCCAAGATTTTATACTTTAAAAATTTATCAATCAGTTTCTTTCTTATATCTGGTACCGATTGTCCTATAAAAATCAAAGCCAATTATATCCGAGCTGCCTGAGTTTCTACTCTCAAATCAGTATTTTTTCTGGCAGCTTCTTTTAGTCTTTCCAGAAATGCTGAGGGAGATTCATTCGTATCTTGTCACACCTCATACAATTTAGACCAGTTCAGAAACCTAGTCATGGCATGTTTAACTCCATATAAAATCCATTTCTGATACCAACTCAGTCTTTCTCTGTATTCCACATTATTTGGATCCCCACTGCAGATCCCCAGACGGAAAATTCTGCTCTAATATTCCACCTGTTGTCCCACTCAATACAGCCACCTCTGCCTGGGCTTTACTAGTCTTTAATACCATCCGCTTTTCCGTATCATCCAACAAATTATCTAGAATTACCTGTAAATCACTCCAATCTGGATTCTGTGTTCTGATTATAGTATCTACCACTCTGCTTACTCTCTCAGGATCCTCTCTATACACTCCCACTGCCTGCTTCCAGGACATCAAATCCGTCACTGAAAAACGCACTTTCACATACACCAGCCCGTCATTGCCAACTCCCTGCCACAGGGGAGCTGTTGTTTGTACCTGCTGCTGAGTTCTTAGAGAAACAGGGGTATGAATTACAACCTCAGATGGCCCTTAATCCACATCCTCTATTCAACTACTCTCAGGTTCCTCTACCTGCTCTCTATGTTCTCGCCTCTGATGCCGTTCTCTCTGCGAAGGGGATATATCTAATTCAGGCTCTTCATCCTTTTCAGTAGAAGCAATTCTTTTCTTTAAACAATCTTTTCCAAGTTCACATGTTGAACACCACTTTTCCACCTTTTTATCGTCAGA
>NW_020799097.1:124249250-124250887 GCF_003259725.1 Athene cunicularia | reverse complement strand
CATGATCCCATCCCACTAAATTTTTCTTAGCATTCAAAAATTGACCTAATTTTTCATCTTCTACTGAATATTTTGGCCTCTTCCTCAGAAGAGTTACTGTTTTGGAGGGAATTAATGCCATTTGGAATGCTTGTTCCTTTGCTATTTTCCTTGCTGTTCAGTCAGCCAAATTGTTCCCAATAAATTCTTTTGTATTTCCAATTTGGTATGATTTACAGTGCATGATTGCTACCTGATCTAGTTTTTGAACTGCCTGTAATAATAGTAAAATTTCCTCTTAATGTATAATATTTGATCCCTGAGAGGACAATAATCCCCTTTTTTTCCACAAAGCTCCATGGACATGTACCACCCCAAAAGCATACTTTGAGTCTGTCCGAATATTTACTTTCTTCATTTCACTTAGTTCTAAGGCTCAAATCAAAGCAATGAGTTCTGGTTTCTAAGCTGATGTGGTACTCGTCAGTGCCTTTGCTTCTATAACTGTGGTGTCTGTTGTTACCGCATATCCAGCATACCAAACTCCTTGCTCCATAAAGCTGCTGCCATCTGTACACAATTCCCAGTCTGGTTGCTCCAATGGTACATCCTTCAAATCTTCTCGACTGGAATAAACATACTCTGTAGTAGCCAAGCAATCCTGCTCCAGTTACTCTTCTTCCTGTGTGGAACTTAAAAACACTGCAGGATTTACCAGGTTAGTTGTTTTCAGAATTATGTCATCATTCAGTCAGTACTACCTGGTACTTCATCATTCAGCTCAGAGATACCCAATGTCCCCCCTTTTGTTCTAAAACAGTTATCACCATCTGTGGGGTGTAGACTGTTATTGTGCTTCCCAAAGTCAATTTCCGAGCTTCCTGTATGAGCAGCACTGTTGCAGTTACAGCTGGAAGGCAGTTTGGCCACCCTTTACTCACTGTGTCCAGTTGTTTAGAGAAGTATCCGACAGGTCGTTTCCAGGTTCCCATCTTCTGAGTCAGCACACCTAGTGGCAGGCGTTGTCTTTCGTGAACAAACAGCTGAAAGTCTTTGGTTATGTCCAGAAGTCCTAAGGCAGGTGCAGACATTAAAGCATGTTTCAATTCTGTGACAGCCCATTGGTGCTGTGGGCCCCATATAAAAGGAGAGTTCTTTAGGCCTCATGTAGAAGTTTAGCTATTGGACCATAATTCATGACCCAGAGGCGGCACCACCCTGTCATTCCTAAAAATGTTCTGAGTTCAGGAATATTTTTCAGCTCACATGGCTTCTTAGCGTTCTGTTCCTAATTGCCGCTGCCCTTTTGAAATCTCAAAGTCCAAATACATCACAGACTGACATGCTATTTGGGCCTTTTTTTTTTTTTTTTTCCCCTGGCTACCTTGTACCCATTCATTGCCAGAAAATTAAAAAGATCTATTGTTACCTGTATGTAGGTAAATCTTCTGTAGCAATCAGTGTGTCATCCACATATTGTAAAAGCAAATGTCCAGGTTTTGGTTTGTCCTGTTTCCATGTTTCAAGTTCCTTTGCCAGCTGATTTCCAAAGATTGTCGGGCTATTTTTAAATCCTTGGGGTAGTCTTGTCCATGTCAGCTGCATCTTTGTCCTGTTTGTGGATTTTCCCACTCAAAAGCAAACTATTTTCTGTTTTC
>NW_020799097.1:124239321-124249200 GCF_003259725.1 Athene cunicularia | reverse complement strand
TTTCCAAGTTCACATGTTGAACAACACTTTTTCACCTTTTTATCGTCAGAAGTTATAGCCATTACTAAATTATCCCTACTAATCAACTCACATTCCTTCTGCCAATCCTCTTTTGTCTTAAATAGAAAAATAATTCAACATATGGCACTTCATTTCCCTTCTCTTCTACAAAACAGCATTAACTGCAAAATGGTATTATAATTCAGTGTCCCATTCATGGGCCATTTTTCCTGATCATCCAAAGTATACAGAGGCCACCAGTGATTACGATATTCAATCATCTGACTCTTTTGCAAATCTCCCCAATGTGCTAGCAAACATCCTAACGGAGAAGTTTTCGTAACTTTGTCATTTGCAGCCAGATTAGACATACTTTTACTTTTAAACTAATGAGTCAGCTTAGATGCCGTGGTTCAGTTATTTTGTTAACACAATATACAATCAGTCACTCACTCAAGTCTATCGCTTTGTCCTTATCCGGCTGCACCCCTCGCGGGATAACAGAACCGCGGATCCGAACTCCACACTCGCTTCGTGCTCAATTGCATGTCTCATGCTTACAAACACACTCACACTCACACCTGTCCACAATTATTAACATAAATAAAGGTATGTCACACAATATAACACAGTTCTTAATTACCACACAATACTCAATCGAGGAAATAAACAGTACCACAATAAAGTGCATAAAAACTTATAACTTTTTATTAGAGGCACTACCTTTGAGAACTCTATAGCATATAGGTTCCCTTGTCTATGCTGTTGTCCAACCCTGCAATAGCTTTTGCTTATGTCTTATGGGCAGACGCCTAGGCCTACACTTTACCCTAGGATCCTTTGGTCCAACCCTGCGCAGCTTTCGCTGCGTCTGACAGGCAGACTTATACTAGTGGGACTCAAACCCACTTATTGCAACAATACCTTAAGATTTTAAAAAAGTGTCTTACCAAAATCCAGGGGACGTCGTGAAGAGCCTTATGGATCAGGGATTGATGGGTGTCCCCGAGAAATCCTCGGTGCCGGCTGGAACCTATCAGGTCCCTGACTCCTCCGGTCTCTCTCAGCGAGGTCCCATCTGGGGTCCCAGAAACTGTCACCGAAATCCGGGATAAAAATAACTTACTGACACCAATTTGATGCAGATAAGCAGACACTTCTTATTGATGGCTGGACGTGTTGTTGGTGAGAGCACTCCCCTACACGTCCAGCTGTCAATAAAGAAGTGTCTGCTTATCTGCATCAAATTGGTGTTGATAAGTTATTTTTATCCCGGATTTCGGTGACAAAGCCACCCAATATGGCTTCACCCCCATGTACAGAGTAGCAGAATCTCTTTCAGGGTCGCTTTTTCTGCTTTTCCCACTTGCATGACCTCTCCACCCCCAGGATTACAACTGGATGCTGGGCCTTTCATCAGGGCTTGCGCCAGCACATATCTTTTTTTATTCCCAGAGTGTTTAAAATGCTTTCTGCTTAGCCTTTCAAACATCACATGGATAGAGTCACACCCAAGGGCTTCCTGACTGAGTGTGGCCAACACCATCTGCTAACAGAAAGGCTGAGGAAACCCTGAGGCATCACCTAAGACTGAGATACGGGGCCATGCCCAAAGGAGCAGGCATGGCTGTTTATTGGAAATCCAGAGAGACTGTACCAAAGAGAATGTCCCACATGTGCTTTTTCAAGAGACAGGCATGAGAGCAAGGTAGTCCTCAAAGGTGCTAAGGACCCCAGGGAGAGATGGCACCACCCCTTTCCCATAGGAGCTGGCTCCCAGCTGTTCAAGGCCACCTTTGCGATGTCTTTGAGAGGGAAGCAGTGACATGATCCCGCATGAGTACCCCTGGATAATAGGTTATAGCTCTTGACATCTGCTTGTTTCCACTTTGTAAGGACATTTGATCTTGAAAAAGTTTTTTTCTGTGTTCCCTGGCATACCACGTGCTGACTTTACATCCTTGGTGGGGGACCTGCAGCACATTGCAAGGGGTTTTGGCTGGAAAATCTGCAGAGGCAGATGTATGTGATGGGATTTTGTATGTCAGCAAAGATGTCTGTTGCTGTCTGCCTGGTCCTGCCCATAGGCTGCCAGGTGCCAGCTGCACCGATACTTCGCTGCTTGCAATAGGTGCTGCGCCTTGAAAACTGGTGCTTTTCCAGGGAGCGCAACAGGAACCCAATATCTACTCTGGCAGCCACAAAGTCATAAACTTCTCATCGAGATGAGCTAGATGGGTGTGATGGGGAATGAGTGCCAGTCAGTGTGGAGGTGAGTTTCTACCAGACTGTGCTGCTGTCTCTGACCAGGGAGAGATCTCTGGAGAAGGGACAGAGCAGTGGCCTTGGTGTGGGGCCATAAGATGTGTAGCATTTGTGCTTGGAGCTTTGGTATGCCAGTGCTGCCTAGCTTGTTTGTACAGAGATGGCAAAGCCAGAAGGTTTGTGACCATCTGTGTTTGAAGAGAAGGACCTAAATTAATGTTGCTAGCAGATGGATAGAGAAGAGAGACCCAAATTAATGCCTCTCTGAAGGAAAGACAATTAAGTCGGCTCATGTCCATCCTGCCAGCTGGTCACTCAGCATTTGTCCTGTCAGGCGGTCAGCACTTGCACAGCTCCAGACTGCACCATGCCCAACCAAAATGGTTGGGACAAGAGGGAGGGAGGTGGGGACAGGGCACTCAAGCAGGGGGATGGCCATGCTGGGATGCAGGAGCAAGCTGAGATCCCTGGGGAGAAAGGGGACACATTCAAAATCATTGAATTCATGTGTCATTAATTCTGCCTCTTGCAGAATAGCTCTTCTACTCAGAAAAGATTCTGATTATCTTTGAGAGGATGGTTCCTTGCTTATTGCAGAGTTGGAGGGAAGGTTTAGACTGCATTTGAAAGCCTTTGCTTTTGGGGAGCCAAACGCCGGGCACTCCTCCTGCAAGGAGAAGCAGTTATTGCCCCGTAGTTTGCACAGCTACTCTCTGTTAGGCTTTTTCCCACTGGTGGTTCTCACTCTCAGCTGCTCTTTCCTACTAACTTCACATATTATGGTGGCTGCATTTCTAGAGCCAGGGCAGATTGCTCTCCTGACTGGTATGCTGCAGTGGCAGGGAGGGTGTTTTGCAAGACATCAAGTCAGCACTGAAATGCAGTTCCTCTGCTTCCTCTGCCTCGCTGTCGGGGTGAGTTATCTGAGGTCCCTGGAGTTGTAATGGGAGAGATGAGACTGGAAAAAACTCAGGAGCTGAAGGATTGTGGTGTTCAGTGAACAGGGGAATGTGTGTGGTGTGTGTGAGGAAGGCAACATCCCTGACAGGCCCTATGTGTCTGTATGGCATTTTGCAGAGGAGTTATAACAATTATTTGCCTCTGGAAAATTGTCCTTCTATCAAATTTTATAGGTAGTTATTCTCTTATCCAGGAGGGAATGCCTGAAAACTCATGCATCTACAGCAAAGCATAACATGAGAGGCCAGGGATGTGCTGTCTGTTCCTGGCTCTCAGCAGGTGTCTTTGCATGTAGTCTCTGAAGTTGATGGAACTAGACAAATTTACGCTGACAGAGTATCTGCCAGGTATTTTCAGTTCCTAAGGCTGCCTTTAAACTTAAACCTCTTAAGCCTTTTATATAAGCACACAGCATTTCACACAGAGAGCCTAAAGGTCTTAAAATCAGGGTATGCAAAAGAGAAAACAGGATTTTCTAGTGGGAAGAGATCTTAGCAAAAACTCCTCTTGCATTTTGCAAGTTTTGCTCTCTCTTTCATAGCATCCTTTTGCACTTGGGTTTCTGGTTTTGGTGCCAGTAACATTTAGTGGTGACTGAAAAGAGGTGATTAATTGAAAATTTCTTTGGTGATTTCTTTTGCTGTGTGAGTACCGGTTACATGAAATACATCTCTCAGCACTGTGTTTTCAGTCTGGAATTATGTGCAAGGGCGCAATGGGATTTTTTTTTCAGTACATGCATTGTTCAGCAATAAAAAGTTTCCTTTAGAATCGTTATAGTCTGTTGCAGAAATGCATACATTTTTATCTTACAAAATTGAAATTTCCATAATACTATCAACTACAGAACAATATTATTCTTACCAAATGGAACCTTTGCTGAGAGTCAAAGTGCTATAAATATTTAAAGAAATTAATTACTAAGTAAGCCAGACTAGTGCCCCAGTCTGTAAATATTAAATGGAACATACACAGTTGACAGAATGCAGGCAGAAACACTGAATGGGGCTGTTTCATTCCCTAAATGAAATTATTTGCAGTGCAAAGGCAACTGTAAAGGTCATTTTTGCTTAATGACAAGCAGCACTCAAAATATGAGGGCTTAAGTCAGCATTTTGCTTTCTGAAAAAAATTTCCATACTGTTTTACAGTCCTCTGCACAAGGCCCCAAACTTCTTCACCAGTGAGGTTACCAGTGGGATTAGGTGCATACTTTAAAAAAAAAGTGTGTGGGGGAGTGGTGGTGCAGGGGTTGTTTTATGGGGTTTGAGGTAGGGTGGTCTAGGTGTACAGCTCCACTGTGCCCTGGCTGGAGGGGGAGATGCCCCAGAGCTCTCAGGCTGCTCTCTGGGCCTCAGCTGCCTGGGAGCTCTGGTTCTGCAGCGCTTCTGAGTATCTAAAAGCCAGGCTAGAGAGACATGCTGGCAGCTTTCAGTGGCTGCTCATTGTCCAGGACTTGTCTCTGGGGAGGAGGGTGTTGGGATGCTGTTACTTCCCCCTTGCAGAGGAGGAGGCGTCTGGAGATGCGGAGGTTGTTCCTGTTGTCAGCAAGGTAATTTCATTAGAGCTGAGGCTAGGAGAGGATTTAGTCATAGCCAAATTCATAAAGCCATGAGTAATTGTATAAGGGCTTTTTGAGCTCATGTGGATCCAAATCTGTGTTTTAGCTTGATGATTGGTTCATCTGGAATGGCAGGTTTTGACTGGGACTCCAGCACATCATTTTCTGACAGCAAATCAGGAATTTATATCAAGGTGAGAAGTAGCAGCACAGATAAATTGAAGAGACTTGTGACTAAAAATCCCAGCACTGCAACAGTATTCGGCAAATTCTGACTTTCTCTTGTAGGAGGGCAGGAAACATGCATGTTGTTTCACATCAATGTTGTCTTTCCCATGAATGCCATACCAGTGTAACTGTAAGAGCCAAGTTGCATTTTCTGCCTGGAGCAAGCAAGGTTGGCGTGTTGCTGTCAGGGAAGGATGTAGGAAGTGGCACTGCTTTATAGCAGTAATCATGCTGACACTGCAGTATGGAAAAACTGTCCTTTGTTCTGCAGGCCCCAAAGTCTGCTTTTTATTTATGTATTTATTTTTGGTTTGCGGCATAATCTAGTCTTCTCCCATCTGAGCTTACAAACACTGAGAGAGGAATGATGGGGAGAAGTAAGTGTGTGTGAGTGGCATATATGAAGATGTTCATGTGGAAAACCTGGGATGTCGAGGAAATGATTGTGTTTAGACTTGGTCTTCCCTCTCTCACTTACCTGTGTTTTGGGTTTGGCTTGGGTTTTCTTTTTTTTTTTTTTTCATTCTGGTGATACCTTTATAGCTTCTGTAGCCTGTGAGTGTATCCAGAGGCCCTGAAGTTTGTATCAGGAGGCACAGGGCTTTTTCTGGAACACCATAGCAGAGTCCGTAGCATATATTTTTAATATCCCTTAACAATTATGACATGTCTAATAGGCATATTTTAAAACTCTCTTCAGTTTGGCCATGTAACAGTTGACTTTGCTTCTGTGACAAATACATCTCTGAAGAGCTGGAGTTAGAAGGATCCTGTGCAGAAGAGGGTAACAAGTGAGCAAAATCTTTTATTAAAGAAGACTGAGAAAGACAATTCAAGAAGAGTTGACCTGAACTTTTAAGGTTTTCTTGGTTCTGAAGCAGAAATATCCTGTAGATTCTTTAGATTTTCTTTGAAGAAAGTCTCTGAGACTAGAGAGTAGCAGTGGGTTTCTAGCAGTTGTTTCTGTACTGCCTAAGAGCACATGGCATGAACAAAACCCCACTGTGTGAAGTACTATATAACTATAGAGAGGAAAAAAAGATAGTTGCCCACACTACAGAAATGACACATTTGTACCACATAAGAGTCTCTTCACAGCTCCTCTGTCTCTCAACTGGAGCTCAGTTTGCTGGGCAGTTCATTGATACCACATGCTAAGGCCACAGGCCAGGCAGTGACAGGCGTGTCTAACTTTCAGGGGAAGAATGACCCAAAAATACTTCAGTGGAGGCAAAAGATGTGCATTTTAGATTTAAATTGGAAGCTAGCTATTGTGTAAATCCAGAATTGAGTGGGTTTATATCTCGGTGCGTTCAGGTGATTTGCAACCTGTGGTCTCAGTTCTGCTATGAGCCTGCATTTTTTATCGCTGTTGGGTTTCAGGTGACAAGAGAGTCTAAACTGAAATATGCAGTGACCATGCATTACAAGTCACAAACTGTACCAGCCCGATCCACCCAAGCACAGGCTGCTGCAAGGTGTGCTTAGAAGCATTCTGGCTTAGCTAATAGCAGTATCATTTCATCTCACATGGATTCAGCTCAAGCAGACTCTGTTTCTGATGCCTCTGTCTGTCCCTGTCGTTTGTCAGGTCCTCCCATAGCTCGACAAGCAAACTCCATTCATTGGCATCACTGCAGGTGCCTGGTACAGGACAACAGTCTTTTCTCAATAAGAAGGAGGAGGTCTGAGTGTTGTCCTGGCTGCTGCCTCTCACAGAGGCTTTGATTGGAGGATTGCAAAGATTTTGGGGTGTATATGGGCATATGTACCCTTGAAGGGGTGTCCCTTCTGTTTTTCCAGGCCCCCTGTCCGGACGCAGTGCAGACAAGATGTGGCTGAATGCTGGCCTAGGTGGATGTGTCTGATGGATTTTAACTCCTCTGAAGTCTGTCACCATACAAACAACGAGATGAGCCAGGCACCTGATCCTGCCTTGCTATAAAGCCACTAAGATGATAATTGAATTCCTGCGGCATGGTTTAGCTACATGTTGCACCAGCTCTAAGCCACTGTAACAGTTGGCATTAGTGAGTTACGGGTAAATAAAGTGTGTAACGCTAGCAAAGCCTGAGCATCTGTGCACCTCCATTATCCGTTACATTGCAACCAGCATTCATATACAAAGACCTCTGGAAGGATTTTTGCTGCCATTAGTGAAGCTGGATAGATGGTGTCCCTTGAGGTGCTGGCTTTTCAGATTTGATTGGTGTTTTTCTCAGTAACCATCCCCTTAGCACCTTCTGAATGAAAGAGATGAGTTTGTTCATGAAATGGGCTGCAGGATTTTCAGTCCATGAAAACTAATTGGCATCCAAATTAGAGGAGAGCAATCTTCATATTCCCCAAGCAGTCTCCCCTCAATTTAAAAGGAGCTCAGACACAGAAACTTGCTTGTCATCCTCTGAAGTTCTGGCTTCTAGGATGAGCCAAACATGTATATTTTTTAAAAGCATTTGTATTTGAGAGAATCCAGCAGGATAAATACTGTTTATTCATAGAGCAATAGATTGTCACAACATTATGAAGCATGTATATCACCGCAATTGAAGTTCTGACACATCTGAGAAGGGAGGTTGGGGTGTGCCACTTAAAACTGATCGAGTGAAATATGCCACCACCTGCTGTAATCCTGATTTAATGCAGTCACATCTCTTTCCTAATCTGAGGGAAAACTTATGACAGCTGATACCTGGCTGTAAAAGTCCACATGAAGCAACACTGCTTTGAAAACATGGGCTGATTTAAATAAATGCAGGCAAGGTTCTTGGATTCTCTCTGTTTGGTTTTCCAATGCTGGCAGAAAAGTCTGTGGGATCATGTTCTGAAATCCTGTGCTTGGGCACTGAAGATGGAATAGATACATAATCCATCCAGTTCTGTCCTTGCTCCTGTCACAGACCTCTTGGGTGACGTCCTGTAAAACTTGCAAATCTTTGTAACCTCAATTCTGATCAAACCTGAAGACATTGACATGTACTGCCATATAGACCCTGATATAACTGGTGGCAAAACATACCCCAGCAGTGCTTGATTCTTTGGATCAGCCCACACAATCAGACTTGATTCCTTGGATCAGACCCCTTGATTCTTTGGGATCAGCCCACACAATGCTGAGGTGAGGGTGAGTTTCAGAGAAATCCTGTGAGTCAAATACAAATAAACCAGCACAGAGAAAACAGCCATGAAGCCCCAGTGATTGCTGCTGTGGTACAAAGGATGGATTAGCAGCCAGATGAGGCAGGGGTGTGGGACTGCTTGAACTCAGCTGCCTGTTCTGCAGCAAGAAGGTTTCTGTAGTGGTGGTTGTACTGTCTATCAAGAGGACTTGTGCAATACAGGTACTTCAGTATGAATACCTCATAGATACTAAAATAGCTGGCTATTTTTATTCAGCATCTTTGTATCACTTGCCCCTTTTGACTGTCATGTCCAAGATAAGTATAGCCAAGCAAATGCTAGAGTAGAGCAGTTATACAAAGAGTGCTATTTATACACCTGGGGAAGCAGAGAACGCTTAAAAGGCAAATGCTTCACCTAAAATTCTTTCTCATAAGCAGCTGAGGAGGTTGAGGCCAGGCTGAATCCTCACACAGACAGAGGAGGACATGGGGCACGTGGAGCCACTGAAATTCTTAAAAGTCTTTTGAACTGGGCTCTCAACTTCCTGCAGTTGAGGCTGATGATTTCCAAAGAAGCATCTGCCTGTGGAGATGGGGCTTGTATAAACATGCAAGAGGGGGAGGTCAGGGAAGCAGAGAAGATGTTGCGGTGTTGATTTGCTTTTCACGGTGACCAGGTAACTGGTTTCTGTTACGTTGCAGAAACCGTTATCTGAATGCAAGGTGAACAAGGTGTCTGGCTTTGCCTCCTGGAGTTAAAGGCTGTCTTCTGAAACAAGCTTCAAATGGAGCTGAAGTTCTGGCTTCCTTTATGCACAGATGGAATGACATGTGAGTTTTACTGGACTGTTGTGTTTTATATATTTAAAGGCTATATGTTTATAGCAGCCTAGCATTGTTAATACACAATATAAAAGCACACAGAATGGTAATAGGTAACTGCTGTTTTGATGTGCAGCGCCATTGTCCTCCATGAACACTGGCAATTAGAGTGCCACCTGCTTAGCACTGAGAACAAACAGAACAACTGAAAAATACACGTAACTTGGAGATGGCCCTCTAAGAGTTAATGAGAGGAAAAACAAAACAAGTCCTAGTCTTCTGATGTCTTTGCCTGGCTCTGAAGGGAACTGAGGGGAGTGTTCAGACTTGCTCAGCGGAGAGCTCATCACAGCTTGTCATTCGTGCTTTCCAGTCCATCAAGGACTAGTTGGGACAGTGGAGACTGTTTAAGAAAATTATGTAAAACTTGTTCTCTGTAGGTTTACTCTGGCTTTCTAGAGCATCATCACAGTAAATAAGAGGTTTGCCTGTGGAGATGGATGCTAAGAGCAGAGATTTCCCCGGTAAAACTCCTGAGGAATGCTGCATGTCATTCACTCACCCGATGACATAAGTACAGGGATCACTTTCCTGCCGTTCTCTGGTTCTGGGTTTGCTGTGTGTGGGGCAACGATTTGAGTGGAAGGGGCAGAAACCTTGCAGGAAAAAGATTGCTGCCGTAGCACCTGGAGAGGGCTCGATCGGAAAGGGCTGTGGGAAGGCCGTGGTGATTTCCCATGAAAGCTGTTCCAGAGGGATGGATTACCGCACCTCCTCCCTGTAGGTAGAGGCTCTGCATCCTTTGGCGGTGGGAAAGACCTGAGGATGGTACCTCATCCTCCGAGCTGGAGAAGGGGGCAGGGAAACCCCGGTTTTCCCCTTTTATGCGGGGATGGCGGGGGGTGGGGGTGTGTGGGGGTG
>NW_020799097.1:124207744-124239271 GCF_003259725.1 Athene cunicularia | reverse complement strand
GGCCCCCCGCCCTGCGTCTCCCCGGGGTCGCCCCTCGGGCCGGCCCTGTGCGAAGGGGGGCCGGGGGCCGCGGGACCTGACCTGGCCCCTCATGCTGCACGAGGGCCCGTCGGCTACTTTTAATTTATTTTTCTCCCCCAGTATAGTTTCCACAAAACCTCCTCGGTATAATTTTATTTGAGCAGTTGCTGCTAGATTTGTGCCAGCTAGTTCTCAATAACTGGGTGGTGGTTGTAAAGTAGCAGGTCTGCAGCTTTAAGATAAAATTTTTTTGGCACACGGCATTAAATATTAAAACTAATCTGTGAAATTAAGATTAAACACAATAGGATGAGGGAATCCCTTGGCTTTGCAGCTTTTTATGCATCATTTCTTGAAAGAATCGGTGTCATTCTGGCTTGAGTAGTTCTGCTTTGGGTGTCCACACTGGAAATGCTTCTGGGGCTTGTACAGAAACTCTTACAGTGAAGTTGACTACCTTCAAGTGCCTTTATTGCAATCAGTGGGGGGAGGGTGGAAGATGGGAAGAGAGACCACAACCCAGAGAACCTCACCAGACTTATTCCACAGACACCATGGGGATTTCTTACCAAATATTCTTCCTGTTTATGCCATCAAACGGGTCAGGTACCTCTTTACATCCTTTTTGGCTATCTTGCTTTCAAATGTCAGCCAGAATCAATGAACTAAGGAGTTTGTTTGGGTCTGGAAGTCAGTGAAACATTAACTTCAAGAACTTTCTAGTGCTCCTTCTGCAAATCAATATGCCAGAGTTTCCATGATCTTTCCTAAGAAGGGTTTTTGCTGACGTTTTGATGAGCAATGGCACTGCACTGAGTCATCAGCATTAATGAAACAAAGCCATGTGGGAATTTCATCAGGGACCCACCAAAAGATCTGTCCCAATCTTGGAGATGCAAGCAAAAGCCACATGAATTTGTCCAGCATTTCTCATGCTTTTTTGTGATCTTCATCAGCTCTCAGCACTTCAGCAAAATGAAATAATCCGATCGGAACTGCCTAGGCAGATTTGATTCAGGGGGGGAAAGCAGACCCAGACCTCTGCTTCACTTTGTGTGTCTGTGGTCTGTTTTTTCTGCATGGGCAGGGGAAACATTTTCATCTCAGTGGCGCTCCTTGTTTCTGCTGTGAAACCCTGCAGTTGTACCATCTGCTGTGTCCCTGCAAACCTGGCGGGCGGTTGCCCTGCAGCCTGACTGTGTCAGCAATGTTGGGGCGATGGCTTCACCCCTCCTGAGCACACATGGAGAAGAAGGCAGAGGTGTTGGCCAGCTATTTCCAGCTGGCAGGTGGACCCAAGGGAGCTCTTGCCAGCTGGCAGGGGCTAGTGCTGCCAGCACCAGTGTAAAGTGGGGCATGCTGGCTCCCTGTGGGCTATCGTTGCTGGTAGAGCAGCTGCCTCAATATATTATTTCAGGCTCTGAGATGGATTGGATACTCATTCCTCTGAGCAGGTTAATATGATGTATGTCTGATACCATTTGCTTCTTCTGACATTGTTATGATTGCTTAACGCTTCCTCTTCATCTATGCATGTCGGCTTTCCTCATTAACTAAGCACTTGCTTAATGGTCATTAATGTATCTGTAAATCTCCTCGAAGAGATGGGAGTTTTAGAATGACAGGGCCAAGACAGTGAGTACAACCTGACTTTATATTCCTGCATCACTCACACAGCGCTCAAGAGGCAACCCAAAGTTGGCACCTCTAATAGCAAAAGACATTCAGAAGCTTGTCTGTTCTGTGCATCAGCTGGGTGTAGCCCACAGGAGATGTGCTGTGGCAGCATCACTAAAAGAATAAAATGAGATGTTGGCCTTTGTGCATGTCGTGATTCCTGATGGGCTGGAGGACTAGAGGAGCCTTGTCAAGAAGGCAAGGAAGCGTGTTCTCCACCCTGCTTACATATAAGTGGTGACTGTGAGCAGCTTGTGCTGTAAGAGCCGCATCTCCAACCCCTGCAGGATTGGGAAAGTGTCCTTTTAGTCGATAATGCTTTTTTTAGTAGAAGGGTCTCTGCTGCCAGTCTCTGCCCCCATGTGTAAGTACATCCTTCTCCACTGTGGTCAGATGGATGATTCAGGAGGTGAGACTGGAGCGGCATCAGCACTGTGCAGTGTGGTGGTTATTTGCATACTAGGTTAGTAAATAAAGTAACCTAAAGCCTGTCTCAGTCAGCACTGAGCGCAAAAGATGGGGGAGAGGGTTAGCTCTGTATAGCACCATCTCCTCCACATACCACCTGGCGTTCTGGGGAAGTGATGGGGTGGGGATGCAGTGCTATTTTAGGGGAATCCCTTCTGTGCTATCCTCGTGTGGGTTCCCTTCTCTGATTGCAGTTGTATATGCAGAGAAGAGACGGGGGCTGGAGAAGCACATTCTTACATGTGCATTTGTGGGAGTAATAATAGAGGACAGTACAAATACCAAGAGAGTTAATACTGTATTGTGTTCAGTTATTACATGCAGAGTCAGTGCTGAGAGGGACGTCTGCTTCCTCTGCAGTCACAGAAAAGAAGAAAGGTTTTGCTGCTTTCAGTACTGCAAGGCTGCATACTCCCGTCCGCCTTGCAGGAAACTTCCTTGAGGCAGCGTCGGTTTTCCTGACACTGGAAGGTAAACTGACTCCCTTCAGCTCCATAATCTCCTTTGTGTTTATCTGTTACAGAAAAGCTCTCGCTGTCCCAACCAAGCAGTATTGCAGAGAGAGTGATAGATGTATTTAAGACTATCCTGACTGGTGTAAGAACTTCAGAACTGCACCCCAAGCTGTACGCTTGTGTACTGTGATTATATATTGGGCAGTAAGTCTGTGAAGCCATGATACAGTAAGCCTTGCTTCTGCGTACTCGTGTGTGGCTGGCAGACTTGCTTAACTTCACTTCTGCAAATCTCAAGGTGGATGAGATTGACAGGATTTATTAATAATGCACAACAGCCAGGCTCATTAACTAGCTGGAGACATATTGCAGCAGTGATGATAAAATAAAGCAGTGTGGAGGTTTCATTTACAACAGCAAATGCTTTCCAAAAGCAAACCGTAGAATCACAGGAGGTTTGGGTTGGAAGGGACCTTAAAGATCATCTAGTTCCAACCCCCCTGCCATGGGCAGGGACGCCTTGTATTAGGCTCAAAGCCCCGTCCAACCTGACCTTGAACACTTCAGGGAGGGGGCATCCACAGCTTCTCTGGCCAACCTGTGCCAGTGCCTCATCACCCTCACAGGAAAGAATTTCTTCCTTATCTCTAACCTAAATCTGCCCACTTTCAGTTTAATACCATTACCCCTCATTCTACCCCTGCACTCTCTGATAAAGAGTACCTCCCCACCTTTCCTGTAGCCCCGTTCAGTACTGAGAGGCTGTTACAAGCTCTCCCCGGAGCCTTCTATTCTCCAGGCTGAGCACCCCCAACTCTTTCAGCCTGTCCTCACAGGGTAGGTGCTCCAGCCACCTGATCATCTTTGTGGCCTCCTCTGGACCCGCTCGAGCAGGTCCATGTCTTTATATTAGAGCCCCCAGAGGGAGATGCAGTACTTGTATACCTTGGACCATGTACAGGAGAACGGATACAAGGAGGTGTTAATTACCCCACACGTCCTCAGGACAGAGAGAGAGAGAGAGGGAGAGAGAGAGAGAGAGAGAGAGAGAGATTGTGCTGCTTCCATCTGGAGTAGTGTTTTCCACTAGGATTTGATTTTTTTGCTTATTTCTTGGGGTGATAATGGACCACCCGGAGAATGGAAGTTTATCTGTCCCTTCTGTCTCTGTCCTTCCTTCCAGGAGCTGCCTCCTATCCAAGAGAGACAGAATTTCTCCTATAGGATTGAGACAAGCTTTAAAGCCTTGAAGAATGGTCTCCTATTGGGGAGGTGCTAGTGGGGCACCCAGAGCCCCTTGTAGAAGCCAAAAGGTTCTTGGGGTGCAGACAGGCCTTGTTTGTTTCCTGTTTTTTTTTTTTAAAACCGAACTGGTACAACTATATGAAGACCTGACTTGGAATTTAAACGTTACTTTCTATTTTTTGGTGTATAGTCTTCTTGTGTGACATGTTAACGTGCCTGTTCTCTCCTGCTAGGCTACAACTTTACATTTCTTTTCCATCCTGAATAAGAAAAGATGAACTGCAAAATGTTTATGGACATGCCAACCCAAAACTTGAGTAATCTCATTAGACTGATTTGACTGAGGACTCTTGTCAGTGTTGCTGGTTGCTAGGATTAATGAATCTGTAATAATTTCTTTTTCTTCTAGGTGTCAGCACACTTCCAGTGGAAAAAGACCATATTGAAGAAATGGTGAGTAGCTGTATGTCAAAACAGATTTCAGAAAATATGAGTCACATGCTCTCCATATTTTGTCTTTAAACTCTCAGGGTAATGCTTTTTTTTTCCTAAGGGTAGACTCTTAAGACATCATCAGTGATGTGGAACTTGGAGTCCCTTTAGCTGTCAGAAGATAACTGCATGCACTTCAGTGCATTTGATGAAAATGGAAACTGGCTTCTTCTGTCAGTGTGGTACTTTTGGAATTGTATGTTGTACAGCTGCCTGGAAAATGATCTGAAATATTATTTGATAGTACATGTTTTTGGACTGTAAAAAGTGAGATGGCAACTTTGAAGACAGGTGAAATACCTACAATTAACAACTATGGAATGAACTTTCTAATGTAGTTCTCCCATCTTCTGCTTTGGAAAGAAATTCTTAACCTGTTTGATTAAATAAATGTCATTAGCTGCTCTCAGCACCTGTAACCTGACATCAGACCGTTTCCACTGGTTGACAGTGTGATCATTTAGATTAGGAAATACCTGGTCATAACTAAAAAAAGTTAAAAGACAAATGGCTATATAAATGTTTTATTGTCTCCTCCCATCCAGCCACCCAGGTTGTCGGGCTGAAACTCTCATACTCCTGATGGTCTGAGCACTCGCTCACATCCAACAGCTTCAACACTTGATCATTTTGCATGAATTTGTACGGAAGAGCTACTTTGGCAGCACTTGGGGTTAAAGGAGGTTGTATGGCTTTCCTAAATCAATTTCCTCTGCTTCCAGAAGACTATCCAGTTGAATGTTGAGTGCTGGAAGAGGCAGGTCTTACAGCACACACCCATGACAAGACATGGAGCATGTCACTCAGAGGATATAAGGCAGTTTTGGTTTGTCAGCAATCGAACCAATGCTGCTGGGAACACGTCTTCAGCACCCTCATTTGGACAGATCCTACAGGATGATCCTCATCTTTTGAACGTGTGTTGTGTTGGTTATTTTTTTTGTAGGGCATTGTTACCACATGTTGTTCGACTTTCCTTTGTACTGATTAGGGTATTTAATATTTTAAAATGTACAAGAGGAGCGTGTTACCTGTGCAAACAAAAGATAAAAAGAGCTAATGACTATCCTCTTCATACTGGTATGGGAGTGAGGACCAAAGCATTGTTGCCCAAATACACAGAAAGTTGGGGTAGAGCTGGGGATTACTCAAAACTCATAAATATTAGCCTGAACTCTAATCCTAAACTAGCTTTCCTCACTAACTGGGTCACAAGTAGGATTTCCATTTTTGCCATGAGAATTTTTTCTTTTGTTTCTTCTAGATAACACGGTGCATAGTGGAAGTTCTGTCCAATGCACTATCTAAGCCAAACGCACCACCAATTAATCCTGAATGCAAAGAAATCCTGAGGAAGAGTAAGTACAATGTTATCTGAACTTGTGAAAGGAATTTGGTAGATGGATTTTCTGTTGTGTTGGAGCTGGTGGACTGTTACTTCAGCCTGTGTGAAACTGGTGCCTCCACATTTCAGTGTCAAAATTCTATTTCATCTGTCTTGCTCAAAGAGCAAACAGCCTGACCTGGTAACTGTCAGGGATTCTTGGCTAACACATCTCTTAAGCCACCTGGAGAGTGTGAGAGAACTAGACAAGGTCTTTAGGTAACCTGAGATGTCAACAAAGGTGACAAGGTTTGGGTCACATGCCAAATGCATCCTGGAGGGCTGGAGAAACTGGCTTCAAATAACTGCCACTTAAATCAACAAGGCTCTCACGCCTGGTGGCAACTGAATCCACACCCAGTTCAGGAGAGCAGAGTCTGACACTTAGCCCAGAAATGATTAAGACTGTGATACTGTTTCCAGAGGTCTGCCACACGTGCTTGAAAGCTCCCCGTGGGAGTGCTCATTTCAGATGAACGCATCCCTATAGCATGGTGCTTGGCTGCCTTAATGTCGAGGTGTGTGCCTTGTGCACGCTTGAGTACTGGCTGTAGTGAAGTGTGGTTAAGTTTGACACTGTGCCAAGCTGCAGAACGCACATCTTTCTTTTCTGCCCAGTTACATGTGTTTGATCACAGAACAAAGAAAAGGCTCTTGAACTTACCTGCCAGCAAGAAGCAATAATGAAGCCCGTCTGTCTCCTGCTTGTTTATAGAGGGAATAATGCATGGTCCTAATACAGTCATCAGAAAAGAGTGGTTTTGAGCTTTGGGAATACATGTATTTGTATCTAACTCAGCCCCAAATTTCTAGGAGATGCTGAATGCCATCACGCATCAAACTTTGTTTATGACACTGTTAGTTTGAGGGGAAAAAAAAATTGTATTTGCCATGTTTTGGAAAACAAAAAAACACTTACTGGAAATAGAGGTTTGGTTTAGGACCATATTTTTGCCATTAGACAGATCTCCAAGAATATCAGATAATTAGAAGCTTTTCAGAGGTAATGAGCTATTTCAAAATCTGTGCAGCTATTGTCTGAAGACTCGTAGGGCTTGTGATCTATTTCTGTTGTTACTCAGACAAAAGTGAAGCAGAAATACCTTCATAAAAATATACTGTTACCATTGTGGTCAGACTTGCTTACTTACAAAATGCAGACAGCATTTTGGAAATAGCAGAAGAGTATGATTTGATTAAACATAACTATTGCAAAGTAACCTATTTATTTCTTTCTTTTTTTCCAGTCAATTTAGAACTTTCAAAATTTGCTAAAAGCCCCAGATATTTTCAAATACCTTGAAATGGATGGTTGTCATTTTTTATGAATATGTGATGGATAAGGCCTGACATTCAAAGAACTGAACACAACTCTAGATCCCATTGATTTTTATGGGAATGAGAGTTAATTTAATTGAACACTAAAAATGTGATTACAAACAAAGAAGAAAGCCAAAGAGGAAAAATTATTCTGAAAATTTCAGTGTATTAAAATGCCTAATTAAATGAAAATTAGTTAATGCTTTTCCAGGCAAATTTACAAAATATCAGAAAATTATTAAGAGCAGAATTAAAAAATTAATCCCGTCCAAATCTTCTTGCTGTGTTAGGAAGCCAGTTATCTATTTAAACTGAAATAACGCTTCAGTGGAGGGTTAGATTACTTCATTATGCTGCTTTTGTTGTTGTAGGTGGTAGGAATGACAGAGAGAGAAGTGAAAACAAACAACTTGAAGTGAGGCATTTGAAAGAGTCAGAAGAGATTGAAAAACATCATACTGGTAGCATGGAGAAAGAACAGAGTCAGGCAGAAGAGGAATCTAAAAAGTACATGAGAGGAAGTGATGAGAAGAAACTAGCTCACGAGGAAGATAAGAGCAGGGAAGAGGAGGATGGACACCAAACACCTATTCAAGAAGAGAGACTTCATACAGAAGAAAAGAAACACGATCAGGAAATCAGAAGAGAGGAGGAGAAGAGCTACCACCGTGAAGAAGAAAGCAAAGAGAACAAGCGTCATGACGAAGAGGTAGAGCATGCCGTTCCCAACAAGAAGTCCCCATCTGGAGGCACGAGCACAGAGGAGTTCCCTGATGGGGATGATCAGCGCCCCACGGGCCACTGGCATTCAGAGGGGGGAATGCAGAGCCCTTACAAAAGAATTCATGAAGGTGAAGAGGGAGAGACAGAGGAAGAGAGAAGTGAAAAATACCAACATGAGTCGAAGGAACATGACTTCTCCCATCAGCAAGAGCATGAAGAATATGATGAGAGTGAAGAAACAAAGAAGCAACCCTATAAACCCAAACGTTATCACGGGGAGCATAGAACAGGTGACTTCTCTGAAGAGAATAGGGGCCATGGTGGTGAGGAAGAGGGACTGGCTGAGGAGTCAAACACAGAGGAGGCCAATCTCTGGGACAAAGGGAACCACCATCAGAAACATCGTGAAGAATCTGAGCAGCAGCGTGAAGAGAAGAGTGGTTATCATGGGAGGCACGGGGCTGAAGAGGTAGAGGATAAGAGGCATACAGACCAGGGAAGGGAGGAGTACAGAGAAGGGTGGCAGCAGAGTGAAGAGAGCAGTGAAGAAGAAAACATGAGGCATCACCACAGTGAGGAAAGTACTGAGAAATGGCATGACAAGAGGAGACACCGTTCTGAGGGAAGAATGTATCTTGGAGATGAAAGTGAGGAAGAGCTAGCCAGGTATCTTGATGATGGCAGCAAGGAGAAGCAGCATCTTGCTGGAGGGAGATACCGCTTGTGGGACAGTGAAGGTGAAAGGTCGCAGAAGGTATACGCTCGAGAGCGTGAAGGGCAGGCCAGAAGGCACTACAGCACCGAGGACAGTGTAGAGCAGCAGCGTTACCCTGGCAGCAGTGAGGAGGAGAAGGAGGAAGTAGAACAGAAGCATCAGAGCAGTGATCAGATGGAAAATGAAGAGAAGAATATGGAGGAGGGGAGATATGCAGAGAGGGAAGAGTACAGAAGCCATCTCCCTGCAGAGAATGAGAAGAGAACCACAGCATCTTACAGCCCTTTCTACCCACTGCTGTGGTGGAAAAGCCGTCACTTTGAGAAAAGGGAAAGCGCAGGAGAGCAGCGTCTGGAGGGCAAAGGGGAAGGCAGGCCCACCCTGAATGAGAAGAGTCTTTTCCCTGAGTATAATGACTATGACTTGTGGGAGAAAAAGCAAATCCAAAGTGCTCTGAACCACGGACGCACCGAGAAGAGGAATCTTGGCAAAATGAACAGATACGATATGAAAAGGCAATACAAGATGGATCAACTTGCACAACTTCTGAATTACAGAAAGAAATCGTCTGAATTCCCAGAGTTGTACAGTTCAGGAGAAGACTTAAAAACCCATCACATAATCAGGAACAACAGAAGGAGTCTGAACCAGAGGCCGCTGACGGGAGAGGAGGTGTGTGCAGGTGCTTCTCTGAAAAGCTTGGGGAAGGTGACTTCACAGGCACATTTCTAAGTCCATTCCCAAGGCAGCTGGTAAACTATGTGTGGAAAAACACAAAACAAGATTAAGTCACATTGAAAGTCAGATCTTCCATGATTTAAAAATCTGCTTTGAATGAATTCAGAGGAACTAGCCCAGGGCAGTTTGTAAAATAAAGACAGTGTGCATTTTTGTTAGCTTCTGTCTGCTCCAGGATGGGAAGAGAAAGGAGATTTTCTTCCTCTTTGGGGTCTCTCTCTAGGGTCTTATAGACTAATAAACCAAAGCTGCCTGCTGCAGCAGGACCAGAGGGGTAATTAGCAAGCAGCACTTGGTCTGTCAGGTGGTTTAAAATGTGCAGTTGAAAAGTAAGTTGGACATTTAGAGTGAAATTCAGCTGTCCCAGCTGTAATTGTAGAGTAGAACCTGGCTTGCACTTGCAAGCCTGATGTGTGCATGTAGTTTCCATTGTATGTGAATCCTTTTCTTGTTCAGACTTCCTCTTTTGCTTCGGGGTCCCAGAAAACCAAGTCTACACCCAGCAGCCCAGTGCTGCTTATGTACGTCGCTGTATCTGTTGCACAAAGCCAGGCTGGGAGCAGTGCAGCTTTAATACTAATTTATAGAGAGGTTAAACGGTGTTAGTAAGTCATCATAATAAACAAGAACTGGCTGCGTAAGGATTTTTTTTTCCCCCCTAGCATCTGGTGATGTGGAGGTGTTCCTCTTCTACTGTGCGGGCTGTGTGTCATCAGCCTGAACCACTGTGACCGTGAGGTTGTAGCTTCCTAAGGGACCATCCCCTGGGCAGAAGCAACTGCATGCTGCAGGGTACGGCAGCTGTGAGATACCAGGAGGTTGCAACTAGGTAATGGTGCCTAGAGGCAAAAAAGATTGAACTGTAATTAAGACCAGCTCTCAGAATATACTTTCCCCTGCCCTAATTCCGTTAAAATGGCAAAAATCCCTGCTGTGCTGCTCTCAACATCCCTCACCCCAGCCCAGGGACCAGTAAGTAGCAGGTGACGTCTGCCTCAGAAACAGTCTCTCTTTTTCATGGACCAAAACATTTGCCAATGTTATTTGATGTGTAAAACGCTCTTATGTTTTCACAGGAAAAAGAACTGGAAAACCTGGCTGCTATGGATTTGGAGCTGCAGAAAATAGCTGAGAAGTTCAATGACAACAGGAGAGGCTGAAGACAATCTGCTTTGGTGTTTCAAAGCTAGGTGTAGCTGTCCTCACAATACCTGTTTTTTGTGGTAAATTCACTGCCACTGGATTGTTGTTTGTCCTAAAACCAGGAAATACTATTTACTGTCCACTATAGTGTAGTGATTTATACAGCTGAAAATGTCTTTAATTTGCAATTATGCTATTGAGATCTGAATAGCATGAATTTTAGTATTATAACCTTTCATGGCAGGCAGATATTTTAATATGCTTGTGAAAAGAATTGTGTTAGTGTTCTTTAAAAAATATATTTGTCTGAGTTTGAAATAATAAAAACCATTGATCTTGGACCAAACTTTCTCCTTGCTTATTTGACTGACTGGGTTTCAAAGTAAACTGTCTCAGATAGTGTACAAAATGCTGACTTGTGGTTCACCAATATTTTTTAAAAGTCAGAAGGAGCCTATCTGTGCCTTTTATTTGCAAGTTAGCAAGAGCATGGGAGGTAAGAAGGAATGCCAATTCACTCCAGTAACTCAGAAATGTCCTGTGAATGATTTAGTTCTGGAAATCAGTCATTAAGGAAGCAAAGAAGTTGCAACACCAAATGGATGCTTGTTAATTTGGAAAGCATGTGGTGGTCAGAATCAATGCATTAAGCAGTGCATTGGTTTTGCCACTTCCTCAGACTAATTAGTCCCATTAATTTAATTGCCCCCAGAAGGTGCTTTGCTAATGTGTTCTTCCTGCTAAGAAGCGTCCCAGCGCCTGTGCACTGTGTTGGAGCGGGGCTGGTCAGACACAGGGCGAGTTTGGTGGCACCCAGTGAGCTGAGGGCAGGATGGGCTCCGTGTAACGGAGCCATTTTTTTACAACACTACGAAGCAATAAAAGAAACAGTCCTGCAATTAGTTTCAATTACTCCAAATAATCTGGGGTTCAATTTAATTTAACTTACCCAACTGTGTGTTTTACAGACTTTCTGCTGTGACAGTGTCTTTGGACACCTGTGTAACACCACACAGAGAGAGGTGCTATGCAAAGAATTCAGCTGAGTCATGTTATCAGTAAATGCGCAGTATCTATCATCTCCACTTAACCCATTTAATCCATCTCACTAAAGCACAAACATACTCTCTGATTAACTGCAAGACAACACAAACTGGAAATATTCAGTGCACTGCTGATCCTTGAAGTGTGCAAGCATGTCTGTGGCGATGGATTTTGGTAAAGACCATTGTGATGTTTCATCTTGTTCAGTTAAGGTACATGAAGGCTGAATCCTGGCTCAAAAAAGTCAACAGAATTTTGACTTCAGTAGGACTGTGGTTTCACCAGACTTTTCCAGCAACAGTAAGGAAAGTTAGAAAGTATCCCAGCTGCAGAAATACTTTGCTGTCTTCAAATTGAGAATCTCCCTTTTAAAATTTACAATACCATACAGTAAGTATTGCAGCACAGTATTTTTCCCCCAGCTGGTACAAGAGAAAGCATGTCTGTGAGTCTAAATACCTAGAAGGAAATAGTTTGAGTTCTGGCACAAGAAAACTTTCTAAATTGCTTAAGAATGCAAATTAAGTAATGATTTTTTTCAAAAAAGGCGATGCTTATGCAAAGATGCATTCATGAATCAGCAATGTTTTGCTTAAAAACATGCCTCTTGAAAGCTTTTAAAAGCAAGTATCATCCACAAGCTTTGTGACAGCCCTTTTACCTGCCGCCTTATGTTCTGCTTGTGCCGCTCTGCGGGGCCGATGCCACGAGCACCAAGGGCCAGGCAGCTGTTCTCATGGCTCCTACCTCTTCTGTTTTTATCTACACATTTGCATTGCTTGTTCCAAGATGTTTTTAAACAGCCCCACAGTACAACTTACTTAAATTAATTTGCATTACTTAAAGGAAAATGGCATGGTTTTGGCATTGAAGCTAGGTGGTAAGATTTAAAACAAGCATTGGTGTATTAAGATGCATAACCTTGTGCCAAGACATCAAATGAAGCAGAAATGGTGGGTTTGGCAGCTGAAAAAGTGTCGTCTCGCTTCTGGCTCGTGCAGATGGTAAATTTCATGTGTAGTTTTAGGAAAACACAGGAGTGGAAAACTTGGTAACTACTTATTTCTTCTGTTATTTTGAGCGTATTTCCATAGCGAAGGCAGTGGTATGTTCTGCTCTGTGACCAAAAGTAGGAATAAAACCAGGTGCCCCTGCCAGTTCAGGTGCAGCGCTGCCTCCACCGCCCAGGCACAGGGTGTCTGTCAGAGCTGCACAGGCTGTTGAGAGGCTGCTGGTGGCTGAGGATGGACTTTGCCAACTGCCAGGGAAGGCTGAAGTTCCTCCAAGGCCAAACAGCACCCGCATCTCCTCTGTCCCCCTCACCGGGCAGGTTTCAAGCTTGGATGGTCACTTTAGGAGGCACAACCATGGGCCCTCACTGCCAGAGCGCAGAAGAACAATAGCTCTTTTCCGGTGGAAGTGGCCCGTTTGAAGCTGTAGGCAAAGTTTTTTAAGAAGTGCCTACAAAATTTCCTTGGTGCAGCAAATCTGACTGCGTGCTGGAACTGTCCATCAGAACCAGGCTGTCCGCTGTGTCTGAGGGGTGGCTTCTGCACAGTTCCAGGGTCTGAATGTTAATCCTGCCTTAAGGATCCCACCTCTGGTGTAACAGCCACTATATTTCCCTATACCTTATCTACACATCACTGACCAAAATTAAGTTATGCCCATTGTTATGTTATATACTTCTGGAGATAAAAAGTCCTTGGACATTCTGCTTTGAGGCTCCAGTGATTACCAGGTTCCCTCTTTAGGAAGAGTAAATCCAGGCATCCAAGTATCACCTTCCCCTTCCTCATCCCCCTCTGTCTTTTCTTAGAGCTGCTTTTCATTACATCTGTTATTTTCAAATTAAGATCTCACAGAGTGCACTCCCATTCTTGTTTGTTCTGTTTTCCTTAAGTTGTTACTTGTAAAAAGATAAAGGCTTCCTAGAGTTTCAGGCAATCATAATTTGCATTCCAACAAAGCTTTTCTCATTAGTCTTTCGAGTTTCATTTATTCACGTGTTTCAATTAAAATAGGAACTATTACATAATGTTCCAAAAATTTGAAACATCAATAATTCTAAATATTTTTAGAATTTAAGGATTTTAAGAATTATTTCTAGGTTTTTTTACTATCTTTCATTGGTGCAAGCATTATGGCGCATTTAAAAACCAGGGAACATGATTCAGTCTCAGTGTTAATGCTAGTGAAACAAAGCCAGTTTGGCTTTGAAGTGATTTTTCAGGAGTTCCACTACCGTTTATTTCTCAAAACTGATCTTTTTATTATACAAATAAACCAGATTTTTTTCCTCAATTATTATTTTTAGCACATTATGTATGATAAAAAGTATGATTTCATATGAACGTTGGTCGCTTAACCTAAACTTTACTGGTTTTACACCTCTGTAGCACTAAAAATATGAAAGCTGTATACCTGCCAGCTCAGTGGAAGTGGCAGAGAAGTACCTATGCCCGCTTTACAGGTAAGAAAACTGAAACAAAAGGTAATTTTTTGGAACTAATCTCCTGTCTTACACCATTTCATAATTTTCTTGCCTTTCCCTACCTTCCAAGCTCCTATCCACTGCTTTAAGCTAGGTCATTTCAGCATTTAATCAAATACAAGTCCCAGTCTACTGCAGGTGCATATAGTAAAGGAAAACTGATCTTCCCTCCCCACCTTTTTCCCACTAGTTCCTGACAGAAGTTGAGAAATCCAGAATCTAAAAAAAAACCTTCATAAAAACCACATTTATATTCCTTACAAGTGCTTTGAAACACACGGTACAGAAGGCCAGAGGGCCAAAGCAAATTTTTCATATCCACATGGCTGGTGGAATAGAGAGGAGATGGTGAAACCTACCATCTCTGCACTGGTGGGTTTTTCATATAAGAAAGGAAAAGCTTTCCATAAAAATAGGGGAAAAAAAAAAAAATGATGTAAGTTTACAAAAACCAAAACAGAGGTAGACAAAATCTCGAAGAAATCTTATACCTGTTCACTAAGGTTATTTACACAAAATATAACCTGTTTTGTTCTGAGCTAATGCTTTCCTAAAAGAATGTTATTCTTGTCGATGTACAGAATGTTACAGCTTTGTGAGTTTGACTACCTGATCCCAAAGCTCCAGATTCTGCCTGATGAGTAAGTTCAGTAATGGAAGGCATGTTCTGGTGCCTCTACGAGCTGCTCTGTGGGCCTAAAGCTCCCCACTGTGGGTTCAATGGGGTGCGGCCAGTAAGGCTACTCTCCTCCTAAAGCCTCTGCTAGACCTTCTGAGTTCCAGAAGGAGGAAAGAGTAAGAAAAATAAAATCTCATTAGGAAAAACATCCTGCAGTTTAATCAAAATGGCAAATGCAAAGTTAAAAAAAAAAAAATATGTCATGAAAGATAAACAGTAGAATAAATATATATACACAGAGCGGTTTTCAAAATAGTCATATCTTAAAATAAAAACATATAGCAACTCTCAGGAAGATGATGGGCAATACTAATAGAGACATTGTCTAAATATTTGGTATTTTGATTTATGAATATGCACTTTCTCTTCTGTATGCATTTCAGGAAAACATGGGGTCGTGCTGCAAAGTTCCAGTATTAGTATTCTCTCTTTATTGTTCCTTTGGAAAGAAAGATGGATTATTTTTGCTGTTCATTCCACTTCCTTCAGTTACCGAACACAGCCGGGTTCTGGGTCCAGAGGGAGCAGATCACTCTGTAGAACGTTTTACCCTGATACTGTTCTGGGAAAATGGGAAGCTAGCTTAGATGTCCTGATTTAGACTCAACCTTTTAAAAGATTACTTCATCATATCCAATTTTGGCAACAAACAAACAGAATGCCTTCACTGATGCTTTATCTTCTCTTCTTTTTAGAGCTAGTGTGTTTTCAGTGGGATGTTTGCTTCCAAGGATTTATATTCTCATTCTGATCATAGAAACTGGTACAGAGTGAGACAGTCCTCCCTACCGCATGGCTGCTGCTTTTTGCTGACAGGTGTATGACAGGTACAATTTCTGTGCTGTCAAGAGCGTGGAAGATTTACTTGTTATTTTACTAACAGTAAGACTCCTGAGATCTAAAAACCAAATCAATTCTTCAAATGTTAACAATGAAGGTCTTGAACTTTGCATCTTTTAGACGATGGCTCTTCCATCTTCAGTGCTTCTAAACTACTGGGATCAGCTTTGCCCTTATCCAGGACAACAGTTATACCAGACAGAAGGTACCCTCCTCCTCCGCTCACAGTCAGTTTTGGATGGCTTCGATCTGGTAAGACCTTTAAAAAAACAAAATACAAACCAAACAAAAACCTAAGCATCTGTAAAAACTCACGCTATACGTGCACATTAAATTGTGTAATTTAAGGTTACAGTATGTCATTGTTTCTTCCAGCCACTACAACAAACAGCCATTTGAAAAGTGTATTTATTTTTAAAGTATCTGTGTACCAGAAACCTGTTCTAGAAATACATAAGAATACAGACTACTGCCTTATTTTCTGATTACTACTTCTTACTACTGATTACTTCTTCATGGCATTTCTAGCAAAATTATAAAGTCAAGGTTTGGGATACATGAAAGTCTCATTAATGTGTTCAGAACTGGTGTACTTTGCATGAAACCAGTTGGTCTAACAAAACAGTATTAATACAGTAATTTTTCACTTCCATCACTCTAAACTTTACATAACTACCCTCAAGGTAGGACACAGCAATGAGCCACCACTTTCAGCTACACTATACTTTTCTGTAAACGCTTTCTCCTCAGCTGTGCGGCTCCTTGCTCTGACTGCCACCACAGCTCTGAGCCGATTTCCGCGTGTTCAGGAGATAGTGCAGTATTGTTCCAACCTGGACACAGTAACCCTTGCCAAGCCTAACTCACGTCAACGCCTTCATCTATGAATCTCCTAATCGTTCCAAATCTGGTTTCCTGATCAATAGTCAGTAATTATGTCCATCCCTGAATTATGTCATCCCCTAAATAACAATTCCTTATGAACTCCAGAAGCCTACAGGCAAGGAGAAAGTTAGTAAAATGCAAGAACCTCTTCAGAGGTGGTGAGCTGCTCAGAAATCACACATGCTTCTGCCTCTCCACAGTTGAGAGGCTGTTGCACCATTTTCAAACATCTTGTTCAAAGTCAGCCAAACAGACATTTTTCTCTGTGGAGATGTTTTTCTCTCTCATCTGGTTTTTATTGTTCAGTTCCCAGACTGGAAACTTCTTGTTACTTTAATTTCAGAAAACAGGTTGTTTGAAGACACTGATTTTGTAAGGCACCACCATTCTTAACATTACAAATTTTTTTTCAGCTATCAACCATCAGAAATGAATAAACACTTGTAATATTTTGCTATGTCTCTCTTACGCAACATTGTCCCTTACTTTAGGCCACCTAGCCACTAAAGCAGCACAACAATTAAATCTGTCAGTGTGCTACAAATATTTCAGCAAATGTTTAAATGAAGTGCTTAGTAAGAAAAAAATATTTTCATTTGTTTCATTTCAAGTTGTTGCAATGAAGCATTAAAACTCTTCAGAGTATTTTCTCACTGCTCTCAGGTATTAGGCTGTTTGGAAATTCATTTCCGTTTTGTAATGTGATTTTCATTGTATATGTTTCAGGAATAGTACCTTCTTGACTGGCGTAATGTTATGTATTTTTGAAAAGCTCACGTTATGAACTTTCACGCTGTATAATTAAATTATAATATAAACTGTGTTTCTGACAAATTTTGGAGGTTTGAAGTTCAGATGTCAAAACAGCAATTTCGACAGATCTACTTCTATGAGTTCAAACTTGGACGTAATGCAGCGCAAGCTGCTCAAAACATCAATGAGGTACATGGCCAGGGAAGTGTTAACGAACGGACAGTGTGACTTTGGTTCCAAAAATTTCGATGTGGCAATTTTGACCTTGAATATCAAGTAGGTCGCGGACGTTCTTCTGCTATTGACGATGATGAATTGAAGGCTCTGGTGGAAGCAGATACACACACAACTGTTCAAGAACTTGCAAAAGAACTCAGGGTAAGTGTATCAACTGTTTCTGTGCGTCTGAAGAAGACTGGAAAGTCGAAGAAGCTCGACAAATGGGTGCCGCATGAATTGAATGAGAATCACAGAAATCGCTGTTTTGAAGTGTTGTCAGCGCTTCTTTTCTGCAACCAGAACGACCCGTTTCTTGACCATATCGTGACATGCGACGAGAAATGGATACTCTATGATAACCAGCAACAATTGGCTCAGTGGTTGGACCATGGTGAAGCTCCGCAGCACTTCCCAAGGCTGAATCTGCACCAAAAGAAGGTCATGCTGACTGTCTGGTGGTCTGCTGCTGGTTTAATCCATCACAGCTTCCTGAATCCAGGTGAAATGATCACGGCGGCGATGTACGCCCAGCAAATCAATGAAATACACCAGAAACTTCAACAGCTGCGCCCAGCACTGGTCAACAGAAAGGGTCCAATCCTTCTCCATGATAACACACGGCCACACGTTGCACTTTTGATGCTGCAACGGTTGAACGAGCTGGGCTACAAAACTCTGCCTCATCCACTGTACTCACCAGACCTCTCGCCCACCGACTATCACTTTTTCAAGCATCTCGGCAGCTTCCTGTGCAGGAGACACTTCAGAAACCAAGGGGAGGCCGAAACTGCCTTTGATAACTTCACTGCCTCCAGAAGTCCAGAATTTTATGCAACCGGAATAAATACGCTTGTTTCTCATTGGCAAAAAATGTGTTATTTCGATTAATAAATTTTATTCTGAGCTAAGATATGCCACTTCAAACATACAGGTTGAAATTGGCAATTAATTTCTGAACAACCTGATAAAACAAATGCATGAGCTTACAGTTTCAGTCAGTCCAAAAAACAATTTTCAGAGACTGTTTCACTCCCTAGTATTCATGCAGGTTGATAGTCACTTACTGGAATCCTCACCTGATAGTTTCGTAGCCACGTTTCAGACAGCTTTAGGTTAATAACACCGCCTCTTTCTCTCAGCTTTGTGTAACATTCTAATAATGGCTTAAAAAAAACCAAAAGAGTAGGTTATACAGCAGAATAGTCTCAAACTTGAACTATAACAGCTAATGTAACATACTTGATTTACCTCTTTATACTGGCAGTAGACAACAAAAGGCCTTGAAGGAGCAACAAATTCCAATAAAGAAAGTAATAAAGGAGTGGGATGAAACTTGCTGGCTACAATTAAGCTGCAAAATAAATTTCATGCACGTTACTTTTCTGCTTCCAAAACCTATTCATCAAGTGATGTTTCCTCCTACTTAGCAGAGCAATCAATTATAGATTAAATGTTGCTAATCACCATGTTTTCATGGCTCTAATAACTCCCCAAATAAAAAAAACCAAATCACGATTTCCTACTTGCATAATTAAGAGGATAAAACACTTGTTCCCTAAAGTGCAGTATATTAAATGTGTTGCAGAAGTGCTCATTTAAGCCACTGAGCTCCACAATAATTCTTATGACCCAAGAATTTCCATGCTGCTTTCTCTACCCTAAGACCATTGTCCAAATGTCATTTAAATTTTGTGACTGCTAATTGTTGCTTAGAATGTAATCTCAGTCGTGATTCTTTAGACTGGGTGTTTTGCTGATTAAGGATACCAATTAAACTCAGACACCAGAGTGAACAGAGTAGGTGTATTCTACTGGCGATAACCAAATAATGTAACACTGTAATAGAGAAAACATGCAGTAAGAAAAGGCGGAATAATGCACCTAAAGCAACAAATAGGAAAATACAGGCTAATGCATCAAATCATTAGTACATGAGAGAGTGTGATTAAGAAGGATACATCACCACTTGCATGTTACCATCATCCAGACCCACAGTCACTGGGGAGCCCCGGTTACAGCGAGGATTTGGAGAGCCTGTCCCGGCAAGGGGGAAATCCTACGCGGTGCGTCCACTCGTAGGTGAGGCTTCCAAAGTCGCTGCAAGTGGGCCCAGCCTTATATACCAGAGATCAACAAGCCAGAATACCTGGCACCTTTGTTTTGAGCAGTCTCATTCTCCTGTTGGATTCCACCACTGGAATCCTGTTGGATTCCACCTGGCTAGGGCTTGGGGTGGGAGACCAAGGAAGTTTCTGACAAGGCCAAATATGTGGGTTCTCAGCCTTGAACAAGGCTAAACAAGGGAAGTTGGATACATTCTCTCAGCATTTCATCCTCACACTGTTTATATTCTAGGCCACATCTTTCACTAGCGAGCTTGCATACTTTGTTAATGATACAGACTAAGTTAGCAGCTTTGGCTTGGGGCCTGTTGTTCAGGCTTCAGTAATTCAATACTTTAGCACTTTTTACATCAGCAGTAGTGGGTTGTTATAACAGTACAGTACCTACTAGCACAATGGTTATCAGTTATAAAGTATACAGGATTCATCTCTAGGTCAACTCCAGCTTGGGTTTGTTGTCCAAGCCTTAGCACTTCGCTGGGCAATCTTCATTAGATACAGTTTTATATAAAAAAGTTATTATTTAATGATAAAACAATATAATGAGGATGACTAAAAATCTTTTAAGAAGAAATTATGTCCTTGCCAACTTAAAGACTTCATATTTTATTCTTCATCCTCATTTTAGTAACACATTGTAACTCATACTTACAAATGCTTAAGTTTCTCTACAGGTATCTAGAGTTTTAATCAAAAATATCACTGCTAAACTACACTGCAAGGAACGGTTATTCAATGGCTTAGTAAGTTGTACTTGTGCAGAAAGAATGGGCTAATTATAGTTAAACTACTTCTCGAGTATGTGGTTACTATATGAAAAGTTATTAATAAAGTCAGTTAATTAACATTTGTTCTCCAGGAGAAACGTACAGCACCAGAGATATCATGCAATTTATCTGACAGAAAGGAGATAAAAATTGATGTTCAATTTTCTAAACAGAGATAAAGAGGTGAGACAGTGTTTCTATTTCACTTTTCTGCTGGCCATGGCCTTCAGGGCTACAGATTTAACCCTAATTCTAAACTTCAAAAAAATTTGTGCTCAGTAATTAACCAAGTGGACAGTAAAGAAAAAAAGACTCCAGACTGTGCCTCAGAAGGCCTGGAACTGCCAGGAGCTCTGATGCTGCCAGGAGCTCTGCCAGACAACAGGAAGGTAAGTGAGAGATGAGAGAGGCTCTGAAAAACCAAATTCTGTTCTCTCATATGGCAGCAGGTATTGCTGTCAGCAGGTCATCTGGTCAGCTGCAAAAATAATGTAATGGCTGAGAGGGGAGAAGGAGGGGGTAGAAGAAGGGCAGAGAAGGGTTGAGAGAGGGGGTGTGGTCTAATCCTGAACACACAGAGTGTCTATAAACCCATATGTGCTTTCATCGTATCAGAAAAATGTAACGCTCTCTCTTTAGAATGTCTTCTAAAGAAGAATACTAAATCTCTAAGGACTGTCTTTCTTTTTTCCCCCTCAAAGACCTATGATAGAATTCAACTCAGAAATGGAGCTGAACAAATAAGTCTAGTAGAAGGATTGTTTTATCACATAACAGCACAGAAGACATAAATTTTATTTAAATTGTACCTTCTACATTAAGTAGTAAATATTATAAAATTCAGGACTTCAAGAATTGTCCTAAAGTTGGTGCCCATCTTTACCTAACAACCAGTGTTTCTTTACACTGACAGTACGCCCGAATCTTTGTCCCCACCTCCAGCGTTAACCAGCTTTCCCCTATCCTTTCCCCGCTTCTCTCTTGCAAAACAAAACAAAATCCTTACTTCCCTGCCTGCTTCTCCTCACATTCCAAGTCATTAGTTTGAAGCATTTCTTTATTCTGTGCCAATTCTTCCTGGCTTAGCAGTACATGGACCCTGTGGTTCTTGACCTAAACAGAGTGGGCTATAAAAGACAGACACCTACAGAAAGGTGATCCTGATTGAGCCACCTGGGACAGTTCTCTCGGACAACCATAAATTTCTCTCCCCGCCCATGCCAAAGACTTCCTAAAGCAAGGAATCACTCATCCCTTCAAGTATATAATTTGTTACAGCTTTCATGCATTACAAAAGACAAAAGAGGTATAAAAGTGATTGAAAACAAATGAACAAGAGACAAAGAATAAACAGGCTTCCTTCAACTCAAACTTAATCAACAACCAAATATACTGTTTTACACTACAGAAAGAATCAAGTCAAGTCAAATATTAATTTTCACTTTGCCAGACCATGCGCAGACATTAATTGTGGGTGCAGGGGACAGCAGCAAAGCCACCACAAACGCTACCACTGTTTAGGCAGCTTACTGGTCCTTCACAGGCATCGCCAGTGGTGATGCTGCTGCCCAAGAGATATGTGGTACTTTCACAAGCCTCCTTTAACATCACAATTCTACCACTTGAATATGCTAAACAAGTTAAAACATTTCATAAGAATAAAACCAGGAATTATATACAAGCATATAAACATAAACAATAAATGTGTATTAAAATTTATCCAAGGAGAAAAGCTTTATTCCCAATGAGAATTTATTCCGAGAATATTCCCATATTCTTATGAAGAAATTAATATTAATGTTAATAAATTAACTAAATCAATGTTACTTGATTAACTTAAATCACTTCAGCATTTGCTAAGAATGTCATGAAAAAGTGACAATCACCAAATGCTCTTACACTATTTTGGGGCTGAATTTCTAGGAATATTTTTATCATATTTGTTTTAGAGTTCTGATATTAGATCTTCACGTTAAATTGTTCATTGGGAACAACCAATCCTTGCTAAAGCAGGTAAAATGAAGTTATGTGGTTTTTCGTGTGTAAAAAATAAACGAGTTTCTAAAAACAAACCAACCAACCAAACCCCAGAACAACAAGCTTAGTTCCAATTTAATAAAACCTCATGTTCTACCTTGCCAATTAGAACAGTGTGATTTTTAGCAGCAGTCATTTTGTATTCAATTCTACCTGGATTGTGTTTCTCTAATAGATTTTGTTTTGGTAATGTTTACTCATAGCTAGTCAGAAAACTATGACTTAGATCATGAAATTTTAAACCATTTAACAGAAAAAAGCTCAACCAGATAAGAACCAAACAAGACCCAAGACTTACCTGGGTTGACTGCTCCCTTATAAATATTAAAAAAAACCCATGGCATTTTTAAAACAACCCTTTTATTTGTTTCAAAGGAAATTATTTTCTGTAGATGTGTTTTCAAACAGAAGACCTTTCTGACTACAAACTCACCCATCAGCATTCTTCTCTCTCAACAAAGCAGCAGTTTTTATTAGCTTTTTCCTTCTTTCCCATTGTTTTCTTTGCTTTTCCCGAACCTTTGAACAACAAAACAAATAGTTTGCACTTTTAACTAGTAATTATATATTGGATCATTATTGCATGGACTAAATTTTTGTTTTTTGAATCTCAGCTGGCTTAACATAAGACAAAAGACAACTTCCAGAGTTCCATTTTAACATGTGAATAAATTGTATTTAAGCACGTCTGATCTGATGGCAGAATTTTAAGTATATAGAAACTGTAAAACTTGAGTAGCCATAATACATATTCTTACATTTTCTTTATTTTCTTTTTCTTTGATCTCTTTAAATTCTGCATCATCAGCATTAATGTCCATTGTTTCTTGCTCTTCTGTTTGGTTGATCTCCATAGCTGCTTCAGTAGTCGATTCCTCTTCTGTTTCATGTAGGGAAGTCTGCTTCTCCTCCATCAACCCATTGATTTCGTCTTCTACCAGCACGTTATCTTCAGGTTCTGAAGGCAGAGTCTCTGTAGAAAATGTCCCAGAGAGGAGACTATCCACTTTGCTGAGAGGAAATTCATGAAGATTATCGAAAAAAGGTTTCGGAAATCCAAAACAACTGGTAGCAGCTCTAACAGGACCCCCTCCTGGATACATCTGAATAATGGATCCATAGCCTATGAGAGCAAAAGAATCAAAACCACTGGAAAGCCAGGATTTCTGCATACATTTATGAATAGGTAAGTAAATTGCCTGCTTTTAATCAAATTTAACAGGCTGCTGAAGTATGCCTCAAGGTAGAAAATCTTTATTGGAAGGACAAAAGTTACTGCAACTCAGAAGGACAAGGTAACTCAAAGATTATGCATCTATTAAACATGTATTTAGGATCAGCCCAAAATGTGTAAGTGGTGACAAACTGTTAGAAAAGCTAATTTAATTAAGGATTTAAAAGAAATATTTTCTACAGTATTTGTTACTTCTCACTATGGAGTGGTTTTGATAAAAAATAAGAGATAATTTAAATAGGCAGAGAATTCCCTCAATATGCAGACTGCCCTCTAAAGCAAGAGATGTCAGATGCTTAAATATACAAAAAAGAACTTTTCAGTAATTACATTGAAATTGCATCCTATTTAATTTACTTCAGAAAGTATCCCTACGGCCAAAAGTTGCTGAAACAAAACCTCTTTGTAGTGTAACTGCCTGTATGCTTCTTGGCCCACAGACAGCACATCTGGGTGCACAACATTACCTCACATTTCCTACCTTCCCACGCTTCTGAAATACAATTGTCACCTCTGTCCCGTGACTCTGAATGACTTAAAATGAAACTAATTAACTGGGTTTGAGAAATAAAGAACAAGTCAAACTTCTCCTAGAACCTGCTGAAGAAAATGTCATATACTACTTCTAAAATACACATTTTGCAGATGCTAAATCTCTGCCACAGTGATTGAGAGGAATGACAACATTTTCAGTGCTGAGGGCTGTCTGAATTCTGGTATTGTCATTCCTGATTTCTGCTGTTCATTCTCCTGGACTTCCCAGGTGCCTGGGAAGAATCTGCATGCAAGCTCCTTACAGCCTTTTCTAAACACAATGCCATTATGCCAAGAGAGAAACTAACACAGATCTACATACAGTGGTATCAACTTTAAATTTCATAGGGTTTTAAATAGTGAAAGACAAATCCAACTGAAATATGCAAAATATAACTTTCTCCAATGGAAAAACAAGTACCTCTTTGAATACTGGAGATGTTAAAAGTAGATTTTAAAAAACTGAGAAAGTATTTTGAGGTACTGCCTTTTAAAAATATCAGAGATGTGTATTTCTTAGGTTTCAAGTAAGCCCTCAGTCTGTACATGACCAAATCTATCAAGTTACTTACCTCCCATTCGCTCCATCATCGCACCCAACACAAGGCCTGCACATGTTTCCATGACAATCATCTTGCTGCCAGCACGGACGTTTCCTAAAGTCAGCATCTGAGCTAGGGTGTCATATCGCAAGTGGCTAGAAGACAGAGGGTTTTAAGAAATATCAAATTAGTTTATTGGAGTTAGACGTGATGCGTATTAGCTCAGGAGCCTGTCAAAAAAAGTCAGATTACAGGTAGATATCCAGGAACAGCATCAGTGGTCTGAGTCACCATATGGAAACTTATAATTTGCCATCTTGTAATAAAGAAGGACTAGAACCAGAGCCAAGAAGAAATTAACAGGGAATGGGTAGTTTTACAAAGAAAATAGCAAAAGTAGGGTACGAAGTAGGGAAGCACACATATCATGCTGTGCCAGTCAAAGTATTGTCTTGAACTTTTTTTTTTTTCCTTTCTCTGACATGTCAGTTTTGTAAAGAACAAATGGCATTTAAATGCATTCCTAATCCAGTAATGTATCCTTAGTGATCTTCATCTTTTCACAGCAGCACGTGCCACCTGCAACCCAAGATCAAAACCTAACTCTTGACTGCAATGCCTGCACTGAAACACTGAAAGGCAAAGAAATCTTAAGAGATAAATAAAGCCAAGCGAAGGAGATGGGGGAAAGAGAAGCAAAAAGCTTTGAGAAGCCTTACATAACATAAATTTGAGGTTTTCAAGTCTCAGCATCTTAGATCTACCATTACTACTTTAAAAATAATAAATCAGTCCATCTGAAGCAACACCTGTAACAAAGTATCATTTAATTCAAGTAAGTGAAAATCAAAGACGGCAAAATCTCTGTTCTCGTTGCCCCTCCACTCCTGCCCCTCAATGTTAACTACATGTTTTTAAGTTCTGGAGACTTCTGATTGAAGATGGTTGTGAAACCCTAACACATTAGAAATTCCTGTTTCTGCTAAGTGGCTTATTATTGTGATTACTATTGTGATTACTTTTGTGATTGTGATTACATGGGGATGACATGCCACTGACCAAAACCAGTAAGAGATACTTCGGAAAATGCAAAGGGCCTCTGTCAACATAGGTAATTAGCAAGATGGTGGTGGTAGGGAAATGGTAAAAGCTGATGCTGTGTGTAAAACAGTTTTCCTCTTTGCTGCAATAGCACACTGATTAATTTGCTATATCACATTATTTTTTATTAATTTGCAATCTTTCCATTAACAGAAAAAAAAAAGAACTGTGAGTACTATATCCTCTGTTATAATACTGGTATTTTGAAATATATTAAAATATCTTGCTGCTATAATTTGAAAAAAGAACCAAAATGAAAACTTACTTAATTTTTCCAGGCTCCCTTGCATAATACATTGTTGAAAGAATGCGAGTGGATGGTTTCACAATTGTAATAACTGCCTCGTATCTGTAAGAAACACACAGTAATAGTCTTAATTCAAGCTCAACAAATTAGAGAACTACTAAGTATTTTCCACATTTTAAAATTCACTTACTTCTTTTTCTTCTTCTTTATGTACTTATCTTGAGCAAATTCTGTTTTGTCTCTGAATGTTGTACTGTTCTCTATTAACTGTTGAACTATTTCCTTGGAAAAGAAAATTTGTTTTTATTATACACCTGGTATTTATTTCTCATTCATTTCATATACAGTATATTTTTAAACAACACTGAAAACACTTTCTTCTAGTAGAGGTTATCTATACCATTAACTTCTATTGACAAATAGAATGAAAAAGTAAATGTCTACTAATCAACATGAAAAACAAGGCACTGCCCTGACTATGTACAGGATTTTAATCACGTACTTCTGTCTCTAAGTGTTCTTTAGCTATGTAATGCCAGTGAAAAATGACAAAACTGAAAATTCTTATCCTGGAAACAGGGTATTTTGTGGGGAAAGAGTCAGGTAGGTGCAAGAACTAACTCCTAAGAGAGGGCAGACCCATATGGCCAGAAAAAAAGGCAAAAGCAGGATTGTTCCTTTCAGCATCAGCAAGTCATTACTTCAGCCCTCACTGTGAAGCCTCAGTATCTAAATATTCTTCTCCCATGCTGAATGTGAATGAGACTACCCTGCTTTCTAAGCGATTAGCTACTTTTAATTAACTCTGCCTCATTCTAAATACAGGGTATGTTTATTGTCAGTTATTATGGAACAACTGACATATATTCTGTCAGTCTAACATTCCCCATAGTAACTGGATTGCATGACAGTACAGTAAGTCCTCTGTGAAGCCATACAGGCAAAAATATTTTACAAAAAAAAACCCCAAGGAACCTGATATAATTTATAATATTGACTTTAATCCAACCTGATATAATTTATAATATTGACTTTAATCCAACTCCCTCTTCACTCTTTGGGTCACTTGACAGACATCAGCATTGCTGTCTCTGAGGGTGTCTTTTTTTTCATCTTGTGCTAGTTCCTCCCCTGTACTCTGGCTACTTATCAGACATCACCCTTACCCTACTTAATTTCGCCTGTCTCCCAAACTGTGCTAGACTCCAGTACCAGCCCCTTGCACCACATCAGACTCCTCGGTATTTCCTATAATACTCCCCCGACTTCTTCCTTCTCTAGCTCCCAGGTTTTCCCAGAATTCTAGGTTTTGCTTCCTGGTCTCCTTGTTCTAATCTCCTCCATTTGCCAATCCAACTCTTCCTCTGGGTTATTTGGTTGTTTTTCAGTAAAATTTACAGTGAGGACACTGGGTAATATTTCTCTAGGGTAAGCAAAAGCCAAAAGGAAACTGCAGCACTATGGGAGTACATGCCACTTCAGGTCTTCATCCCAACGCCTATCCCTCAGGACTTAGGAAGGATTTGGGAAGTAATGGGACATCAAACCTCATTAACACTGAGGTGGTTTTATTTCAAATAACCATCATCTTTAAGCTTGCATCACGAAGACATGCCACTCACAAACATGAGTTCAGATTTTACCAGACATCTATGGAAGAATAGTATCTACTGCTACTAATATAACACAGTTTAAAATGAATATTCAGCTACAGTTCAGAAACCAGAGTTAAGAATGTAGGATATTTTAATAATCTAAAATAAAAGTATGGTAGAGGTAGACATGCTGAGGACACACAGAAAAGCCAGAGTGATCTTCTGCCATGGATAATGAGAACAAATAGAAAATACTGAAGCTATCAGACAGATTAGTACGTTCTTTTCAAAGAGGTAACACGAGCAGCACAGGCATGGAAACAGAAGAAATACTGTTCTGAACTCCTTGGACCCGTCCCTTATTCAGCAGGCGAAAGCAGAATAGCTGCTCTGAAGAACAACAGCAAACGGTGAGATGCAAAGAGGAGATGAACTTGATGTAAGCATGAGCAATTTCTTCTTATTATTAGAAAGGATAAATCAAATATGAGAGAGTTTTGCCTGACAACATGTGCAGAACAGAACTGGCTGCAGTGGTTTAACATCTAAGATGGCCTCACTTCTTTTTGACAAAGTGCAGGGTGAAAACCAATCCCTTTTCTAACAGAACAGAATTGATCTCTTGAGAATATCCTTAGCTTTTGAGGTGCAGCTAAAACCCAGGCAGCACATGCATTTGTTAAGTACTGCCTAGAGGCACAGTGATAGTATGTCTGCTACATAGTGTTACTTGTTAATACTTTGGTGTTTACCCTTAATCCTTTGATAAACCTTTAATAGTTTAATTATTGCTCAGTTTCAATATGTCCGTATAGAGAAACAGCATTTTGAATCATAAACAAACAAAAATAAAAGGTGATTATATGAGCTGTATTTCCTTACGGTTTTAGTTTTTCTTTTTGTCTGTTATGACTTCTGATGTCGTAAAAATTCATACTTTACTCTCTATTGACAAAGTCGCCAACCTTACATGAAGTTTTCTCTGAAAATAGCCTTTGCATTTTTGTAAAAACAGATCTTTAGGAAAAGCATGACTTGAGCAGAAGAACAAAGAAAAAGCACGAAAGTCTACACATCGATAAAAAGAATAGTCTATTTCATAAACTCAAATATAACCATCAAGGTAGCACAGAAATGACACCAAAACCTTATTTTTACCTGTCCTTTAATACCCTTGTCCTTCAAAGCCTTTATGTCATCATGAGTCAGTTTCTGAGACTTTCCATCGTCAACTATGTTACGATTATCTGTACCTGCTTCTTTTGTTTCTAAAGGAAAAGGATATAGATTTGTAAAATCTAGCACTAAACATCTTTAAGTTGGAGAAACACATGATTTTAGTTTCACAGAAAGCAAACTTCTCGGGATTAAACCCACATGCTTCATGGCCTTGCAAAGTATTGCCGAAGCAATCAGTGAAATGCAATATGTAAAATACACCTTAGTATATATAGATTCACCCAAACTGAAGTGCACATTTTCTCCCATATTAAAAGTATTACTTGTTACAGGGCTAGTGAAACAGCAGATCAAGACAGAACCATGCACTTTTATGACAGAAAGATGTTAAATTAACAAATGATTAATAGAAAGCTCTTCCATCATCTTTGCTATTATCAAAGAAACAAATTAATTGGAACTCGGTTTTCCAACCACCAGTCAATCCTCCGCAATACCTGTGGTAGTCTCTTCTACCTCTTGCTTTGGCTGAAGGTTTCCCCCACTGGTTACTTCAAATGTAGTTCCATAAATATGTCCAATGGCATTATCCAGATAGAACCACTGCTTCTCAAAAATAATTTTTCTGAAATAATAAAAAAGTTAATTATATTAAAAGCATTGTTTCTACTATGTGTGAAACCCACAATAGCTGAAACTAAACTATAGCTTCATAGATGCCATTTTTATCTGTATCCTTGAAGAAAACCAGGACAAGTATAAAAAGTTAAATTAACCACAAAACCACATTAAACTGAAACTGGTTAGGAGAAGAACAAAGAACTTAAACTGAGCATAGAGTAAGAAAAATAATTTTTTTTCAGTTCAAAAGAATTCTAAATTGGCAGATGAAAAAGGCTACAGCATGTGAATTATATTGTGTGATTTTTGACAGGTAAAGTCAGAACAAGGCAAGGAAATAAATTAATCTAAAGTATATGAAATCTAGGCTGGCTCATGCAGATTAGTGCAAAAAGATGAGCATGAACCTGTATTTTGCAGAGCTCCTTTGAAATAACATTTACCAAAAAACTATGAAGAAAACAGACAGTAGAGTGACTTGGAATCCTAGAAATGTTTAATACAAGAAAAAATAAACAAACAAAAGATTTTATTTTCCCTTTCAGTTTGATTGCACTAAAGGAGGTTTGCATTTTTTTTTCTTCGCACAAAACAGGATCCAAAAAGCCTTTAACTTTCAGGATGACCTACAAAGGTTTCCTTGCCAACCAGAAAAATACTGATCTTGTCAAACGAAACAAGTACCAGTGTATATGCCACACTCACATTTGAATCAAAACTTACCAATATAAGCTCTTATTATGCTTATTATACTCATCACTAATTCTGAAGCTAAACAAAAAGGTTGAGTTTTTATTTAATTTTCTACTGACTGAAATACGCAATCCATGCATATATTTTACATATGGTATTATTTGTACCCCCAAATACAATCCAGAATTTAAATAAAGCATAAGAATAAAGCTCCATCAGAGACATTACCACATCCTCTTAATAAAAAATTAACATTATACTTGCTCACATAAAGTCTATTAATCCTTGCCAACCGAGATTTTTAAAAACTAATAAATGATTATAAAAGACTTGAAATGACTGAAAAGAATTTTGGATAGAAAAATGTGTGTATGTGTTGAAATTTCATTTCAATGACCATTTTTAAACAGAATACCCAAACACATATTGTCACACGTTCTTGGAGTGCTCTTACTCTCACCAGATTATAGCAAAGTAAAAATTAAGGTGAAAGTTATTTAACTTCCTGTGAGAATATTTGCTCTTTGATGTTTTTATTCTTTCTTTATAGTAGGAGTTTTAAACAAAAACTTAAGAGGGATCTAATGAGAGGTCTTGGTGGTGCTCTGCAGGCTAACAAAGTGACGACCTGATTTTGGTGCCAGATTCTACTGGTGAACATCAAGCCTGTCAATAACCAGTACTCCCACAATCCTAGGTCGGAGCTATGCCATTTTTAAACCAGTCTCATTCGATCATTGTACCTTTAAATCTCCATGCTATTGAATCAGGTGTCTGGCCACATTACCCAAGACTGACTTCTACACATTGGTCTATAAAATTGTCTGCTCAATAGGAAGAGCCCAGGCTGTGTCCACTGATTACAGTAACTCCTGCTGGGGTGCAGGCGCTTCTTGCTACGCCAGTGAGCCTAGGAAAAAGAAATAGGAGACCTTTCATAGCATCTTCTCCAAACTACAAACTATCCAGCACTGACAGCATCTTCCTACAGTCTAACACCGATGAGAACACTGAGGCCAATCCCTATAAACAAATCAGCGCTGCATCTCGCAGAAATTAGATGCCACAGCGAGATAAATATAATGAAAATACGCTTTTCAGGCTGCTGCACCTCTTCAGTCGGCACTGGTTCGACAATGACAACACAAAACCATCTTGAAGATCTTCCAACTTCTTACAAAAAAAGCAGCTAGGAAATTTTCCGGGGGTTTTTTGTTTTGATGGTTTGGGTTTGGGTTTTTTTTTTTGGTCATAGGAACACAGCATTAAAATCTTTCACGCTGCCTGTCCCCCATGGGCCTAACGAGGCCGTTATTTCTGACCCCCTTTCCCTCAGACGGGGCCGCGCGACGACCGTGGGAGCCGCCTCACTGGTAGGGGGGAGGGGAAAGCGCCAACCCCGACTGAGGGAGAGCTGACACGCGAGATCGAAAAGCCCCGCGGCGCCCCTCACCTCCGCCGCAGCACAGGCACCGCTTTGAAGACATCATCCCGCTTCAGGACGGCGAAATCCCCCTCACAAATGCGGGAGCCCGAGCACACGCCGTCCCCCATGCCCG
>NW_020799097.1:124188549-124207694 GCF_003259725.1 Athene cunicularia | reverse complement strand
CCGCCAACGGCGGGGACAGGGCGGCGGCGGTACGGTGCCCCTGGCGGAACAAAAAGGCTCGCGAGGGGCGGGCGTTACTGCGGGGGTTTTGGCGCCGTTTGTTTCGGTCTCTTGTGGCTGGGGCTGCTTCACGGAGCTCCGCTTTGCCTCCCCGGGGCCTGGGGTAGGGAGAGGGAGGCCAGGTCTTCCACAAGCCCTTCGAGGTACCTCAGGGCCTTCACTCCTAGCCCCTTGCAGAAATCCCTCTGGCAAATAACCCTGATTTAAATAAGTTTTTTTTTTTTTTGGTGTAAGTTCTGTTTCTTTAGCTCGGTTTTCTGTCGTGTCCCCAGACTGAAGCCTGCGGAGTGAGATGAGTAGGGACCTCAGGGGTAGGGGATGCGCCCAGGGGAGAGGCTTTCGGGGTTGGCGAGGAGGATGGCGAGGTGGATGGCAAGGCAGAGGACAGAAGGGACAGTGGAAGAGAATGCCCGAACCTGGTGAGTCAGCTCCTGTGTTTTTACCTGATTTCTGAAGCCACGATGCTTCTATTTTGAACTCATTTTGTGCTAAGCAATTACAGCTGTTTGCTTGCAGGTGGTCAAAAAAGTCACTGAGACTAAAACTTGTGAAGTTTTAGTATCCACGTTATTCTAGTGTGTGTGTCCCTTTTTTTTTTTCAGTAAGATCTCGACTCGTTCAGTCAACGTTGGACCAGTTTATTCCCTATAAGGGTTGGAAACTTTATTTCTCTGAAGGTATTTTCAGACTAAAATTATATGTAACAAGTATTTTATTCCATTTTTTTCTGGAATTGGTTATAAGTAGAGGGGATAAGTTAAACAGAAAGCAACTGAAATTAATATTTGTTATATAAAAACATAAATACAATAGAGATTTCGGTCTTGTGGCATACTGTAATTTCTGTGGGCTCCAAACCTTAGGAAGGAATCTTGAATAGTATAAAACACGATCTTACTTTATCTGTTACATAAAACCTGCAGTCTATCACAGACTGGAATATACATATCTTTGCTGTACTCTTCTTGATCCTATGTGCTTGTCCTGTGTCATCATGGATAAAGTTCTGTTTTATAATATGCCTTATAACAAAACATTACTGTGATACTGTAGAGATCTATAATCTTCCTTAGTTTTGGAATGCATAAAAATAATGGAAGAGAAATTGCCTGTTTACTTGTGAACTGGAAATAATTATTTGTCAGTTTCTAACATGATATGTTTCTAATTAGCTTATGCTGACAAGTCTCCTTTTGTCCAGAAGACTCAAGCCTTTGAGAAGTTTTTCATGCAACACATTGAGTTTTATGATAAGGTAAAACCAAACCAAAACATATCTCACCCCAACAACTTATTGTTGATACAATAACATTACAAATTTTGTGTATTTTTTCCATCAAAAATAATCTCCATCATAGATATGAAATGTTTGTCATGATTTGTATGTCTTGTGTTTATAATCTGAAGTGTATTTTATAACAAAATGTTTCACAGGATGAAATTGAAAGAAAAGGAAGTATTCTTGTAGATTATAAGGAACTAATACAAGACAGAGAACTGACTAAATCCATACCAAATATATCTACTGAATTAAGAGATATGCCTCAGAAAATACTGCACTGTATGGGTCTAGCGATTCATCAGGTAAATATGACATTCTAATACATAGAAGCATAACCCTCACAGCAAAAAATAATCAGTGGGATTTAGAGGCAAATATGTTTTAAAACCCAAATCTATGTTTTTCTGTTTTACAGGAAGTTACTGTTTATTTAAAACTCAAACTCCTATCTTTGTCATTTCTGTATGGCCCACAAAATCACATTTTAAAATGCTTTGGTCTTGGTGCATTTTGCCTATTCGTTGTCAAAGCAGCTGACTGAAACTAAGTGAAATTCAAATGTGTATGTTACTCCCTATTGGGAGTTCTAATTCCTGGAGGTTTTGTCCCACCTCATGCAGCAGAACCACAGCTGGTGGGTGAATGGTGAGCAGATTCAAGAATTCCTGTCTCTGTACAATGTCTCTCTTAAAGTAGTATTTTGCTGCTTGTTGACAGACAAGTTCTCAGATATTTGGGCTTTATCAAACAAAACGCATGTTGACCACAGCATTAAAGATTATTGTATACTTTGTTTTTTAGATTAAAACAAACAGAGCAAATATGTTGATTTTAATTTCCATTTAAAATGAAGCCTAAAACTTCTCAAGGGCAGAAAAACACTGTTAAGTGGAGGGTCACTGAACAGCAGAGACCTCTTTAGATTTCAGTAGGGGGATCTGATTGTAAGGGATGGTCACCAGACTTAGCAAATAGAATCCATGTTGCGTGGCACGCTGCATTTGTGTCTGCCTTTTTGTTCTGCCTAGGTGCTGACAAAGGACCTTGAAAGGCATGCTGTAGAGCTGCAGGTGCAGGAAGGATTACCACTTGATGGAGAACCTATAATAAATGTGCCTCTCATTCATGCTAGGTAATGGGTGTTGAGTATTTGTTTTTTTTTTTTCCAGGAAGATCTATCCGTTTGTTTCTTCACCACGACAAAGGCTAAATTGTCCTTGTGAAGAAAAAAGTGAAATGAAACCTGCTTATAGGCTGGGCAGCCAGCTTTTAACTAGACAAGTGTCTAAGTAGAGAAGTAACTTGTAAATAGTTCTGGTTTTAAGACGTTTCATAGAATAGCTGTTCCATTTACAATTCTGGTGTTTATTGGAGAAGTTAGCAAGTGATTATTATCGTCTAGCTTTTTGTTAGCCAAAGGCTTGTCTTTGCAAGAAGGCTGATTTGGAGGGTGTAGACATAACTACAGCTGGTAATATTATTCCTTGTATGGATGTTTTGACAGTGGTGTATGAGGATGTGTTATTTTGTATTAGCTTAAATCTATTGAATTATTACTGTTAGTCTCAAGAGTGTTTATTTTAATCAAACTTTAATTTGAAATTAAGAAGATGAGGTTACACTAATTCTGAATAAGCATGTACTTACAAGAATCATAATGACTTATTTTCAAAATATGATTTCCTTTGAGCTTCAATGAAACAAGCCCTTAGTACCATTACTTCTGATAAAGAAAAAAAATTGTATCTCAGACTTCAGCATTCTGAGGGGGTATGTGGGTATAAACCCTATTTGAGTTTAAATTCTTTTTTTTGATTCTCTGCTGGTAATAGCTTGGTATGGGAAAGCAGCATGTTTTGGCATGGCAGGTGGATTTAGTTGGGAGGTTTGTAGCACTATGATGTATTTTTAAGCTTTGCATTGTTATAAAAATGCACCTTTTGATTACACAGTAGAATGTGTTTAGAAAAAACATGTGGCCAAAAAGTTATTTACGAGCTCTCAAATTCTAAGTTACAGACCACTATCCTGTAGAGGAAGGTATTCAGTAGGTCAGTAAAATATCATGCTCCTAACATTGTTCTGCTGCATAGGCAGGGTTGAACCATGAGGTGGTGGTGTTCAGCGTCCTAGGCAGAAGGAGCAGGGAAAATCCTGGGTTTCAGGATCCAGATGCTTCTCATTAGTGCCCAGTTACGGGACAAGGGAGAGTGGGTACAAATTAAAAAACTTAAAATTCCATGTGAACACAATACACTGTTTTACTGTGAGAAAGATTGTGTACTCTCTGTCCATGAACATACTCAAAACTCAGCTAGACATGTATCTGGGCACATGTACGTGCTCTAGCTGGCCCTGCTTGAGCAGGGAGGGGTTGGACTAGACAGTGCAATGAGGTGAGAAACGATTCTGTTTAAAGTTTGTTATTCGGAATTATTTGGCTAGGTATTATTTGTTGTCCTTAACAAGGTGCAGTGTGTTGCACCTGATGACAGGTTTTTGTCCTTGAAATACAAAAACTTACCTTTCCTATTGGAACATAGGTATGTTAAGTCATAGAATCATAGAAGAATCATTGAAGTTGAAAAAGACCCTTTGGATCATGGAGTCCAACCATCAGCCCTACTCTACAAAGTTCTCCACTATACCATATCCCCCAACATCTCATCTAAATGACCCTTAAACACATCCAGGGATGGTGACTCCACCATCTCCCTGGGCAGCCTATTCCACTGTCTGTCTACTCTTTTCTGTGAACGTTTTTTTCCTAATGTCCAAATCTTTGATCCTTTTGTGTTGCAGGTCTAAACTATATATAGTAATTTCTGTTGTATTGCTAGTCTCTGTTTACAGGAGGGAGGTGTCACTATATAAACAAACTATACAGCTGTTGATGTGTACATGCTTGAGGAATATTAAGTGTTATACTGCTTTCTAGAACAGGAATCAAAGAATATGCCATGGATCCACAGACATGTATTTCTAACCATTGTTCTGGATTACTGTTAATAATTAGTGTATAAACCTTTTTGTAGTTGCTGAGTGTGGGATTTTTTTTTGGTGTTTTTTTTTGTATTGCATTTAAGTATGATAAGATTTCAAAATGCTAATGCTTACCTTTTTTTGTAGGGTGTACAACTATGAGCCGCTAACTCAGCTGAAAAATGTGCGGGCAAACTGCTATGGAAAATATATTGCCTTGCGTGGTACTGTTGTGCGTGTCAGTAACATTAAGCCTCTGTGCACTAAGCTAGCTTTTGTATGTGGCACATGTGGAGATGTTCAGAGTGTTCCTCTACCTGATGGAAAGTATACTCTTCCAACTAAGGCAAGTTAAAATCATTTAACTTCATACTTTTCCCTTATCTGTAGTGATTTGTCAAAAACTAGCACTACTGGTATTAAAAGTAATTTTTAAATTCTAATCTTAAAGGTAGGTTAATCAAGTGACACATCAGAAACAATTAAAGTTACCATGTAACTGTATTAGCACATACCTTTGTTATCTGAAAAAAAATTGTATCCTGCTGAAACAAAAGCACTATGTAGAAAATCCTTCAAATCTAGAAAAAAACCCAACCCAAACTCACTTCATTTCCATTTCAACAGTTATGTTTAAAAAGCCTATTCTACCTCATTGCAGTGGTTTTCTATGCTTAGATTGGGGGTTTCTGTTTTAATTTCACTGTTTTTTAATCTGGATTTAAAAAGTCATTAGACATAGACCAATGCCCGGTTATTTTATGTTACCTGATGTGCTCAAGTGAAAAGTATGTCCTCTGGAACATCTGCAAGTTTTTTAAAAAACAAAACAACCAACCCAAAGGAAAAAAAACAAACAACCCAAAACAAAACACCGAAAAAACACACCGCACACACCCTCCACCTCCCCAACACTCAAACTCAAACCAGTTCACCTAGGGGATTATTTGCTCTATGAGTCAGGGTTTGGGTGTCTGTGTTTGATAGCTCTTCGTTATGTATACACTAATTTGCAGCTCTAATTTAACTAGGTTTTTTTCCTGGAATGGTGTTAATGAATTGCATTGGTTTACTTTTTTTTAATAAAATTAGGTAATTTCAAATTACTAATTTTAAAAAAGGTGGAGAATAAGTTAGAATTACTGTTGTTACAGTGCCTTATTCCCGAGTGCCGTGGCCGATCCTTTACAGCTGACAGAAGCTCTCCTTTAACCACTACAGTGGACTGGCAGTCTGTCAAGTAAGCACATCTTCACTTCTGCACGGAAATGTAATGCTGCAGGGCAGTCAAAAAGTGACGGGACAGTTCATTCCATGTTACACTCTGTAATTTTAATAATCTTACTCTTCTGTGGCAAGTACTCTTCAAAATTTGTATTGTGAAGCTGTTGTTCTATCTGAGCATCAATATACTTTGTATATTAAACCTACCCAATATCATAGCTTCTTGGAAATTCTTACTGTGACAGAGTTCTTCAGAAATGTTGAGTTTGTGCTCTGCAGGTTTTCTTGATCATTTCTAATTGCTTCTGCTTTCTAATGATTCCCTTTAATGAGCTGTAAATCAACTAGAAAAGCCCTATTAAATTAAATTAGTTAGTTGTGACAGTTGACTTGAGTGAACTGAAAGTAAATTTGAGGGTTAAAAATCTTAGTTTGAAGTGATACTGTGTTCCTCAGTCCTTCTGGAAATAGTGCTGCCCCTGCCCATTCATCTACTTTCTCTGTCTAATCAGTAAATAAGTTGCCTGAAATCTGAGAGACATTTGCTATGGGGGAATAAGTCACTGCTTCTGCAGAAATTAACAACGCTGAAGTGTAGGAAGGTAGATAGATGGTGGATCTCGTTTTCGTTGCTTCCATCTTACAATGTGCTATTAGTGCTATGCCCATCGTATTATTGCCCCATAATATATATTCAGAAGAGTTTGTGGTGTTTCTTGTCTGTCCTGTGAGCTTACTGCAGTCAGGGTGTCAGCTTGGAAAAAACAGGACTCTGCTGACTTTGTCCTTCTTCTTAATTCAGATTCTGTAAGTTTAGGGGCTCTGTATCAGAAGACTTACTGTGCCAAATAACATCTAAATATGTTTTTCTTTATTATGTTCTGTAATAAGTCATTTAAAAAATCATGCTGACATTCTTGTCAGCAGCTCTGGAGGGTGCTGTTTATCACAGCTTCTTAAGAAAAGCTTGACTCAGCTTCCAAGAAGACTATCAGAGCTTTAAGTGCAGAGCCAAAACCGGAACCTTTTAAAGAACTTGTTAGTTACTAGCCTCTTACAACCGTACAAAGAGTGAGCTACTGTTCTTGTCATGGTTTGAGGAATTTCTTGGGCTTTGGCAGGGCTAAAATGCCAATTAAGCATTCATCAGAGCTATAATATCTAACCTCTTTTTGTATATGAGGTCCATCTTATTTCATGTATTGTACTTACTTCTCCATGAGCATGCTCATCAGTGTTAGAAAATCTGAATTTCAACTTTTATTTCTGGAGGTCATAGTTACTGTCTTTCTGGCTTTTATGCATAATGTATAGCTATATATTAAAGTTGGAACTAAAAGTCTGTTTCTCCAAATCCAGCACTGCTGTTTCTAGAGTTTATCAGGGCATTTCTGCTGTTTCCCTTTTCAGTTTGGAAAGGATTGGTTGGAAGCACACAGCTGCAGATCTTGTATGCCATAATTGAATTGGACATGTTATGCATGGAGTATATGCTCACCTTGTGTTTTGCAGGGTGCAGGAGCTGATGTCAGATGATCAGCGTGAAACAGGTCGAATCCCTCGTACAATTGAATGTGAACTGGTTCAGGATCTTGTGGACAGCTGTGTCCCAGGAGATATGGTCACAATTACTGGGATAGTAAAGGTGTTGAGCACTGAGGAAGGTAAAATACAACATCTGAGAACACCATCTTCTTTCCTAGGGTGGGGATTCTTCTAGTGATTACACAAGAACAACAGCCACCCCCCTTAATTTGAGCTCATGAAGTTGTAAAGGCATTCAGTGCATATTTTTTCAGAAGTTCCCAAGGTTTTATAATGTGAAGTTATTTTGGAAAAGCCAGAAGCGGTGCCATCCAAGAGGAGCACTGTCTAATCTCCGCTGTAAGACCAGTGGGTTATGAAATCCCCTCTCTATATGCAGCTGTGGTCCTGAATATGCAGTGCCAGTCTGACATATGATGTTTTAGTGTGTCAGCTGATAGGAAAGCCTTTGCTGAACAGCTCATGTAGGGGGGACATCCTTATTTCCTGAAGTCTTGCTGAGACTTGATAGTTACTTAACCTTCTCCCTTTAATATCTCTTTCAACTGATACGAAAACTGTCACACTGTAGGGAAAGAGTATTATCTTTCTTACTTTAGTCTTTCCTGGAGAAATTTTATAACTTTTTTTCTTTTCCCCAAAGTGGAATACGTTGTGCACAGCTCTAATAGAATGTATTGTAGAGAACTGTAGTACTGATTTACTGTGAGACTGTGTTCTCTGCTCAGTAATCATTTGGGAATATAGAAAATTATTAATTATTAAGCTATATGTTTCATTCTTCTGCACAATGGGTTGTTTTTCCTCTAAATACTGAGTGGAAACATTTTTTTTTATTCAACATTTATTTGACTAGAATAGTGTAATAATGTAAAATTCCTGGGAAACTTTGTTATTCTGGGAGAAAATTCTCCCTATATACATATACCTTCCTAATTCAGGAAACTGTTATTGTATATTTAAATGGAGGAAACTTAAAGAACAAATGTAACTGGAAACTTACTCTGCATCAATTTTTGAAAATGCAGATGTTCAGTTACTTAAATATGAACGTTTTCACATGGCTGTATTTGTTTCTGAATTATCCTATGCCATCTATAAATAACATCAGTACTTAACAATATAAAAAAATACTCTTTCATTCTTTCTCAATTTTTCTAACAGGAGCTTCTAAAAATAAGAATGACAAGTGTATGTTCTTGTTGTACATTGAGGCAAATTCTGTCAGCAACAGTAAAGGACAAAACCCAAAGAATTTTGATGAGACTTTTCAAAGATCATTCATGGAGTTTTCACTTAAAGACCTCTATGCTGTTCAAGAAATTCAAGCTGAGGAAAGGCTGTTCAGGCTCATTGTGAAGTAAGTTGTGTCAGACCTTGACTAGGTCTAATCCTAGGTCTAGGATTAGACTTTTGAATCATCATGACCACCTTCAGACAAATGTAACAGCTAATCTGAAAGCTATGAAATGTCTGAGGCTTGTGCGATAGCTACCACACATTTAACAAACTTTAGTGGGAAGGGGGCTCAGGAGGGAATTAAAGTCTTGCTGTGGGGATGTTAGGACTTTGGGAGGGATTTAAGGATACAGGGAAGTTGTGGGTGGTGTAGTTCACCTCTGAGACAGAAAGCTGTGGGTAAAAAGAGCAATTAATTAATTTTGCTCCTCACTGAGTAAATTCAACTTATCAGTACTAATTTGTTCTCTGCTCTGCTTTTCTACAGCAGAGGAAAGAGGTGCAAGAACTGAGCAGAGGGTGTGGAAGACCCTCAGTTCAGACCCAGAAGTACTCTTCTAGCTAGAGTGTCCCTCAGGCCCCCCAAGTGGAGTCAAAGAATGTGAAACTAGCACCTTTAAAAAGAGGGTTACAGGTAGTTACTTGATTAAGACAAGAATGGGTGCAGAAACCACTGGGAAACTTGTTCTCCTCTGTGTTTTTGTGAACTCAGATGAAAGGCTTTTCTTATTTCAAGCATATCTGGTTATCTGAAAATTTCAAGAAATTTGCTGCTGCTGAATTATAGTGATAACTGCTAGAAATCCAGCTACATCTAACCAAAAGTTTTATGTTTGTAGAGGTATTCTGTGAGAAGAGAGACAGAACAAGTGAGTACTTAATAGTAATACAAGATTTATATTCCCCTAATGTTACTGTGTTCTTTGTTTTTTAGCTCACTTTGTCCTGCAATCTATGGCCATGAGGTAAGTAGTTTAACAGCTCTGCTTGCAACTTCAGTTTGAAATGTTTATGCCACAGTAAACTCCTAAAGGATTTATAAAGCTTATCTGGAGTGGGAAGAAGGGCAAGGGACTGTGTTTACAGGTGACTGACTCAGTCACATTCAGTGACAAGAAGGTGGCATCCTTATGCCCTGAAGTTCAGCCATCCAGAAGGAAGGGGTTATTACAGCCAGTTCTAGGGAGCTGTCAGTATGAGTCACTGTGATCAAATACTTAGTGTTGCTATGTACCACTACAGATTGTAAAGGCAGGTTTGGCCCTGGCGTTATTTGGAGGATGTCAGAAGTTTGTAGATGACAAGAACAGAATCCCGGTGCGAGGAGATCCACATGTTCTGGTTGTTGGAGATCCAGGATTAGGAAAAAGTCAAATGTTGCAAGTATGGCTTGAATATTTCTATTGTCTGACTGTGTTTTCCTTGAATTCCTTGTTACCTTGACTTTTTGTAAGCATGATAGGATAGCTGTGCTAAGACCAAAGCCTGGTTGGAGTTATCTTTTCATGTAGGATGCCTCAAAAATATGGTAGTGCCCAAAGGGGTCCTCTACTGTCCTGTGCTTCCAGGGAGCCTTGCAGAATGGGTGAGGCCTATTAAACCACTTACCAAGCAGGAGCAGGTATACTTGGTCCAGTTGGTGGGCTTTCAAGTGTAAGCATGCTGTCCTGCTCTTCTGTAGTTTTTTTCACCAACCCTTTTCCCTAGTGAGGAGTTTCACTTCTTTCCATCTTCATTTAGGTGATCCATTGTAAAATAAAATAAATATGCTCTTGGAACTAGTGCAACTTTAAATGCCATGTCACTCGACTTCTGTGAGGTTTACTTCTGTTCTCTTACCCTTTTCTTAGATTGCTAGCGCAGATCTCAGCTTTTTGGGAAGGGGACCTGCTTCTGCATTTGGATTTTATTCTTGGTGGGCATTTCTGCATGACTGACAAAATCAGTTAGTAATAGAATGTTTTCATATTAAACGAAAAGGTTTTAAAGTTCCATGTCTTCCCATGGTTACTGTGAAGTGAAAGAGGGACAGACTTCACTTAGACCTGCAGCATTGAATACCTCATTTAAAAAATCTGAGTCTTCCTAATGTCAACATGTGTTAGACAGTGACTTGCAATAACTTAAAATGATAGATTTGTATGCAGGCATCTTGACATACAAATGTTTAAATTACTTTTTGATTGAATAGGAACTCTAGCATAAGGTAGATGGTTTGTTTTTTCACATTGTTACTAAACAGAATGCCAGTCAAAAAAAATACAGTAATCTTTTCCTCAGAGAAGACCCTGAGAGGAGGCTCCTCTGTCATCACTGTCATAAAAAAAAAAAAAAAATCCCAAGGAGAAAGCCAAAATTGTGCAGGATCCAGGTTTTTTTATTTGTCCTGGTTTCAGCCAGGATAGAGTCAAGTTTTCCCCAGCAGAGAGAGAGGGGGAAGGGATCTCCAGCCGGGTTATTCATACCATGATGATGTCAGGTCCAGGGGTGGAGCCTTTTCACCTTGCTCTTTGGCGGGCTCGGTGGTGGGAACCTTTCTTTCCGTAAACCATTTAGCGGTATTTCTCTGTATATTGTTTGTCTTGTTCACTGTTATTGCTGTTTATTGTTGTTACCATTGATACTGTTGTTGTTGTTGTTCAGATTGTTCGATCACTCTGTTGTATTAAATTTCTTGTTATTTTAGCCGGGGTCTGTATCTAACTTCCAGCCTGACCGGCGTGGGTGGGGGAGGGGCAACGGCAATGTGCCTGTCTGGTACTGCACAAATGTGCTTTGGGTGTTATCTGTTAAGTAAACCAGAGGCACCAGTAATTATAGAGAGTTGCAGGGAGAATCCAGTTACAACTGTATTCTAGCCAAATTTAACTGCAACATGTCTGTGTTCAAGCTCACCATGCTTTGCTTTTCAAGTTTATATTTCAAATTGTATGCTGCTTTCTGGATACTAGAGGCATGGAGAAGACTAAGATTGTCCTTTGTCCCCTAATTGTGGAAAGGACTCTGCATGCTTCCCCTGAAGCATCATGTGTGGGGCACTAGGACAAGATTTTAGTCTAAATAAACCTTGGGGTCTGAAGATACGGAAACTATGTATCTGCAGTTCTGTGACAGATAACATGTCCCCAAGCATTTCAACATAATTTGAAAAGTGCCCAAGGTCCTAGTAGTTTTGATAATGTAGTAGACAGGGCTGTAAAGTATTGTGACCAAAGTTATTCCTGTGTTTTGCAGAAGTATGCCTCTTGGGGTTGTAGGGAGTTGAACTTTACTGTTGGGCCACATTTAGCAGAAAGAAACAAATCTGGGTTTACTTTGAATTTTCTCTAGAATAAGGCTTATGAAATTCTTTACCTTGGGGAAGTAAAAAGTATTTGTTTGTCTTCTAGGCAGTGTGTAACGTTGCTCCTCGAGGTGTGTATGTTTGTGGTAACACTTCTACTAGCTCTGGCCTGACTGTTACACTGTCTAGAGATGGTGCTTCTGGAGATTTTGCCTTGGAAGCTGGTGCTTTAGTGCTTGGAGATCAAGGTACATGTAATGCTAAAGGTTTTGATTATTGTATGTGGACGTGTGTGTGTGCTGCTGAGTCTAACTTCAGTGCTTGCATAACTGTGGACTAAGAATGAAAATTTGAAGTATGATATTAGCTTTTCACACCTTGGGAGGTTCTGAGTGTCTCCAGTGATTTCTCTGGAGGTGATTCCTGCTTTCCTACAGCTTAGGAGGTATGAAACTGGAGTTCTGCAATTCACATACCAGCCTTACTTAATGTCTTGGAGAACTAGGATTTCCTTGTTGAGGAATCTCTGACTTAATGGCAGTTTCTGGACTCTTACTGGTTTTGAAAAATAGCTGGTTTATGAGATTTGTCATCTATTTCTATTTTTAAAAAGCTTGTTTTGTTATCTTAGTGTGTAATTGAGACACTGCTTCTGCAAGCCATACCAACCTCATAATGATTCGGCTACCGCACCATGAAATGAAAACAAACCTTGTTGAAATGGACACTTGCTCTGTCACCTGCAGTCTCTAGGACTTGAGATTGGATTTTTGATGCAGCACTGGATTGTAGCATACACTTGTCCATCAGTTAATGTGTTTTCTAATAAGTCTTGTATTAATTGCTTCCAGGAATTTGTGGAATAGATGAATTTGATAAGATGGGAAACCAGCATCAGGCTTTGTTGGAAGCTATGGAACAGCAGAGCATCAGCCTTGCCAAGGCTGGCATTGTTTGCAGTTTGCCAGCTCGTACATCTATCATTGCTGCAGCAAACCCAGTTGGAGGACATTATAATAAAGCCAAAACAGTGTCTGAGAACTTAAAGTGAGCACTTTCTGAAATGCTGTTTCTGTACTTCATTCAAGAGTGGATGCTTCTGGCAGCCTTGTAGCTTTCTAGTTTTCTGGAACTTGAATGCAAACCTACTGTAATAATTTTTCATGGCTTTTGGGAGAAACTGCTGTTCTAATTTATTCTGAATGAACGGGACAGCATTTTTTTAGTATATCTGAAGTGGAACAGAGTTGCTGTAATTTTTCTTTGAGCACTGTGTGGTCTTCTTGTCTTTACTGTAGAATGGGAAGTGCTTTACTGTCAAGATTTGATCTAGTTTTCATTTTGCTGGACACCCCAAATGAAGATCATGACCACTTGCTGTCTGAGCACGTGATGGCAATCCGAGCTGGAAAGCAGACAGCCTGCAGCAGCACTGTTGTGACTCGTAGCAACACTCAGGATTGCTCTGTTCTTGAAGTTGTTTCAGATCGACCACTGCTTGAAAGGCTGAAGGTAGGACTTTTCCCATGACTGTTGCTGTGTCCCCCTCCTGTGGTGTTCCTTGCACTGGGACCTGTTGAGTGTCCTCCATTCTTCCAACAGTCTCCAACTCTTCTCATGATAATTGGCTCTTATTTAAAATGGAAGTATTTAAGGGTCCAGCCACCAGTTTGTACCAATTGTCTGTTGCACCTAATGTTACCCGCCCTGCTAGAGCTGATAAAGATGTGTCTCACGCCATCTTCATCTCCACACAGAAGAGAACTTATTAGCTGAGCTGGGGGTTTTTTCAGTTGTGGTAGTGAGGGCACTTTGCATGAGATTCTCTAAAGCAAATCTGCTGTGTTAGATTTCAATGAAGAGCTACAGAAGTAGACTGGATATAATAATTTGATATAACACAATGTGCTGTGAAGTACTGAATCTGAATAAAGCAGTGTGGGGCATATGCAACTCATGATAGATCTGGGGATTATAGGAGAGGAAGCATATTTCTTATTAAACATAAGTGATCAGTTTGAGGGCTGATATTGTCAAGTGCCAGGTCTTGGGAGAAATATCCCCTACTGGAGCTAAACGTGTGCACTTATGGAAATGGGATATCAGCAGCGATGGTTTAATCTTCTGTGGAGATTATAACAACTGAGAAATTGGATTTTCTTTTTGAGGAAAAAAATATTGATATAGTTAAATCATATTTGGCACTTATAATTGCGAATGAGAAGCTTCAGCTGCTTTTTCTGAAATGTCCAAGTGTGCTTAAGTCTTTAAGACTTCTTAAGTATATGCTTCATATATGAAGCATATAAGCCTTTACAGTGAAGATTTAGCCAGATAAAGCACAGAAGATGAAGATTTTATGTTAAGATTTGTATTGTATAGGGCTCTGAGACAGAAATCTAAGATCTTTGTAATTGGGTTAGATCTCACCAGGAGAAAACTTTGATGCCATTCCACATCAGCTGCTGAGGAAGTATGTTGGATATGCTCGGCAGTACGTTCACCCAAGTTTATCTCCAGAAGCTGCTCAGGTCCTCCAGGAATTCTACCTTGAGCTCCGGAAACAGAATCAAGGAGTAGACAGCACACCAATCACCACGAGGCAACTAGAGTCATTGATTCGACTTACAGAGGTAGATGCAGGCTGTAATACTTGAGAGATCAAAAGCAAAAAGATTATTCCTAAACTACTACTGGTATCCTATAATTTTTGACATTTCACTGTTCACTACTCACTGTTATGATTTTTTATTGTATTTTAAAAAAAAAAAAGTGAGCATGCAAGAGACTTACAAATGCTTAAGAGCTACTGTTCCTTAGAGTGTGTTATAAAGTAAAACACCCTTAAGGGGATGGGAAGAGAATCTGTCACATTCTCCTGAAAGGAGGAAAAAGTAGGTGCAGGTAGGAACAAGCTGCTGCCCATCTGGGACTTAAACTGCTGCTGTTTTCCCTAACACTATGTCTTAATAACACTATTTATGATCTGGTGCTTCCCAAGAATACGCTGTTAAAAAGCAAATAAACTTCAGGCTACATTCTGTAGGTATGCAGGAGATGACATTGAAATGCTATTGAAAAAATAAGAGTAATCCTCCTGTAAATCCTGTAGGCTGAGGTTCTACCTCTGCTCCTAAAATTTGTGCTTGTTGTAGAGCAATTGTAGCCTTTTTCCTGATCAGTTATATCTTAAATATACTTTTGTGGGATTTTTGATTTGTTTTAAGGCACGATCAAGGCTGGAATTAAGGGAGAAATCTACCAAGGAAGATGCTGAGGATGTAATAGAAATAATGAAATACAGGTAATGCACACTGCTTTAAAAATAAAGCATCACAGTGCTATTCATACAAAACTCTTGGGTTTTTTTAAATACAGATTTGCAAGCACAGTGAAGAAATTACTTTATCAAGTTTAGGCCCATGCTGCAAATATTCAGATTTGTTAGTTCTTCTTTAAAAACTTACAGCATCCCTGAGTTGAATGCTTAGGCCTTTGAGTTGTATCATGGTAGCAGTTTTGTGCACAGCAACATAGGCATGAGGTGCTGCCAAAGGGGTTTTTTTTCTCTTGTGTAATTTACTCTCTGTTGTTGCAGTTGAACAATTTACTTTAAAAGTGATTTGGACAGATGCTTAGGCTAAGTTCCCTAGATAAGAAACCATCCCCTAAGAAAAAAGTCACTATGTGGCTTCTGAAAGCTATCTTAAGCAGTTATATTTTTGGGAAGCAAATTTATGTACTCTTGCTTTTACCTCCTGTTGATCTTTTTTAATATATTTTTAGCATGCTGGGAACCTACTCTGATGAGTTTGGAAAGCTGGACTTTGAACGTTCACAGCATGGGTCTGGAATGAGCAATCGGTCACAAGCAAAAAAATTTGTTTCTGCCCTTAACAGTATTGCAGAGAGATCTTACAACAATCTCTTTGACTTGCAACAGCTTCGACAGATTGCAAAGGAGCTACAAATACGAGTAAGTTTTGGAAATCAAGCATTTCTTCAACAGCAAACTGCAAGACCAGTCAAAATTGTTGCAAAATGAAAAGTGGAAAAGGCACATCTGTTGTGCCTCTCTGCAATGAACAGAAATAAGCAGCATTTGCTGCTTTTAGGCTGACTGCTCTTCCTGAATTGTAAGCTTTACTAATGTTACTAGCTGTTAGACTGTAAGAACTGCTGGCACTGGTAAGGGTTGGCTCTACTTCTGAGGCTGGTCCTTTTACAAGATTCTGCTTTGTTTTGTGAAAGGCAGTTTTGGTTTCAGTATATTTTACTTCCTCTGGCTCCCCAGGGGACACACCTATTTTAATTTCCATATTTAGACTGTGGAGGTGTCCATGTTCTATTTCAGTAGTACAGTCACACTTCTGCTTGGCCTTCTCAGTCCTAAATATGCCTTTTGGGTTTTTGTTCCCGCTTGAAGCATCCAAGTGTTGTAACTTGATAGGAACATCATGTAAGACAGATGGCCAGAAACATGTTTTATCCTGGAATTGATTTGCATTCTGTATTTGTGGGGGACTTGAGCCAAATAAAAATATCAATAGCTAATTCTACCTTTTGCTTCATGATAAAAAGCTTTAAAGGCCAATTTAAAACTTAAAACTGGATTTCAGGTGTAATGAGTGACAAGCAATGATAATTAATTTCTTTTTGTAGATCTTATTACGGGCACTAATGCTGTGCTTTCTGTTACCTGGTTAGCCTGCTTTGGCCTGCTGAGGCAAGATGGCTTCAGCTTCCAAACTTGTTCAAACACTGACTGTATATAAGACTGGACTGGGTGTGAATCCTGTCTGACACAACACATTACTGCCAACATTCTTCTCACACGATCACTCCATTCAGCAACCTATAGCTAATTCTATTAATTCAAATTTTCCCTTTATATATAAATATTTTTTGCCCATACCTGTGACTAATATTTGGAAATCAGTGAGAGTTGTAGAAATCAGGCTTGACTTTGGTAGATAATTGTGTTTCAGACCTTACATGTAACTGCATACTTTCTGCATGTCATAAAGTGGAGAACACTTGTTCTATGTAACACCACAATAAGAACAATGTGTAAATAAAGCACAAAAGGGTGCAACTGACTGTATGCCACCTCATAGTAGGTCAGCAGTTTGCTAAGGAATCTAGCCTATTCTTAACTCACTTTATTTCACTAAGTTCTTTTAAAGTGTTTATGTTGCATTACATCAGATAAAATGTTGTTGTTCTAATCTGTTGGGTTTTTATTTTTGTCTTTTCACAGGTATCAGATTTTGAAAGCTTTATTGGATCCCTAAATGATCAGGGTTACCTTTTGAAAAAAGGTTCAAGAGTTTATCAGCTTCAGACTATGTGAAAAGAGTCACTGTGATAAACTTTCTTGAGACATAATCATTACATATGGGCTGGACCTATGGACCTGCATCAATGAAGCACACAGAGCTGCACCCTGGCATGGTAGTCAGGGCACTGCTGGCACTGTTGCTTACTGGTGCAAGATTTCCATTCAGAAACCAGCAGTGCCCATAGGCTGGCTTTAAGCTGCTGTAGAACAAACTGACACATGGTATTACTGCTCCATTCATCCTGTAGCCTCAGTGAGGCTCCATAAGACCGGCACGTACTTCATCCTTGAGAAGAGGAAAGTATATTTTATATTTGCATTATTGCAGTGCCATAACAGATTTTACTTCTAAAAGAGACATTGGACCTGCAAATTTAAAACCAGAAATCCTTCATGAGAAGGTGCAAGTTGTGTTTTTACCACTGTAGTTCATTAAAGGAACTTAATGTATAAACATGTTTCCAAAAGGTTGAGAGCCTCCAGGTTGAGACAACAGTTTTATGGTTGTTAAGAAGTGCTACTTTATTAAAGCAATTTGGGTTTCTGCTTTGTAGCTCTGTATTTATTGGGTTTTGTATCTGAGATTCTATCTGATATACAGGTCTGATTTAAGAAAATACCCTTATTACAATATTTAATTTGTAAAACAGGAATTTTATTTGTTGTTCATTAAACTTTATCTGTGAGAAATCTGTGATTTGTTCAAGAACATTATGCAGTACCAGTGAATGTGGGCGTTAATAGCCATTACAAGATACATAATGTATGTTTCGGTGTAACATGTATGCTTTGGTGTAACTGTTCCCAACACAAGAATGTGTGATCTGCAAGAGTAGTGTTGAATGTTTCCTGCCTTTTGAAATCAGAATCATCGTCTAGTGCAATAAAATGGCAGATAAGAAGCTTTCAGTGTAAGTATTAAAAAGCAAACAACTCTCCCCAAAATTCTTTAAAAATTCAAGAATGCATTGCTGATACTTCTGTTTTCCTCTTATGTCTACAGAATTGGAAGACAAAATAAGCTTTGTTATTTCTGCTTTTTTTACTGAGTGACTTAAGGATCTGATCTTCAGCCTTCTTCCACAGCAGTTTTGTATGAAACTATGAGCTTTACAGCTTGAAATGTGTTAAACTGCTCCATGCTGCCTTGGTGTGAATCTAGTTTAACATACTTAGAAGTCAAAAACTAGTTTGACAGATGCAATGCTTAAGAGAAAACTAAGAAGTTATAACTCTACATAGGAACACTTAAGTAGCAAGCAGCCTGTTCTTTCCCACTTTTGTCTGCTTGTGGTGGTAACGGGGGTTAAGGGATTTTTTTGATGTGTGGGCATATAGTAGTTGCCATTTGTTCCCAAGTGCTAACATTTGGGCAGCAGAGGAGCCACACCACCTCTCAAAGTGGGAGTTAATCCTACGTGAGGTGGCAACCTACTCTGTCAGGTAATGGGAAGTAGGTGTTAGACATTGATTTTTAACCTTTGCCAATGGCTTAGAAAAAAAGTTATATTAAGTAGAAGAAATCTGACTTGCACCCTAGAGCCAGGGCTTAAGGGAGAGGATAGAACTAGAATTTCAGAAGTGGGGGTCCCACTCCTCTCCCCTGCCTGTGAGGTCTGTGCTCAGAACTACAGCCTGGCCAAGGGGTGAAGGGAGCTGCCCCCCTGCTGTAGCAGGACTGCCTCTAGCTAACTCTAAAATTGATGTGGTAGAAGAATTAATGATTTAAAATGTCCTCTTTCTCGATTCTTCCAAATAGCTCTGGAGGAGGTCGAATTAAATACCCTACATCCAATTGTTTAGGGTCCTGAGTCTGGTTTTAGGTGGGGTTTTTTTAAGAGTCTCCCTTTGTTTTGCCAGTTACTTACTCCTGTGTGTAAAGCTGATTGCGCAAGCATCACAAGCAAATAAATGATTCTATCTGGAAAAGTAAACTCTCCTTTCTCCTTGAGCTAAAGTAAGCGTGAGCAGGGGAGGGTGAAGAGCAAGTACTAGGAACAAGAGACTACTTAGGTCTTCTGGGAAGCTTCTTACGGTAAAGCAAACCTTCACCTTCCTCCGTAAAGGGCTTCTAAGAGAACAGATCCAGGAAGAAGCGCGACCCCACGAAGCCGCCCCGCCGTGAGGAGCGGGGTGATCCCGGGCAGCCGGCCGCCATGGACGCCGCGTCCGGGGCTCCCCAGGGGAGC
>NW_020799097.1:124182359-124188499 GCF_003259725.1 Athene cunicularia | reverse complement strand
CCTGCCGCTGGCGGGCCGGGGCGCATCGCGCTGCCCGCTGCAGAGCGCTGTCACGCCCACATTTAACAGCCCCACAAGGACTTTGCGGGCCTCGGTGGCGACGTGTTTTCCTACTGAAGGCTGAGTTAATATTTAATAGTTAGAGGCCGTGTCCGGGCGTCTTGTGCAAGCGGCAGGTTGCTTCCAAGAATCTAGACGGCTTTCTGGCCAGTTCAGCTTTAAAGTGTGTGTTTGTCTTGATTAATTCTGTTATGTGCTAAGCGGGCGTTTGCCTTCTCGGCCTGAAGTTTATGCTTTCTTGCTTTACAGTATGAAAACCCCTGGACGATCCCAAATATACTGTCAATGGCAAGAATGGGTTTGGCGCCAGTTTTAGGCTATTTGATTGTTGAAGAAAATTTCAATGTTGCACTAGGTGTCTTTGTTTTGGCTGGCGTAACGGATTTGGTATGTTTACATCAGTTTGGAAATACTTTGGGGATAGCGTGGGTTGCGGTGGTCCCATTGATTTGCATTCAAATTCAGACTCCAGTGTAGAATGGAAATTAACAAAGCAAATCAGTTATTACATGCATTGTTTTCTAGAAAGGCTATATACATCCTTTGTGACACTGCAAAGGGAGCTCGCAGATGCCTGAAGGGGACTTAGTGCTGGGGGAGCAAAGGGGCTGTCAGGATTTCCAGTCAGCGCTTATGCATCTAGTGGTCTGTTACCATGTGCAAGTGTACCCGCTACACCTATCATGACAAGAATTGTGTAAATTTTCCACCATCGGTTATCTTTTCCTTTTGTGTGTGTGTGTAAATAATGAGAACTGAATATGTTCAGAGGCTTCCAGAATCTTTCACCAATGTGAAAAAAACATGATACAAATAGCAACTAACGGGTGTTGTACTTCATCTTAGCTAAACTAGCTGTATTATGTGATGTCGTTCATGAAATATCTCTGTAACAGTACTATGTATAAGCTGGTTTTATTCTTAGTTTTCTAACAGAGAAAAATTGAACTTTGTTTTTCCTAGCTGGATGGATTTATTGCACGAAACTGGGCTAATCAGAAATCAGCTTTGGGAAGTGCTCTTGATCCTCTTGCTGATAAAATTCTCATCAGTGTGCTCTATGTGAGCCTAACTTGTGCAAATCTTATCCCAGGTGAGAAAACATCAATTGAGTGTGCTATATAAGGTAAAGAAGCTAATTTTATGTGTGGTAATATTTCTTGTGTTTCTGGAAGGAAAACTGTGCATGGCTTGGAACTCTTGGTTTGTTGGCTGCACTTTTCTCTTTGCTCCTATTAAATACTTAAAAACCACCCCCTACAGTAGACCTTACAGAAAGCATGTGCTGACATACACAAAACCAACTAGCATATACTGCCATTTTTAAATGTATTTTCTTTGAAGCAATAATGGTTAGTAGCTATATCAAAAATTTTCTTGTAGACTGGATTGTTTTAAGACTTCAGATTACACCCTTTCAGGAGTCCGATTAAAAGTCTTCAGTCACACATAAAACTTGTTCAGAAGAATTTGAGGGTGGTTATTTCATCTTGCTTCGTATTCTGTGCTCTTTTGGTTTTGTTTTTGTTTTAATCATGGATGTGATTTTTCAGTAGATCCTGTTGGCTTGGTTTTTCAGTTTCACTTACTTCCATGATTATTCTGAGGGATGTAGCGCTCATTGCTGCAGTTTTTTATGTGCGATATAAAACTCTTTCTCCACCGGTAAGTGTATAGCATTAAACAAAATTGTATGAATGTGTAATCATTTTATTTTGATTAAATCTTCTGTATTTTTACAAGTATAAAATAATTAATAAGGCTTTAACAAAGTTCTAACCAAGAGTTTTTAATCTTGAGATGGTTGCTCAAAACTTGGGTGGATAGCCTAAGGTGTAATGCCATGCTTGCCCTTTTGCCAGATAGATTTGTAAGCAGAACAGGATTTCATAAAATAGGTTTCATAAAGATGAGTCACTTACTGATAACTTTTTTTCCTGTGTATGATGTGTAATATATCATACATGAGCAGTAGCAGTATAATTCTTTAGTGCTACAGTTGACTTTTCTGTATCATGTGAAGAGGTGTATCAAATTGAATATACTAGAATTGTCTTTTTTTTTTTTTCCTATTTTTTTCCCCCAACAGAGAACACTCAGTAGGTATTTTAACCCCTGTTATGCTACTGCACAATTAAAACCAACATTCATTAGCAAGGTAAGTAACTTGTCATAAAAGATAACTCCTCAGTACTTGGGGTGGTGTGTAGTTTGGAGGGAGGGTGCTGTTTACTCCTAATGTTGAGTGCAGTTTCAAAATAGTGCCAGCTAATTTGGAGGCAACTTGCATCCTGATTTTCAGTAATACTCTGTCAGAGCACATGCTAATTTGAGTGTGTAAGATGATTCGTTAAAGGAGGTTTCTAAACAAGTTTTCTGTATACAGACTAATACGTAAACCAGTAATAAAAGTGTATATTGGTATTCCTTGTATAGTAAACGTCTTCATTTTGGTCACATTTCCTATTTTGCTTTTATCAGATGAACACAGCGGTTCAGCTAGTATTGGTGGCAGCTTCTTTAGCAGCTCCTGTTTTCGATTATGTGGACAGCATATATCTGCAGACATTATGGTAACTTATGTCTTCACTTTTTTTTCAGATAATACAATGTACTCCTAAAGAAACTGTTAATTCAGATTAATCTAATTGTGTGGAACAAAAAGCTATGCCCAGATGATGTAGTAGACCCATATGCCTGAATTTTTGTATGTTTATTCTTAACTGACACAGGACCTAGATATTTATTGGTACTTAATTTACTATACAAGCAAAAAGTAGTCAAAACTAGTTAAGATCTGGGAATAATAGCTGAGAAACAAGTCTTCAGAATAGACATGATGTACACAGGTAAAACGTAAATTCAGTTTAATAGAAAAGAAAGGAGAAACGCTTTGTGGGCTCTTTCTTTATTGGTGTAATATGCTTATATGCTGTAAGGGTCCTTGGAAAAGCAACCTTTATATCAGTAAAAAAAGAGACAGGAAGTGTTTTCTTACTTTTGCTTTGTACTGTATCTGCTGTCTTGAAATCTAGGTTTCTGAAGCCACTTTGAAAAGCACCTGAAGAGATCGATGATTCCTGCTAGACTATAGGAAGGAAGGGGAGGGATCAAATGAAAACAGGCATACAGGAGCGTACCTCCTTATGTAATGGCTGTTCCTTTCACTGCTATCACTGCAGATCTGAACTGTATCTGAATCTGAATTGTAGCTGACAGCAGGTGAACAAGTGCAGTTACTTCTCCCGAGCAGTTAGGTAAGAGTTCAGAACAAAGAGGCTGAATGGCAGATAGCAGAATTACTTAGTAACTTATTTTAAAGCAATGGAAAATCCAATGTTACTTGTGTTTTATTTAAAAAAAAAAAAAAAGCCCACAAACCAAAACCCAAAGCTTTTAAGGAACTAGGAACCTTGATCTTAAGAGTCAGTGAGGTTTTCCATCCAGTTGGAAAGCCAGATCTAGAATTGCATCTGTGAAAGCCGCTTACCTTGCTGCTTGTCTGGGACCATGAGAGAGTTACGATGCCATGAGTAATGGAGAAATTCTGGGTGTAACTTGCCAGGCTCCTCTGTAAATGCTCAAAAATTACCTGGATGAGTCTGGCAGTGTGTCCAGGGAGGGCAGCGGTGATGGAGGGGCAGGGCTGTAGCGGTGGCTCACACCTGGATGGTGTCAACCTTTGACACAGAGGAGCACTGCTAATTTAGAAATTTTATTTTATTTATTTGTTAACATTATGGTTATTACCCAGTGTCTGGGAAGGGGACAAAAGAGGCTGAAGCTAAAACTTGTGCTTTAGCTTTGGAACTTGGTAAAACAGTAAGTTCAAGTCTTGCATGGTTTGTATGTTTTGAATGCTCCCCATTCATATTACAAAGGGATACTTTCTCACATCATTCAGTTCTCAGGCTGGTAAAAACGATATAGGGTACAAATAGTGAAACAGATCTTTTGTCTTCCCTTCTATAAAACAAGTGCTAATATGGTAAATTTGGCCTAGTGTGCGATTACACTGAAGTATGCTACTTAGTGCTGGCTGGCAGTTCCTTTGTTTATCTAATCTTCCATTTAGCACTGAATTTCAGTGTATAAACTGTAAATTGATTTTCTGTAGGACATAGTCCTTGACTGTGTAGTGAAACATAGGGAAGATGCTTAAAAATAACACTTTTTATTATTGTACTTAGATTCAAGCAACTTACAGGAACTGTTTTCCCCAAAGGTGTATCACGGCTTTCACAACGGTAACATCTGCGTACAGCTATTACCACTACGGCCGAAAAACGGTTCAGGTGATAAATAACAAATGAAGTATTCCTGAAAGGACCAGGTCTTTGCAGCATGGTGTGCCGTACTGCCGAAGAGTGTTTTATTGCAGCTGAGTTTTGGATCAAGAACTCTTGTTTTTCTGCTTAAACCATGGCATTGCAATGAAGCGAAGTTTCAACATGTACTGTGTATATATAGAGACTTTTCAATGTATTTTTAATTTGTTTAAAAATAAGGTTGTTTACAACAACAAATAAATAATATTCTTAAAGAGACAGGTTACTGGTTGCTGCCATGTGCATTCTGAATAATTTTATACTGGTTTTAAGTCAAAATATGCACTTCACTAGCTTTTCACCATCTTCATGCAAGGCACTGAGTAGGCTGAGAGTGAGAACAAAAAGTGATTATAAGAACAAATTTGTCTTTGTACCTCAACCTAAGTCAGTAAACCCACATTGCTCATCAGAACTTAATGACATACATCAGTTTGCAGCAGAAGAAAGCAGGAACAGTATCTTCAGAAATTCAAACCAGAATGATAGAAATTTTACTTTGTATTCCATAGTGATACAGATAAGCCATGAAGAGTTACTACCTTGCACCCTTTCCTTCTACTGGTCAGGGAAGAGTTTTGAGTCTCAGAAGGGTCGGCTGTGCAGCGAAGAGTCTGTACCCAAATGGAGTTATGTTTCTCATCCTATGTGTTCATTTCTAGAGATTGAAAGAAACTCCTGTATCTCCAGATTCTTTAAAGCTTCTAAAGGTGCTGCTTAATCTAAATACCATTGGTGAAAAAGGATGCTTTAAATATTGTCCAAATGAATGGAGAGACTGGAATAAATTTTTACATGCACGTACTGTTAGTTCTTCCTGTACCTCTAGCTTCTGGAGCGGTATGCTGTGCTCCCCCTCAGGCAGGGGCAACTTGCACGTGTTCTTTGCCTGTTCTCTACTTGCAAAAAAGTGCAGAATAAAGAACTAGGCAGAACAGATCATGTTGATCATAAACTTAATGTTTTAGATTTTTGAGCAATGTTGGTATTGTATGTCATGAAAGAGTGCAGCTATGAAAGTCTTAAATAATGGAAAATAATGGTGAATGATACTGTATATTATTAGCAGAAAAAAATTTGCTGTAGACGTCTTGAGAGCACAGTTTCTTTTGTGACTGCATATGCTTGTGTATATACAAAGCATTTTATTTTTTTTAATATTTAAACTTGTATAGCAGTGCACAGAGAGAATGATTTTTATTAGTACCTTTTTCTTAACTGTTTTGTGGTCTACCCTGCATCTTAACAGCAAAGGGACAGAGAGCAAAGCCTATGGAAGTTTCCTTAAAATATCTAAGTATTTAGTAAAATGGGAGTACTTTTTTTTTGGAAGAAACAGTTTGAAAAGAAATTTATTGTACCCAGTCATGTCATTCCTGTTTGGTTCTGGTTAGTGGGATTGGGTTTTAGTTGTGGGGTTTGAGGGTAGGGGGTGTGTTCTCCTTTTTTCCTTTGTTAATCGCAGATACCTCTGAAGCACTGCGTGAAAGCTTCAGGGACTGGAAGATACTGGCCAGCGAAGGCTCCGTGTTGGTGCTTGTCGTGTGGGTCGTAAATGAAATGTACAATTGCTCAGCAGTGCGTGCCTCAGTATTGCGTGACATAAAATCCGTCCGGATGGCAGAGCCGCTGCTTTTCCCACTTGCGTGTCGGGTACTTGATAGTTAGGATCAGCCTGCTGAGAGCGCGGTGCGTTTCTTCCTCCGCGAGAAGGCCGGGGACACGCGTGGGCGCCTGCTGGCGCGGCATGTC
>NW_020799097.1:124147827-124182309 GCF_003259725.1 Athene cunicularia | reverse complement strand
TGCCGCGGGAGTGAAACCGGCCGCCCTCAGCGTGGGGCTGAGCTGGGCCGGGCGCTTCTGGTTCCAGGCCTGGCGCCCGGGCAAGGCTGGGATCACAGCCCGGCCCAGCCGTGGGCGGGAGGGCAGAAGCAGCCGGCGTAGCCCAGAGGCAAAGGCTTTAACCCTCACCCTGCACGGCTCAGAGTGGCGAGCGCCCGGCTCGGCCGGGCTCTCCTTCCCCGTCCCTGCAGCAACGGCAGGCCGGTGCGCAGTGAGGGGTGAAAGCCGACTCGCGGGTTTTACACTCGTGGAAATAACGACCACCACTTTAGGACTTTATAAGAAGAGCTGCTGTTGAAAATAGGATTTCTTACAAGAAAACTGTATTTTGGGAAAACAATTACGAAGCAAGCTGTTTTAAATAGCAAACAGATTTTGCTTTATGTCCAAAAGAAGAGAAACTGTTTTCCTCCAGAAAGGGTTTTTTTGCTTTCCGCTCAAATTGTAGTGTAAGTTCCCGGCAGCTCGATGTGGCACAGGGAGCCCCCGGGTGCGAAATACTTGGATGGCCGCTGCCACCTGGTGGTTAAATCCACGGCTGCTTTGCAGGATTTATAAACTTGGTCCATAGTTTTTTATACGCTCATGTGAGGAAAAAACCCCAAAACCTAAATGCAGTAGCACAGTTTTGGCTGCATCATTTTTCATGCCCAACCCCCCGTATTTAGCAGTGACGTCTTTATGTTGTCTTTTTCCCTTGCATGTTTGCTTGTTCTGCTTTCCCTATTGCTACACGTTATTTTTACTGCAGGCAATTTATGCTTCTGAAGATGGTCAGTCTGGTTTTACTTGCTTTTATCTGTGTTCTTATTTGTTACAAGGTCAAAAGTGCTATGCTTTTTATAAGAAAAACTAGTGTAAAAGTCCTCTCTTTTTTTCTCTATGTTGCTGCTCCAGTATGTTAGTGCAAATGTGCATGTTCACCCAGCATATGAAGCATTAACTGCTACTTAAATGACTGAATCATTAAGTGCAGTGTCACCAGATTCAGCAGAGCCCAGCTTAGTCTCTCCTAATTACTCTGTGCTCATAGCGCTGTTATAATGCAGCAGCCTCCATCAGATAAGGGACTGCACCTGTGAAACATGCCACTTTGATTTGATATTTCTTTATTGTCACTCACACCTGAAGACAGTCACCTTGTTGGGCAGAGCGGTCAGATCTGCCACGTGTTCTGCAAGATGCAGTACATCAGCTGGGAAGTATGGTGTGGCTGAAGTGGGGGGTCTTGCCCCTTTTCCTCCATCCACTGCCACTTTTCCTTACCTTTTGACAACTACAGTGCTTTGTGGACTGCTCTGGGAGCAAACCGTTTTCTGTCAGATTACTGAATAACTCAAAGGGAGGAAGGAAAAGAGAATTACTGCAAAGTTTGAGAGTTTAATTTGTCTCATGACAAAGATCTGATGAGCATCATAGATGGTTAAAGGAGACAGTTGGGGTGACGTAGCCAGGAGTGAAAGGGAGCGAGAAGCAAGATGTGCTCCTTCCTCAGCAGCAAGCTGTTTTGCTGGCATATTGGAAGTCAACTGAAGTCAGTAGCTGTTGATGTACTGAATTTTTCTGAATTGGACATGCTGCCTGTTCTCTGTGCTGTCTCATGAGGTGGTGGGCACCTGTGTTACCAGAACTCAGGAACCAAAGCCCAGTGAGGATCAGTGTCTGAATCCATGGCTAAAACCCAGGAATTTTTGAGTTCTACCTGATAGGATTACTGAAAAAAAAGATGGCTTTCTGCTGTATCATATCCTTTTAGAAAAAGAATCTAATACTCCCTACACCTTCACCCCTTCTCGTGTATTCTGACTGATATTTCAACACTTTGTTGTAGATTCCTGTTCAATTCTTGATTTGCTTTTCAGTTTTATTTTTAAAATTAGTTTCTAAATCTGCCTGAGACAAATTTTACTGTGGTACCCATTCTCCCCTGTTCTGATATTAATTTTTCAGACCTGATGATTATATGTTTTAGGTTTTTTTCTCACTTGTTTTGTTTGGTGCTTTTTTCTGAGGTGCTCTTGACTTACCTCTGAGAGATGTGGCAGATAACACAAGAAACACAAGTAGTGTATTTCTAGTTATTTCAGGACAGTACTGCAGTACAGTAACTTTAGATAAATGATAACTTCATATAAATAATCTCCAGACTCTATATAGGCTTTGTTTTTCTGTTTGCAGTAATGGGTAGCTCTTTAGCCATCACCGAGGTGTGGCAGCTGCTCACCAATATGGTGTGTTTGAGGCCAGAAGAAAGACTGCCACATCCAGAGGAAATAGCTAGCGAAACTTAGGCAGGGAAATGCAGTTGACAGCTTTGGAATTTGATGGGGATTTTCTGCTTTTATGAAGGGTCCATTGTTTAATGATCAGATTCATGTGATGCCCTGAAAAGCTTGGAATGAAAGCTCAGTCCTAAAGATCGATTCTTACTGGATTTAAGACTCTCTGGTTTTGTCTGTGTTTGGGTTTTTTTCTTTCCCTCTCAAGTACAACTCTTACTCAAGCACTGTTGAGATGTCATATTCTGGATATAATTCAGGTCCCCAAAAACACAGATGACTAAAATTACTCGATATTTCCCCATTGTTGTGACATAGGTATAGAGATTAGGAAGATGATGATATATTGGGGAGAGTATATCATCTTCCCCATGTACTGCTTTAAGAACCAAATCTGGTAACAGCTGTGGTCTTTGAGGTCACGTCTTCCAATGTACATGAGTATCTCGCTGTTATCAGGTGTGTCTCATGGTCTTCATGGCCACCACTCTTCTCATCTCCTTAGGAATGACATTCCTGGGAAATAACCAAAGTTTATGCAGTTCAACACACATTAAAGTTGAAGTTTTGAGCAAAGCAATACACAAGCTACTTTGTACAGACACAACTCCGTGTCGAGTATGCATGGATTTTGGGTTGCTTATTTCAAGTGGGTCCCTTGAAGGAAGTAACACTTAAGTCCTGTGAATACTTTCAGGATCTCTGTAATAGAGCATCCTAAAAACTCCCTTGGCTTTCTGGTCTTTTTGAGGGCCTCTCTCTTTCACACCTCCCAGTATTGGGGGGGAAGGTTGATATTAGGGTTGAGCTTTGGAAATAAGGAGGCTTAAACTTATTTTCCTCTTCCTCCATCTACCTAGTAGGAAAACCCATTGTCCTAGCTGTTATTTGCCATACCTTCTCTTCAGTTCTCACAGGTAGCCTGTAAATCTCTGCCTCTTGCATAAACTGACTAGGCCTGAGGCCATCACAGGGAGATAGTGTGAGCTGTTTCCTTTTGTTTGAATGATGGGGGAGGGAAAGTCCTCGGCCCTACAAGTTGCTTAACTAAATCTTCAAGCAGCTGACACATATTTGCGTGCTCGAGAAAGTTGTCTGGAACACTTTTAGTATTTCTGTGAATTTAAATATGGGGTTTTGCTGGTAAGGGCAAACTTCAAAAGTGTTCCTCTGTGTTTATAGATCTGTGTTGTCCCTTCCTTGTTAATTGTCACATGAATTTCTGAGCAAATTTATTCCAGTCTTGATATTCAATTATTTGTGAGAAATCTGCATGATTAAAACGTTAACAGTAATGTTTGTATTATCTTTTTGTGGTTTTATTTTTTCCTTCCTCCTCTTGAGTGGTGGAGGAAGGGGAGTGAATGGCAGAATAGCAAGAGAAAGTCAGAGTACTTGTTTATGCAGCCATTCCCCTTGTGTGCAGTGACCTACATCTGAAGTTCAGAAGACGACAGGTAACTTTTATGTCTCCATTGATGATAATACCTAATCTCACCAAATACATTCTTTTGGGAGGTGGCCATACTGTTTATTTTCAAATATCTCATTTAGAAGCCCAGGTCCTTTCTGTGGTCAATATGGAAAAGATTAGATGTTTTATGCTGTCTTCTGTTGACTTTGTAGGGAATGTAAGCAACTAAATTGGGTGGGATGAATAATACTTCATTCCTGTCTCTTGATGATTTGTTTCTGACACCCATCTTAATGGTTAGAAGCAGAAAGATTTATTGACCTTGTGATTTAACAACTGTAGTACTTCATGTCTTCTAAGTAGTAATCATAGATCTGTACCATAAATCAACCACTTGCTTGTATTAGAGACGAGTATAAATAAGCTGAAGGACATTCCTGTATAAGGGCCACAAAAGCGTATCATATTTACTGCAGCAATAAGCATTTAAATGTTTCTTTTCCCCTGGTTTGTGTATAGAGTAGTCCTAGTTTTGTATTTATAAAAAATGTCGTTATGATCTTCTTACAGCTGTTTTCTGAAATGCTGAAAATGCTGAATGTGCATTAATCATCTGACCTCTTTGTAAAATGCCAGATTTATTTTGTAGAGAAATCATGTTACCTTATTAATTTTATTTTTTTTTTTAATCTAATTTGTTTTCTTGTGTGGAATATCCTGGAAGGTAGAACAAAACCCTAGGAAGGCTGGCCCTGGAGAACTGTACCATTTTCATGTTCTTCTGTCAATTGCTTTTTACCTTCTGCCTTCATACTTCCCAGGCTTATATCCCATCAGGTTGCAAAACATTGAGAAGGTAGGGGAGATCAGCTTTTGCAAATTCTCACCCTCAGCGCTTTGGGTTTTCAAAGACTTGTTCCTCCTGATTAAAATACTAAATTTGTCTCCTCATTACAGAAGTTTAATTTACTGTGTTAGATCCACGGGTAATAGTTACTTTGCCTCTGGAGTAATTCCACTGTTTTCCTTTTAGTGGCAGTAGGCTATTGGATTTATTGAACATTATCATTTGCTGCTGTGTTGGAAGTGCTGGTTTGCTTTTCCGCTTCAGAACAAACTATACATAGGCTAAATGACAATAAAAATTTAAGCTTGAGGAGTTTAAATATTTTTATCATGTTTGATTTATAAGTATTTATTTTCACAAATACTGAAGATGTCACCATCTTTAATAAATATACTGCTATGTCATTGGTAAAATATCAATCAGGATCTGTGTAAGTAATATGTGAGAACCAAGAACTTGATATCCAACATACAAGATGCACTCAAACTCTATGTATGCACTTTATAACATTGACCAGCCCTCTTCCATCAGTGGTTTAATTAGAAATCACGCTGATATTTCTGCCGGATTTTTCTGATGACTCCAATGTTTAATTTCACTGTTTTTCAGCCAAGAGGCTGATGGTACCATCATTACTTGGCTCTGCTGCACCACTGGCACGCATGGTGTATGTAAGTGTCCTCTTGAAGCTATTTCTATATTGTGAAATGCCCAGCTATTTCTAGTGTTTCTTTATGTGTTTGGAGAAAATCTGTTGAAAAATAAACTTTTTGATCAAAATCAGATCTAAAGGCTTGTGGGGGAAAAAACTCAGTGCCACTTGTGGATAAAATCACTTGGTGTGTAAAATGTTCTGGAGTTGCACAAGAAAACTGAGGGTGCTTTAGAGGCTGCTTAGTGCTGTTAATCATGTGTTGTCCCTAAAGACTGTCCCAGTGGGGACCACAGTCCTTTCCCTATGAGATTGATCTTGTTACCTAGAGAGGAGGTCCCAAAGCATTACTGCCCCTGCTTGAGAAGGAAGAGACTATTTGATCTGCATAAATACGGGGTCTGCCCTTAGGTGAAAAGTCAGAGCAGAAAAATAGTTGTAGTGTTCACACACTTGCGGAGGATAAAGGCCTTTGCATCTTTTTCAGCAGGATTTCTGTTGACAGCCACTGGTGGGAAATAAACAACTTCTTGCATTTTCTAATAAGGGAAGAGAGTTGTCATTCTTCTCTCTTTCCAGATACCTTGTGATTACTCAAAGTACGTGGGCTGAGTCATGAACTCTTGAGCGCTTTGCAGTTGTCCAGGCTTCTGCAAGGCTGAAAGGCAGAACAGCCTCAGTCCAAAGACTGAGATAAACCATTTGGGACGAATTAATGGGAGAGACTTCTTGCTTTCTGCCATTTAGAACTGCAATTCTGCCTGCATCTACTGATTAAAAAGATAACTCGGCAAGCATGCTCGTTCTTCTCAATTCAGGTAAAAGGAAACACATTGCTTGTAAAGCAGTATCAACAAGTAGGCTGTCCGTATGAGGTGCTTTCTACCTAAATCTGCGTCCTACGTAGTGTTACATCTTTCACTCCAGTGAATGATTGTGCTTATTATGAATAATTGTATTTGTTATTGGGCTAGGCAAAAATATACCAACAAGAACTTTGCACAAAATTCTGGGAAGAAGGGAATGTCTCCAGTGTTATAATTGGACATAGATGAGAAAATTATTATTTCAATTGATGTTTGCCTGGAACAACTAAATAACAATCCTAGTCTCTTCTTACATTTTTTGTTTAGCAAAATGCCACTATTACATAGCATGCTAATCTGAACACAGCTTGATTGCCACCTCTGCAGTGTCTGGTGTTGCAGCATACATTTTCTCTTCTCAGTGTATAAACCCACAGTTATTGCTGCTTTTTTTTGACCTGTTTCAGCAGCATCTGAGGGTAGAAAATTGAATGTTTGCTTGAACTAGCACCTGCTGTATTGCAGTGATGAAGATGTCCATGGTTACTGCCCCAAAGCATTCTTACTAGTGCTTCTGGTATTAATTATTTTAGATTTTAGGTATATGTATGCAGAGTCAGTTCAAATAAGGACTGGTGCAGCAGGAAGTTGTAGGAATAACATAAAGTGGAGGGGAAATATTCTTTAAATTCATTCTGGAAAGGAAGGTTGACTGCAGGATGTTACATGGCTGAAGAACATTGACAGGAGTGGTAAGATCAGTACTTCACTGCCTAGAGCAGCAATTTGTTGCTTCTATGTGTCAGCTAGAAAGAACAGTGTACCTGCATTGTTCTGGATTTTTTTTAATACTCCTTTTTTTGTGACATCTCCATTTGTGAAACTTGGTGTTTGTGTTGTTAAAGCCTTTGATACTTGCAATACTGTTTTTGTTGCTGTTGTAATTTCTGAAGAGATGTGTAGAAGATGATGTTATTGGTGGTAGCTGCAGGGTGTGGAGGTGATGGTGTTCTGCGCTATGAGCAGATGTATAAAAATTGGGCTGTCACTTAAACAATGGGGTGTGAGCAAGGAATCTGCACCCCACATTATAAGCCTCATAGTTGCACAGCAGTAGGAAGACTACAAGTGCAAATCCTGAAGGCAGGGCTCCACCATTATAATGTCATTCATTTAATTAGTAGTATTTTGTATAACTCAAGCATGAGACAGAGGTGAAGAGTCATTACCTAGCAAGGTCAATCCAAGACTTGTTTCATTTGGGGTTGTGAGGTGCCGATATGCTGTAACTGTGCCACTTCAGTGAAAATGGCTTACCTTATGTTTAATGGTTTACTTAACCTTTTGTCTCATTTTTTTATGTTCTTATCTACAGAAAATCGGTAAAGCAGACCTGCCTCACTGATGTATAATAGGTGTGATAAACTCTCTATTGCCCGAACAGAAGCAAGTCTCTCTCTCTGTTTTTCCTTAATTACAGCATTGATTGTATCTCTGCAAGTAGAGATCTAATTGCATTGTCCCACTTGTGGAGGTGGGGCTGCCCTATCAGTCCTGTCTAGAGCAGGCAGGTCAGTGCCAGCTCTTCGTGTGTATAATGGCTCTGCATTACCTCATAGTTTAAAAATGTCCTACTCAAAATCTGCTAATTGTCTGTTAATGGACTTCCAGAACAGCATGCTGCTGAGAAAGTTGGATTCCCTAGTGGTTGCCATGCTTTGTATCCTGTTGTTTTCCCTTTTGCTATCCAAATATATGGTTCAGTTTGTTGCATTTGTAGAACTTCTGCCAGTAAGTAGTATTTTCATTATTACAGCACTAGCAAGTTTTGGATGCACTCTTTATTTCTCAAACACCACCACACCACCCACCCCCGGTATGATTAGCATAAGTTAAGTATATATGTGTGTGTGTGATTATCAGATGTTGTGTATATACACGTGTGTGTATGCACATATTGATTATGCTGAAATTTATTAGTCCAGTCTGACCCCTGCAGTGTTTCTCCTGACTAGTAGGAGTCTACTGTGATTGAAGACTAGGGAGTCAGAGCTTGCTTTTGAAGTTCATTACTACAAATTAAATGCTTCTACTCTTAATTAGTATTCATCAAACACACGCTGTATGGAGTATATTTGAGAAGGGAAAAAGACTCCCTTAGGCTTCATGTGTAGTTTCATGCCTTTATTTCAGTAACACTTAAGGCTCCATTCTCTATGCCCCAAAGTGTGGTGGAAATGCTGAAGAGGGTAATGAAGTTCATTGCCATCATCTCAGCACTAGTGACTTTCTGGACTAGTACGAGTTGTCTTTCCTCTTTAAATGTGGCCTATGAAAAAGGGAGAACTTGAGTTGCCTCGTCTTCAATTTGATGCGTGAAGAAAGACTGAAAGGAAAGGCTATACGTTAAAATTATATTCTTTATTATATGATACTTTAAAAATTGTGTCTGTTAAAACAGGTGTGGAGGAAGATTAGTGCTTGTTTGTTTCAGGAGAGTACTGTAGTTGGCAATGGAGTAAAAACTCTTATTCCAATCTAGCCAGTTCCCTGTGAGGCTGCCACACAGCTCAGCAGATAAAAGACTTCTTTCTCCAAATATACCTTTTTTTTTTTTTTCCTAATTGCAAGTAAAGATTAATCTTACTAGAAAAAAAAAGATTAGTCAATGTTATAAACTGACTTCTTAAAATTGGCTGAGTCAGAGTTCCCAATTTATTTAGCAAGCGGCAACAAGCAAAACAGCGCTGGGCGGCCAGGGAGTCTCCTGCTCCAACAATGGACCGCACCCTCCAGGGCACTCTGTTTCAATCTTATACTACAAAGTATTACATAGTTATTATACACATATACATATTCATTACTTGAAGCCGCCTACTCCTACTCCCGCTTCGTATGGTAATTAGCTTATCAGTCCTTTACGCTTGCACAGAAGTTGTTAAAACTATGGTTAGGGGTCTTCAAATCGTGGGGGGTGGTCTTCTGGGAGGAAGGCCGTAGGTCCTCCTCACAGTGTACGTTTCACCTTTCGCTTGGAATATGATGATCCTCTGAGTTTGCAGAGTTCTAGGCCCAGTAATCTCTTTGCATAATGAAATTCATGGTCGTGAACACCCTCCTGTTTTATTCAATTATGCGCCTGCAATTCTCCACATCTTCTGACATACAGATGCTTCCTCTCTTGTTGTTCTCCCCTCCCCTTTCCTGTCTTTTTTTTTTTTTTTACACTATCATGTTAGTGCAATTAAGCATTTGCTGTTAGTATTACACAATATGCAATAGTTCATATTACAGTTCACTGAATTTGATGAACAAACGGTTTACCACCTATCACAGTCAATGGATCCTTCACATTGGGGTGAGCTAATCTTCTCTGCTAATGTATACATCCTCATTTCACAGAAAGTTCTTAACAAGAAGAGCAACAGAAAGAACTGTTAATGATTGAATAACCAACACCCTGTCAAAGATACAGAGCTGTGGCATCCACCTGAGCCACTGAAGTTCACAGCTAGCATAGGAAAAGGAAATTTGAATGACACAAGCTGAACACCTGAAATTTTCCATTCCTGGTTAATGCTTAGAAGCTACTTGTCTTGGTATGATGTACATTAGTTTTTCTATTGTACTAGTCTGTAGCAAACTGGATGCAGTATATCCAACAACTTGTTAAAAAAAAAAAAAAGCTGACAATACCAAAAAACTTAGTGGTGAAAATGCTGTGTAGCTAGAATTATTCCATTTTGCAGCTTGTACTCTGGATTTCTTCCAGTCTAGTGACCAAGTATGATGGAGCCTTGAATTCTTCAACATGTTTCAATGATGGTGATTTTTGCAAGTTTTTTTAATTAAAAAAAAAAAAAAAACAAAACCAAAACCATTAGTGGCACAAAATTCCAGGTGCTACAATTGTTACATGAAATCTTTTGTTCATTGATGTTTTAGTCATTGAGCCCAATGGAGCAGAAGTTGTCAGGTAAGAAGCTTTGGCATCTTGAGCTGCAGTCTGGAGGCTGGTCTGGTTCTTTGTATGCCTCCCTAGGAGGCAGGAAAGGTTGGCTGCAACTTACTGAGAGGGCTTCAGGTTCATCCCTAGAGGATCACCGGCTTTAGAACAAAATTAAGTGAGTGACTTTCCTTAAAGTCAGAGCCTAAAATACCCCTTTTAAAAAATTTTGTATTTATCATTATAAATATATGCTTTTACACAGTAACTTTAAAAAAAAACCCCAAACAACTGATTTAATATATGGAGTAATTCAGAGCAGACTGGAATGTGGATGGCCTCTATTGTGAAGGATTAGGAGTTCATTATTGGGAAAACCAAACTTTTTTTATTTTGGGGCATTTTTGTTACATATTCTGAACACTTGAAGTTTAAGCACAGTAGGTTTTCCATAATTGTGTTCTGTTTTATATAGTAATTATATATAAGGAAACTAAATCTTACGAATCATACAAGGAAACCAAATCATCCTATACTTCCTTTAGCCACATGATGATTTAAAATTGGTTTGAACAAAGCAAGTAAGATTTACCTTTCATTTTGTTTACAGTGCATGAGCACTTGTTTATAGCCGGTAGCCCAAGATCTAATTCAGAATACTCAATAAGTTAGTAGTTTTATAGTTGTATAGCGAGCCTGTGACTCCCTCCTCCTTCTCAAGTCTCCAAGGAGTTCAGTATCTGTTTATCTGCTCTTGTTGAGGACTGGCTGTTTCACTTGTAAAGCTGGCAGTGATCTTGGAATACTTTTTTTATTCCTCTGATTCTTTGGCATCTTCAATACTTACCTCTTAACAATGCTGATTTATGTGTGATTCCACATCAGTAAAAATAGATTACAACAGAATCTCACTGAAAGAAGACCTAAAATACACTGGGCAGAGCAAATGTGAAATAATAGCCAACTTGTCTAAACAATTTTTAGACTTAAGTGTTTTTCTAGTTATTTTAAAAATACTGTAATTATCTCATCTTGCATATGTTAATATCTTTCCAAAAGCATGGGTTTTATATCTGTCCATCTCTCCTAACACTAAAAAGTTGCAATACAAATATAGTTTGAGTGAAATTGTGTTTTTTCCAAATAAGGTTAGATTTTTTTTTTTCTGGTTGAGACATTTTGGGATCTCTGCCAAAAGATTCCTACCTCGGCTTGGTGGGTAGTTTTTTTCTTTCCCTTCTTCGCAACCTCTATAAACCGTGATGCCAGGATTCTGAAACGTGTTCTGAAGATATATGCAGACACTCAAGTAGTATCTGTGTAAAAGGCAAGTAAGCAACAGACATTTTCACTCCTTGTCTAACATTTACACATGCCTTTGTTGTCTCTCTTCAGATTGTTGCATCAGATGTGCCATTCTCTTACACTCTTTTTGCCATTTCTGGTTCAAGAGTAGTTTATATTATGTTCAAACAAGCTGTTTGTATAAGTACCCTTTAGTTTTACATGGTCAAATATGGTACAAATATTTTATACATTTCAATTAGTTGTGATTTCTTTTGCATTTCTCGTTAAACTCTTTTTTTTTTTTTTTTCTTTTTTGAAGTGAACAAAATAGGCTTAACTCACTTTTTCTGCAGAAGAAATGGCATGTTTAGGCAGTGTGCTGTTATTTTAGTAGCTGTTCAAATACTCAAATGGTAGTCACACAAACGTGTTTACAAAGTAAGTATGCATGCATGCAGTAAATAAGAAGAGAGGTCAGAAGTTGAGTGCCCTTCTAACACCATTCAGTGACACAGTTTTTATACATTGCCTTGGATGAAGATGGTAAGCTGTGGTTCTGAGGCCGGTTGGGGTCTTGCAGTATGGCCCCACAGTTTGCTTTCCAGTATTATGGGTGAGATGCATGGGTCGCCTGAACTGTGCTTTACCGATGGGTAGAGGTTGTTGTGCTGTACTTCAGACCTCCTGGGACCTCTAAGATGGTCCTCTCTTGAGGACTCTAAGGAGCACAAAGGCATGAGTGGCTGATGCAACTTTGCAGAAGGACTCTTCCCTCATCCGTTACTGGATGTACCTCCTTGTCCACGAGCACCTTTGTATGTGCCTCTTGTTTTGTGTCCATTGTATAAAGTCTTCTGAATGATCAAAAGAGAGGGATCTGGCTCTGGCTTCTTGTGAACCAGGTTAAAAGAGAGTTGTTCATTGCCTAACGGGGAGAGAGTGCTTTTGTTCACGAGATTATTTTTATGACATGTCAGAAAATCTGTAGAGTCATGTAATGAAAAAAAAAAAAAGCACTCATGTGGACAAGTGGTGGGGAGTTTATTGAATATGAGTAGCCCCCAAGTTGACTAAAAGTCAAGGAAAAGCCATGGGAAGAATTAACTGAATTATTTTTGATGGCATGGGCTGCAGTGACTTGGAGCATTTCAGTGAATAAGTTTTTAGCTTTTAAGGCCTGCAACAGTGAAGTCTAAAGCCAGATTTTGTTTGGCACCAACCAGTTTTCACTGGTGGTGTGAGTCTGCAGGCTCTGCAAATCACTGTCATGCATGTGCAGCTCTCAAGAGCAGCGCATGTTGTCTGTGGAGGCACAGGGGTATGGAGTTGTTCCTACAAGCTCACTGGAAAACCTGTTTATTTGCCCAGCTCTACTGATAAATGATTTTGTCAGGAGCCTAACTTGATAGAAATGGAGAACCCTCTTGGATAATTAAAGCTGCCAGGAATATTTAATGTGATTGGAGAATATTTTAGATAAATATAATTTCAGATTGATATTTTGTCTGTTTCATTAAGTCTTTAGCCTTTTTTCCCCAAAAACATTCACTAGATTTAGTTCTAAGAGCATTTTTGATATAGCAAGTGGCACTTAAATCTTTATGGGCAAGCGAGGATTTCTTCTGAGCTTTCTGGTTTGGGTTTTGCTCCTAATCAAGTGCTGTTTTCCAGCCCCAGGGATGGAGTGGGGACCTTTACAGAGCAGTTGTGATTCCTAGAACTAAGAGTTTGACCTGCTCCTTTGATCCTCATAAAGGCTCAGCTGTTAACAACCATCATGGCTGCTATTGGTTTGGGAAACGTGTTTTATATTTCACTGATCCAACAGGAGGGAAAACCGTTTTATCCATGCTGAAAGGAAGACCTGCCGGCTGCTATCCCGAGACTGGAAGCTCACCTCCTGCCTGTCAGACCTGTCACTGTGTAACACAAGTTGCCAGAATAGGTGATGGATGACCAGATGGTGAAGCACGCTTGCTTGCTTCCCTTGAAATTGTGTAGACTGTAAACTGTTTCCTTTACTTGCTGATGTCTTTGCTGCTGTGAAATGTGTCCACAGGGTTATGGACTAAGGCAGTGATGTGATGTGCTGTGGTGTGAGCCTGGTGTAGGAGTGCGGAAACCCTTCTTCCAGGTAGTAAAATCTAACCAGCTGTTGCCCAGAACAATACAGGTGATATACAGTAGTGCTGTGAAAGGAAGGAAGGCAGAGTCTGGAGTCAGAATTTGGCTCCAAATCAGAATATGTGGTGAGACATCATACAGTTGAGTGGTGTGATTCATACTTAATGTTATTCACTGCTGGAGCTGATGTCCAAATGTAAACCAAGAAGGAAATTAGCTGAGTTAATCATTACCTTTTAAGCTGCAAACAATCAAGATACACTGAGTAAAAGTGAAAATTAATTCATGATGCTAATTCTGTTTTCTGTGCTGTTCACAGTAAAGCTAGTTTATGCTTTGCCTGATTTTACTGACAGGATTGCTGCCCACAGAGTGCAGCAATAAGCTCTGCTAATGTCTGCACCATTACTGCACTCAGGGTAGGGCTACAACTTTTTTTTCCACGTGCCTTCAAAATACGAGCTGCTCCAACTTCTATTTTTAACTCTAAGTGAAATGAGATTAAACATGAAGCAGTAGTCTGCGGCAGCAAGTAATTTTCCCAGAATGATTGTAGAAACCTGATAAACACAGTTCTCATTTATTTTATTGTAAGAGAACAGAGGCGCAGGAAAAAAGGCTGACCACGTGGTCTCTTAAGGGAACGACAGGTCATGTCACCAATTCCGGACTGTCACTGTGTCTGTCTCTCTTTTCCTGCTTTTACTCCCTCCCTTGAATTTTTTTGTATTTACCATCTGGTATTTATTCTGTCCTATCTGGATTTCTCTCTGCCTTTTATTTTCCACTCTGTGTTTAGCAATACTGCATTAAATGGCTTCCATCTGCTGAGAGTTATTATTTCTGAATCCATCTCCTTCAGGAAGACTGAAGAAGAAACCATTTTAGACTGAATAATGTAAGCTGCAAAGATTTGTATGTTCTTCAAGAAAACAACTTGCTGCTTCTGAAGCATAGTTCAGGGAGCACATGTGTATGCACATTCATTTGGAAAAAGGTTGAACCTGTCAGACTTGTCTGTAACATGGCTGCATGTTTAAGAACTACTGGAAATGTGACATTTCTTTGCCACCACCCCAAGTAGCAAAATACTTTCTAAAGCATAATGAAAAATTTGACTCAAATGGGGAGAAAACTGATAGCAAAACTTGGGCTTTTTTTTTTTTTTTAATTCCTGTAATTCACTTGAGTACAGGCCAGGATGGACAATTTATATTTGTACTTTTAATTTTAATATATTTATATTTTTAATCCTCCTGTTTGGTCCTTGTAGTTGCAAGTATATCTGCTATTAATAGAACATTTCCTTATTTTTTCGGTTCCCTGTTTTATCTCCCTCTAGCCTGGCCAACACCAATCTGTACTGTCTGAAAAGTGCTTTCCGTTGCCTTTTTTTCTTGTCCATGTCTTCCTCTTTCTATTTTAAATAATTTAAGTGGTTTGGAAACTATTATTCGTGAAGGGGGTGGTGGTGCTTTTTCATGTTTATTGCTTAAAATCCAAGCTTTTAGTATCTGTTCGCAATCTGAGTGTGTAGGCATTGTTTGGAGATCTAGCTATGACTAATGTTATTAGTGGGTGGGCTTGTTCTGATTTTTTTTTTTTTTTAAATTTATTCTTGTTCTGTAAGTGGTACAAAGCCTAGACAGAGTCTTTAAGTAGGTCCAGACAGAGTAATCTTGATGATTCTCAGTTTTCCTTCAGCTAAGGATGTTTTTTAGGATGGGGCTGCGGTGGGGGAGCCACTTTTTGAGCTCAGCACAGCAGGTTTGCAGGAAGTATGATCTGACCACAGGAGCATGGCTCAGGCTGCGGTTCATGTGGTGGCTGCCTATTTCAATCAACCTTTCATACTCCCTTGTCATCAAATGAGTCTTCATACCGCAGAAAAATGACACCTCCTGCAAATAAATTTAGGAAGTGGTGTTTTATGGAATTATGAGTTAAAAATGGTCATTTCTATCAGACACACAGACTAATAGCAGAGGCAGGCTGGAGAAAAAAATGTTGTGGTCACTTCAGATGCTTTTAAAAACTAATGCTGAGATCTCTTTTGCATTCAATTGTAAGCTAGGCCAAAAACTAGCTGAATATCTACTCCCCTGTTATTGAACTTCATGTTCAAATGAAAAAGTAATTTTAGCAGGGAACAATGAGTTTGGTGAGCTTGTACACAAAAGAAGTAAGATAGAGGTTTGAGGGTTTTCTGCTTGGTGGGAACCTGGGAACCTTGAGGGAGAAAATAAAGGAGTCAGTCAAAAAGCATGGAAGCAACGCATTGAGAAGAGTTTTATCTTCCATGTGTATAGTTGACAAGTCTGGGTGGAATCAAGCTTAATAAGATTAGAAATGCAAGAAAGATGTAATTTTGCCTGAAACTTCATCATGCACACACATTTTTCCCATCTGCAGTATCAGTTGTTTTTTTTCTTGTTGCTGTGAGTCTTTCTGTCCAAGAAGAAAGCTTGATGAAAGTCAGAGTAAGCTTGATGAAAGTCAGAAACTCAAACTTAAAAATATTTACAAGTCTACTGAATGTCCGTTGACCTGGTTAGTGTTTCCTTGGCAATGAATCAAAAGGCTCTACAGGTTGGAATAAGAAATAGTTGCAAAAGACCTATTGCAGACTAGAAAAAAAAAATTAAACTACAGGTTTTTAACTACATGTTTATTATTATCCTCTTAATGATTCAGACTGTCTCACTTCACTTTTAAGTGTATTACAGCTCAGTAAGAAGCAAACTAAAATAATATTGAGACATAGTATGAAACTTGAATAAAATAAACTTTTGTGATCTCCCATGGATTAGGTGAAAATGATCAGTTGAAATCTTTCCGCTTTGATGTAGAAATACTAAATGTATTATTAAGGTCACCTGTGTTTTCTGACTTAGAAATTTGCAGGGAGTGCAGAAGGCTTCAGCTTTGGGGTTTTTTTTCTGAAAGATGGATCACCATTTTCAAGTGCAGACAAGCAGGCTGTTGCATCTAATTTTATCTTCATTCTGATTCTCAGGAGAGCTCTTGGACTCTAATAAACAGCTTTTGTGAGGCACAACGTACCAACTAGTTGAAAACTTCCACTGTCTCCAGAAACGTGGGAAAGTCAACTGGACTAATATCCAGAGAACATCTCTGGGAACAGCTCACTTATTACAGAACTGGCTATCTCAGCAACCCTTGGGAGAGAGTCTGGTTAGTACACGCCTACAAAGGAGGATCCAGAAACCACGGGGTTGCAGAGATGTTTTCAAATTCCTCCTGTCAGAAGCAACTCTTTGCAGAAGAACATGCTTAGCTAACTTTGACAAATAAGATGTGTCACTAGGACTCGTGTGTGACATTACACCTAAAGATGATGAGAGCTGCTTCTGTTCCTGCCGTGCTCTCCCAGGGTTGCCTTCCTTTTTAGATAAGGAGGAAGAAACTACACACCCCAAAGCTGCATGCAGCAGGCATCTCCTATGTGCCCCCAATCCAGGAAGGGTTTTCTTCTAGGACTGATAAGTGAAAGACATGTGTAGTATCCTGATGTTAACAAGAATTGGCTTTGTGCAATCAAAATGTTTTGGCTGAGTGGGGCCCCTTGGCATGTTCCTCCTGTCTGCAGCTGGTCCCCTCTTCTCCATACATGTGTTCCAAGGGTCTGAGAAACAGTTTTCAAGGTTATGTTTCTGAGAGCATCCAGACTACAAGGGCTGTGTTACAGGAATAGCTTCTCAGCCCCGCCTTCCAAAAACCCGAAGAAGCAAATTTGTTGGTATGGTACATGGCACTGAATTGTTTGTTTCTCTGAGCTTGTGATTTCTTTGTGCTACAGGCTAGCAGCAGCATGCAATTTTGAGGGTCAGCTGGAGAAAATGCCTATACACATACTGGCATGGCCAGCTCTTGGAGCCGCTCCGTAATGGTTGATAAGTAATGTTTTATTTCTGGAAATGAACTGTGTTCTTTTTTCCCGATGGGATTTACCAATTGTTGTTTCTCACTAGTATTGCATGCTTGTCAGGCTTTATTTCTCAGAAGAGAAAATGAATTTAAGTCTGTTTTCCTGTTCTGTGTACAAACACACATGTCTAATGGATATAATTAATCCAATACAAAACTCTCCAGATTATCAAATATTGTTCCATTAAGGAAATAGTATTTTAAATCATATTTTTATTGTCTGAATTGTATTTGAACACATAGTGGGTATGTGTTGAAGGTGAACACAAGGAGAAGTCAGCATGACCAAAACTATTGTTTTTTAAAAGCATCTGCCCAGCTTTTGGAAAGAAAGGTCTGGCCAGTTGCTGAGGGTAGGATTTGTGTGCTTGTAGTATGACATGCTGTCTATAAGCTGTGCTTCCTGAGGGGGTGGAAAAAATATATTTTTTTAAATCTCAAAATACATAATGTGACGAAAATTTTAATATCTAATGGTATTCTCTTACAGACTCTAGTTTTGAAAACGGGCTTTTTTACTTAGTCACTTGAGTGAATACAGTAATGTAAACTAAATTACTTGCTCGTGTAGAACAGCTACGAGTCTGTACATTCTTAGAAAACTTTTCTGTTTTATTAGTTAAGGATTTTTATGTAAATCATTTGTGACTACATATGACAACTGGAATTAGGTCCTTCATAACTCTTTTTCCTCAGTGTCATGATACTTCTAACACAGCACTTCTTGACGTGCTATAGAACTGCGCAGAGATGAGACAGTAAATAAAAGAGGGACATGATAATATATTGCAAAACTATGCTTACTGAGGACTGCTGAAGAGATGAGGTGGGAAACAATTACAGCAGGATCTCTATGTACCCACACTTAGCTCAGAATACAAAGACTATATGATATAATACTGTGTGTCGCTGACAGTACAGTGACTCAAGGTACAGCAGTAGATCCTGCACGTTAAAGTTCGTCTGGACTGAGTTACTGGCATTAATATGATGTATCTGTCTTGAACCAGTGCTGACAGTGGTTCAGCTGTAGGAGCTGATGGATAAAACAGATTTCAACACCTTTAAGTCCCGAGAAGTTCCCAGTTACGATGCTGAAATGTTTGTGTAGTGTTTATTTCAGTAGTGAATCCACCTTTATCAGTGCTGTGGGAGCTGGACAACAGCTGGTCATTGTCCTGGGGGTGGTAAACACTCACCCAAAGATCCTAGGGTTTAAAAGCATGAGAGGGGACCTATAATCAGATATATTTTATCTGTCTTCAGTTATAAGGACAGAAGAACGACTCATGTTTTAAATTTAAATTAATCCTTAGAAATTCCAGTAAGGTGTATTCACTGTAATTTGATATTCTGTGTATGGAAAGAACTGTAATGCTCCGTGGAGTATGACTGGAAATACAGTTTTTTGCCAAGTTAAATTAAAACATTCTGTTGTTTGTTGGTTTGTTGTTTTGTTGGGTTGTTTTGGGTTTTTTTTTTCACTTAAAAAACATTTAAAACTTTAAAGAAGTCCAAAATTTAACTGTGGTCATTCATATGAGTAATGGAGTAGAACTACACTTGTTTAGAGAGTTAGTTGTATTTAGTGTTCATACAATAAAGGAGATGGAAGATGAGCAAAGACCTTAATTGTTCTCTCATTCTTTGTTATTCATATCAGGCTTCCTGTCCGCAGTGAAATGTTGCCAAGTTAAGATGAAAAAAAATATTAAAATGAGTTGCTGTTCTTATGTGACTAGAAAACATTTATAGCTGGTGGGTTTTGTTGTGGAATTTCAAAGCAAATATGTCTTCACTAGTATCTTCATGCAGCTATACTGGAGTATAACTCATTGATTGATTGTACCCACTTTCAATTAAAATTTATATTTTATTTTTTTTTTTTTAAAGGAGCTTTTAAGTAGTAGTTGTAGTTCTAAGCTGGGAGAGATTCTAGTCTAAGTGATGGACTATATCAGTATATTATTTAAAGCATGCATTTTATTTCGACAATATGGTTGTTATCTCCTGGTTTCTTAGCTGTGTACATGTACAGTATAAATGATCCATATTGTGTGTACTTATGCACATGTATTATGTGAGAGAGGGAGAGAGAAATGTTTGCGAATTATGATACATGGTCTCCTTCCTCTGTTTTATGTGACAGTATTTTGGTAGCAAACTACATCAGGGTGCTTATAGTACATGAACATACAGAGTTTTTAAATGTAGCTTGCATCAGTTCTTAACTAATCATCAGTGTGTTGGTGATCTTTGCCAAACAGGCAAGTTTAACTGACCTGTATAAGCCCTAGTAATACTGTTTTGTCTTTATCCTTAAAACTGCAAGCTTGGTCATAAGTGTCCCCTTTCGGATACACTTTGAAGTCAGATTTATATCGTGTGTCAAACACAATAAGGAACTTCATATGTCTGGTTTTTATCAGCTTAGCAAAGCACTGACAGAAATCTTGCTGCATCTTTCAAACACAGTTGTAAAGGAGGTGAGGTTAAAAAAAATCCAGAGAATGATAAATATGAAATATTTGAAGGTTATAAAATCAAGCCTGGAAAAGGGTTACCTGGTTATTTGATCCAGTGAATCTGCATTAGGTTCACACTTCATGCACATTAGATGTTTCTCCATGACACCTTTCATTCAGTGCAGAGAATGCAGTTCATGTTCTTGGTTCCTGCGCAGCAATAAAACAGAAGGCAATTTTCTGCACAGCTGAACTAAGAAGAGAGTCTGCATCTCAAACTTGATTTTGGTCTTGGCAGGGCTTACATAAGGTGCTGGGATCTGGGGTTGTTGATTCACCTCTATTCCTCCTGCCGTTCACATAAACCAACACAAAAGACACTAAGCAGTAGTCGGTGTCACACAACATGCAAACAGATCCCCACACAGATGTAGTGTTACGAAAAACACTAAACCAGAAAATATTCCACACTGCTATTAATAGACAACCCTGTTCATGTAAGATGTGGATGTAGGAAAGGACTAAGTCTAAATAGCTTTTCTTTTGAAAATGAAAGGTGCTTTTTTCATTTACAGCATAACTAGTTATTACAAGATAATTATCTCTTAAGTGAATTGTTTTCATGATAGAAGCAAACAATATATACAGATATGGTGAGTGCCCTACAGAAAAGACAGAGTGCTACACTAGGCATCTCAAATTTTATAATAAATTGGCAGACGCTTCTATTAAGCTGGAATCCTGATACAGCTGAGCAGTTCTAGTGTGCATTGCCATTTCTTTTCTCGATCACATAACAGATGGCAGCTAATCCATTGTGAGAGCAAGGGAGGGCAGCGTATCCCTCTTTTTGAAAAACTACTACAGAAGCTTCCGGAGAAAGCTGTTAGACACTGGGTGATAAAAGGCAGCTAACAGTTGTAGATCACAGGTTGTTCGTTGGGCTTTTGGGGCAGGTTGTTTCTGGTTTGCTTTTCTCTTGAAAAACAACTCAAGGTAAGGAGGATGTGGTGGCGTATCTGCTGAATGTTGAGCCCATCGCGGTGTTGGCTTTACTCACTTCAAAGCAGCAACTGCTGCTATTCTCTGTTGCTTGTGTGATGGGTGAGCTCTTTGTTTTGGGCTAGTTCTTGTGTTTTGTTTTTCTTAGCGGCTGTTTTATTTCGGGCCATTCCTGAGGTGACTGACGTCGTGTGCTTTGACATCTGTCTGGTCTAGAGGAAGATGGTAGAGCCTGCCAGTAGCTCACTCCGCTGACAATTTTAGTTCATCGCTTATGAATTGGATAGAAGCAGTAGGTTTAGCATAATTGACAAGCTCGTGGAGTGCTAACCCCTTGATTTTTAGATAAGTGATACCCACTTTTGCAGATAAACAGTGTGAAGCACACAGTGTGCATCCGGCCAAAAGCCACATGGTGTCACCCTCTTGGCTAACAAGAGTGAGATCGTTATTTCCCTGAACATACGGAGTAGGCAGTAGGAATGCCATGTCAAGGAAAATTTAAATTGAGGTAAATCCCAAGGATTGCAGCACTGGCTCCGTTTCACCTTGCTGTGCTCCATATTGGTGTGTGCTTGGAGCTGGCATGTTCGTTTAGGATAAGCTGCATGCATTTTGTGTGAGAATGAAGGAAAAGTGCCTGCTTGAAACTACAGTGGGGAAACTTAGACACAGTTTCCTCTCTCTGCTTCCTGTTCTCCCCCTCCCTTCATGGCCATATTTAGCAACCATTGCCAGTTAGGCAATGCAAATTTAAGGCTGTAGGATTATCAGCTGTGGAAAAACTGGATATCTATGAAAAAAATGGGTTTGAGCAGTATAATTTCTGTGGCTGCGCAGGGTGAAGGAGTAAATGACCTCTTATGCTCCCTTGCAAAGCACAAACCCAGTATTTAACCTGACAGCTTCAGAAGAAGCTGCAGTTGCATTTTTAAGGATTGCTTCCCACACGCAGACTCTCCCTTGGAAGACTCGCTCTTTTGCTGCTGCAGCGAGCACACTGCTGTGGCCAGTGCTGCGGGCCTGGCTTTACTGGTGCAGCATTTATCAGTTTTGCTTCCCTGTCTGTGGTGTGGAGGTGGCCAGTGAAGCTGTAGATGTTGCAGTGAGCTAGGATGTCTCCTCACTTGTTTCAGTCTTGGCCACGGGTGTGTGTTTGCCACAGTTTTCCTGTTTAATAGATCATCAGAGCAGCAGTATCATGCCAGACCCCTGACCCAGTATTCCCAATAGTGACCAGTTCGGTATGCTTGGGGCATACTGGGGGCAAGGGTCAGGCAGACACTGAAGAGTCTTTTGGTTTTCCTGTACCAGTACTGCATTCCCAAAGGCACTCCCAGTTTCCTTATCACTGTTACCAGTCCATTACCCTCCAGCTGTCTGAGGGCAGGAATTCTGGGATAAGTGGTAGTCACTTGAAATTGAGTTTTAATGAAAGTTGTCAGGTTATTTCCATAACACAGATTTGTTTGCACTATCCCTTTAAAATCTGGTATTGATAAAACCCTAAAGATGTGACATTTGGGAGACTGTTAAAGAGCATTTTTGAGCAAGCTTTTCCCTCTTATTCCTCTCCTTTTCCGTGCAGTCAATTGCTTCAGCAGACATGGATTTGAATCAGCTGGAGGCTTTTCTTACTGCCCAAACCAAAAAACAAGGTGGCATCACATCAGATCAAGCTGCAGTCATTTCAAAGTTTTGGAAGAACCACCGAATAAAGATCCATGAGAGCCTGATCAGTCAAAGTCGTTGGGATAATGTCTTGAAAAACATGAACTGGCGGGTGGATCTGAAGTCACAGTCAAGACACACTGATCAGATAAACACTCCTGTTGCAATAGTTGAAATGGAACTGGGAAAAAATGGGCAGGTAAGCTTTTTTTTTTTTTTTTTCCCCAAAATGTAAACATGATTTAGCTACGTATGTGCTGAAACATTTTACCTATTGCTGAATTCACGGCATCCAAATCAAGCTGGTTATTTGTCACCACTGGGCCTTTAATGTACTTGAGCTTGTGGTCCATCTTTGGATATACTAGATACAGTCTGGGTGGTGAAAGGAATTTTTGCTTTTTTTTGTATGTTCACATTTGTATTGACAGCTTTCTTTACATGAAGCTTGGAAAATCTGTGGATGTAGAAATGAAACATAAAATCAGATATACTAGCAATTATATTAAAATTATGTTTGTATTCCATGCACTGTGAAGTTGATTAGTCATGGTTTTTTTTTCTAATCGAATGCTAAAATTACGTAGTAACTGCAAAGTGGAAGCTGCAAAAGAATATTCACAAATAATGGTGATCAAGCATCCCTTACATTTTAGGACAAATGAGGGGAAAGACTCTTTATTTTACATAACACCTATTTTCACGTTAGAAGTACACCTGTATTCCAGTCACATTATGCAACCTGGTCTTATCTGCCTGAAAGAGATATAGCTCAAGCAATACTGAACACTGTATTTCTTTTTAATCTTTATAATTCATATGAATTATGGCTCAGCTTCCCATCTTCAATTTTGCTGTCTTTTTCTGCCAGGAAGTGTGTTTCAGTTTAGTATCTTTATCCTCTACAATGTGTTGGTGAATCTTAAACCCTCGTTTCTTAGCAGTAGCTACTGCAGATGATACTGAAAGCTAATTTGGGGGGTTTGATGTCAATAGTTAACATTTAGTACGTTTATTTGGGCTTTGAAATATTTTAGTAGCTGATAGCAAAGAGTACTCGGATTAGGTATAGATTAAAAAAAATTACATGTGCAAAGATACACAGACGGGCACATTTTATATATATATATATATATATATATATACACACACACACACACACACCCCTGAAGTATTCCTGTGCAGACTTGAATGATTTACCTGAACAATGTGGCTATACCAAGGTCAGAATGAAAGTACAAGTAAATTGGGATCCTACTGAGACAGTATATATTTTTGAAATTATTCTGTTAGTCCACTTTTCCCTCTTGGTCTTTGAAAGCTTAGCCTAAGTGCTGACCCTCTGCCTTCCACTTGTGTATCTCTGCAGTGTCTAATACAATAATGGGGTGTGTGTTTAGTTGTATTCCTAGCCTGAAAAGAAGTGGAATTTTCTGCTCAGGATCTTGAGATTAGAAGTAATTATATTCCATTAGTAACAAATGGAAAATTTTTTAAAACAAAAGTTATGGTGAGTACATTAGAATGAATAAATTAGTGAGCAAATGGGAGAAATACCCACGTTCATTAAAAAAAAATCCTCAACTCAGAATCACTGTTGTATATCATAAGGGAATTATACAGTTAGTGACTTCTGTTTTGAGATTTTTTTTTCCTGGTAATGGATTATTATGGTAACATCAATCGGCATCAATCAGAATATTTCTTCCACCCTGTGTAGTGAGAGAAATGAATGAGGGATGTGAACATGAAGAATACACATTTCTGAGACACTGTAGTTTCTCTTACCAAAGAGCACCACAACAAAGCCAGCATGAATTATTTTAGTAATGCAACTTCATATTTCAAAGGGAAATGATTATGTGAATGTATTGTTTGAACTGCCATCAGACATAACTTTTGTCTCCTTTGCTGAGGACAATGCAGTAGTGAGCTGTCAGCAAGTCTGACTGCTGGTGTGAATAAGGGTATTGGAATGGTACTTACAGAACTAATCATAAGAGTAATTAGGATTGTCACCACTTCAGTCAAAATTAGCATTTATTTTAAGGTGCTGTGGTTTCACGTAGTCTTTAGCTTTGGTTTAAGTAGCCTTTCTGCTCCAAAACTTTTGGCTGAGGCAGTACGCAGCATGCTCACATGATGGACTGAGGCAGGGGAGTTGGGGAGGAACCCAGGGACCAAAACAGCAGCAAGTGGGTTGCGAGAAGACTTCATCTACCCCTCAGCTTCTGTGTTTGTGGACCTCCTGGAAAAATGGTCACAGAGACTTTCCTATTGGAGGTTGAATGAGTTGTTCTTGCAGGCTGGATCCAGTCCATGGACTTAAAACCATCATGTTTTATAGCCTTTATTTATGTTTTTCTTTATCGTTAGCACATTTCTATCTGTTCTAAATATCAGATTTTATAGCACATGAAATGCATGTATGCTGGTACCTTTCTCACACTTAACAGAGAGAACATCTTTTAGAGAAGTCTGTCAGTCAGTCAGTCATAGATGAGATTTGGCAAATAGTCGAGATCTCCTGGATTTGTAGAAGAAAGCTGGCTGATGATTCAGGAGTAATTTATTCAAAGTAGACTGTTTTCATTTGGACACTTGATAACAGGGGAGTATACAAATGCATTGATGTGTAATGAACTGACATTAATATTTTGTATGTTTCAACAGAAGCAAAGAAGTGCTCTGTAGAAAATGTACCTTTGCAGAATTTAAAGTCACTCTGATTCTTCTTGGTGTCTCTGGACTGGATTTAGATCTCTGTCCAACACAAGGCCAGGCAGTTTGGTAGTGTCTGCTCCTTCTTCAATAAGTAACCTTGCTTTCTGCTTGTCATCTGAATTTCAGTTCGTCAATTCTTTCATGACTATATGTGTAAGACCTAGTAAGGCTAGAAATGGAGAATTTGGAGTGACTGGTTCATAAATGCTAGTAGACTGTAATGAAATTTTACAAAATTTATGTCATGTTTTCTGATGGAAGAGACATGTTTCTGGGTTTGAGAACCCGTTACAACTTGCGTGTGTTAACTCTTACTCTTCTTGTCACTGCTGATAATAGGAAGAAAAATGAACCCTTTCTCTAAGTGCTCTTACAGACACTTCTAATGAGAACCATTTAGAAATGCTGGTGCTCCAAACTTTGGAAACTTTGGTTCAAGATCTGTAACTTGCAGTTTGAACTTTTCTTCTGCAGTAAAAATTTTACAGCGACATTTAACATTTCCTTTATGCTAGTGATGTAGTCTTTATACATCCTGGTTAAAAGCAGATGAGCATGCTAGCCATGAAGTACTCTTCTTTGAAAGCCCATTTTCTTTAACAATATGACTAAAAATAAAATCCTAAATCCGTTGCACTTTGCCTTCATCTGTTCGTGATACTCAGTGCTCATCACTGCCAGTTCATTTTTTTCCTTTTGAACAGCCCATGTTTTCATTTACACAATGGTTTTCTCCTATATCTCCCAAGCCTACCTTGCTGGCTCTCTCTTAAAATATCTAAAGCTCCCTGCCTGCTTCTTTATGTCCTTTTTAATCTTGTTCTCCCTCTCTGAGCATCGCTGTAAAGCTCTTTTGGCATGAAATTTCAACTGGCCACAAATCTGCCAGGAGGATTGGTGGAGTGAGATGAGGAGTCGCCCTTCTCATGCCCTTCCTGCCCAGCTGCATCAACGCTGCTCCATATGGTGAATGGTCGCTGCTGTACAGTGTTAGGTTAGCTGCAGATTTCAGTCACAGATTTATATCTGACCTTGTCATTAGTAGAAAATAAATGTATTGGGTTTGAACTGTGGCTTGGCATTAAAATATCTTTAAACTGGTTTTATGGACTTTGTCATGTTATTTTCCTTACGACACATGCCCTCCCTTTCTTCCCACTAGTATTCTGGGCTGATTTGCCAATAAGTTTTACTTTCTTGCAGTGTTATGTATTTATCTGAGACTGATCAAATATTATAGATTGGCCTGAGTATTTGCTTTTGGATTTTATGCTTGAACTTATTTACAGAGTAGGTATTTCCCATGTGTTTCTTTTCAGTATTTAAGATACTGCTAATCCATGTTATAGTACTTCTATTGGAGTTTTGTGCGATGTTAAGCATGTTTTATGAGAAAAGCATATTTTCTGCCCTAATTTAACTTGTAGCTTGGGATTCCACTGCAAGATTCTTCCCAGAAAGACCTGAGGAAATTGCATCAGGATTATGGATTAGACTTTTTTTTTTTTCCCCCCCAAACATTGTATTTCTGTTCTCTTTCCTTTTTTAAAAAAATCTACCCAACAGAGGTGTTAATAGTATAGGTAAATACTACTATATAGCAAATACTAAAACCACAGTGTAAGTTAAGAACCTAGGATAATTTCTTTCAAACTTAAGGCAAAGAGCAGCCTCTTATTCCATATAATCTTTCTGAAATCATCAAGGGGTATGTGTCTTCATATAAAATAAACATCTTTCTTTAAAGAATAGACAAGCATTATGTAATAGACTTCTGATAAATTGAAAATCTAGTATTTGCTAGTTCTGACTATATTTTGGTTGTCACTTTAAAATCTCACCAGTGAGATAAATACTGATGAAAGGGTTTACTAGATGAAGTGATCCTTTTCTAGTGCAAGAACCTACTTGATAATAAGAAAGTAAGAATATCAGCTCACATTTTACCATAGGTATATCACATCTGCTCTCTGCTAATGGCTGGGTCCAGACCCTGGTAATTCAGAGAAAATAGTAGTAATAATAATTCAGGTAATCATAATCTGTTAATTCAGGTGCAGAAAGAATTCATAATGGAACACAGGCAGTTGTCATGTAGGAGGTAAAATGCTACCAGGATTTTGGAGGTCTGGAGTTTGAACCACTCTGAAGATTTAAGTCTCTTAATGTTCTGGGAAGGAGTGAAGTAGGTCTCAAAGTAAACTTTTGGGAGCTCAAAATTGTTTCTGAATTGTTAATCATGTATATTCTACACAAGTTTAGGTTGAAATTTGTATCAACCATGCTATAAATAAATGAGTTGAATTCACTCACGTTGACAAATATTAAAATTGAACATGCTTTCACAGTGTAATAAAAAATCTTTGGATTTAGCTTCTGTAAATCTCATTACCTTGCTAGGATTACAGACTGCATGCTGCTGAGGATCTGTTGGCGTTCTGCACATTTTTGTAAGCATGAGTCTCTTGGTTTCCCCAGGCTGTGATTATCTCCAGCAATAGCTTTCACCACTGAAGACAGGTTAGATCAAGAAAACATCATGGATAAACTCATGCTATAGGGAGGAAGCTATAGGCTGGATTCGGTTTTGCTTCCGTGTGACACCAGGTCAGGTTGCTTCTGAGCTATTCCTGAAAATAACTTCAGATAATGGACTTCCAGTTCTTTTATGTAGGATCTATTCTGAAAAGGCAGACTGCCTTTTGTAGGATATTGGTATGGGCAAAAGGGATGTTTAGGGAGATGAAGAGCAGTTCTAGATACCTGAGCCAAAATAGGACAGCCTGGCCTGTGAAGGGGCAGAAAAAACAACCACCAAACCATTTTTTTTCTTTCCAGCCTTAATCCATTTTAATCTTTAACATTATCAGAAATATTGTTCTGGTCAAAAATGGGAAAGTGTGGGTGTTTAGAAGCCGAATCAATCAACTTAACCTTAATGGGCTTAATAATTTTATGTGATTAAAAATATAAACCCTGGTAAGTAGAAGTTAGGAGGGGAAAAAAATCACCTTTGTAGCCAAGCTGAATGTAATCACTTGAGCTATTGTTCACCTTGGAAATTTATGAGCTGGAGGGAACAGTTACATAAGGCAATAAGTGCAAAAGCAAATAAAAACCAGAGAGGGCAACGGGTCACTCAGCACAGAGAAAACTGGAACACAGTTGGCTGCCCTAACTCAGTTATTTCCTTAATCCTCTGCATGACACTCCCTGTAGTCCTTTGCTTCAACAGTTCAATTTTTGTCGCCTTCTCCTGAAAGCAAAGGGAAATTTGGGGAACAAGAAGAAAGCTTTATTATTTGTGACTATTGAGATTTTTAAGTGTAATGTATTATGGACGTAAGAGCATTAACTTGAGATATTAAATAACTGTCTGACTTGAATTCTTGCTTTTCCACTGTATATATTTGACGATATTTTTTCATGAGTTTTTACATTTTTTCTTCTGTTCATCCTGTACGAAGCAAGGATATTCTACAATTAATGGTACTAACAGTTTCCATCCTTACTTGTGCCGGGTATATACACATACAGGTCTGCAGGAGCATGCACACACGTATATTCCTTGTCAACCGTTTTTACTCTGGAACTGCTTTGGCTGAAGTAGTTAAATAGAATAATTTAAGTGAGACAAATATTTTTGATTGTAGCTGAGTTCAGGGTGTTATGGGGAGAATTCTGGATTATTTGATGGTGATCTGTATGAAGGTAGATGTTATTGTAAGGATGTGTATTTACTCCCTTTCATCTGCTTAAAATCAGATTCAGTCCTGCACCCTTGAAATATTTTACCTTCTCAGAAAATACATTGAGGTCTTAGATATTATGACAGGGAACTTCCCAACTGTTATGTATCTCATGCGATCAACAAATATTTTGCAATCTAACATCAATCTCGCATTCTCATGCAGCGATAAAATGTTGTGTAGCTTTGATGAATCACCCTCCAGAGCCATCTCTTGCAGCCTTGGGATACAGACTGCGATGAGGCTGGAACAGGGCAACTGGGTACAACAGACCTGTCTGTTAAAAAACTGTCTCCAGCAAATGCATTTCATCACTCTGCTACACCTTTTTCTGGAATTGGTGCTAAGCATTTATGAGTTAGTCAGAAGAATGTTCTTCCTTTTTCCACTTATCATCCCTATGTTATTCCTGTCTGCCTGTGGTTTTTCTGGAAGTCCTCACCCTGGTTTTCTACCAGCTCTCTTGCCCCCAGAAGTGTTTGGTACACTTCTGGAACCTACCCTTAGCTAACAGGCCTTGGTCCTCACTTTAGCTCCCCTACTGAAAACATTTCTATAAATTTTCAACCTTTTCTTTGCTACTCCTGCACCACTGGGGTGGGTTACTCTGAGAGTTTGCAGGGGTGCATGCTTTGAGATCTTCAAGACTGAAGCTGGATAAAGTCACTGTGGTCAGACACAGCCAGTGACTCTGCCGCAGCAGACCCAAGCAAAAGTCCTATAGACTTTTCTATATTTAATCCTATAGACCCAAGCAAGAAAGTCCTATAGACTTTCAGGTGAAACAGATGGTTTTCTGCTCCTTATTTATTCTAGTCACTGAATGCCTTTCAGTTCTTTATTAACCAAACCTCACATTGAAGATTGAGCTCAGAGTGTGTTTCTGTTGCTTTTATAGTTTTTGCTTTAGTTTGGTCTGAATGTGTGAACTTCTGGGTCAAGAAATTGGGGGTTTGGTTTCAGCAGAGGGAGTGCAGTTGTTTGGGAACTGTGACACTGAATGTTGGGGGGGTCTGGGCTGAAACAAGCTGATGGCATTTAAAGACAACATGTTGCAGAGGCTGGAGGCAAAGATGGCTGATGAGCTTCAAAACCTCAGCTCTGGCTTTGTTTTCTAGTAAGAAGGTTCCTGTAGGGCAAAGGACCAGCTCTGATTTCCCACATCTGCCAGCCTGCTAGAGATTCAACCTTGCTGCAGCAAAATCAGGCTTTAATTGAGGCAAAACATAGTGTAAGCCTTGCAAAGATGAGTTTTAATATATGAAGTGGAAGTTTCTTTGGAGATTTTCAGAAGGCAAAATAACTGAAGTGGAAAAGGTGGCTTTAAAAAATACCACCAGTTCTCATTTTATTAATTCTGGGGCAGGAGGCAGAAGGGACTATGCTTGACCAATATTGTTGATTCCTAGTTTATTAAAAAGCAACTTTGCAATGCAAAGTTTGGGTCTAATCAACTGTTGAGGACCCAGAGACAGCATTTGCTGGTGTAAGGCCTCCTGGGATAAATACATAGGAGTTTGTGATTTCTTTTGGCATTGCCACCTTTTGTAAAACCAGCAGCACGTAGTTCGGGTATGAAGGTGAATGTGTTCTGTTTTCTGAATTAATTTCTCTTAGGATAAATATATTTTGTGAAATATATTTACCCAGGGAGGCCTTCAAGTAAAGGGAGCATGGTTGCAGAACCAAGGATTGGAATCTCTGCTAGCTTCTTTTTAACAAAAGTCAAAAGTTTTGCATGATTCTCAAAAATACATTTTAAAAAGGGGGAATTTCTTTGCTGGAGAGGCTGTATACAGCAAACCAAAGTGATTGGCCTCTTTGCATCTTAGCTCTGGTATTGCTGGCCATCTGTGTTCTTCAGAGGACTTGGATATCAACATTAACTAATTTGTTCTTAGAAAACTCAGGGAAAAAAAGGAGTTGTTATGAACATAAGTGCTCACTGCATTGGCTGACAAAGCTTCTTGTTTTTACAGGCCTAGCCTGGCCAAGTACACTTAAAATTGTTGGTTTGCCAGTTGGCTAGCCTTCCCACTCTTGACAGTATGTCATGTTGCTGCTGAAAAGTGCTTTGGAGATCCTTCCAGGTTTGTCATGGTCTCTCATGACATCCCTGAATAATAATGTTCAGGGGTGTAAATAAGAAGTGGTTCTTAATTTATTTTAATTAGGAAGAGCTGCTGCAGGAGAAGGTATCAGAAGATACAAAATTGGAAAGCTGACACATAACTGGGGAGAAATGCTTGTAACTTACACCATTTGCTGCTTAATCCTTTGGATCCTCTTTATTCTGTCTTTTATATATGTGTGTATGTATGTATGTGTATATATATATATATACACACACACACACACACACTTGATAAAGCTGGACTCCAGCTTTGGCTGTGTAAGAATTGATTGTACAAAAAACCCCACCCAACAGTACACACGATAGCAAAGCAAAGTCACTGCACAAAGTCACTGTACAATTAAACTTGCTGTATTTCTCTGTATGTCTTAGTTTTTGAGAGAAGAGTGAACCTGTGTCATTTCTTTTGAGCAGCTTGTGTGTTATCTGCCAGCAGCTTTATTTTTTCACCTTTCTTCACAAATTGAATTCCCATGTGGTGAACAGTTCTATTAATACATTAGGCAGCAGAAGGCATGGGCAGCAGGAGAATGCAATTCGTAGGCAGTTCTCAGTATAATCTTTATCGAGGACATATTTCTCTTCTAATTTTTAGCAAGCTGTGGCTTTCCATCCTTCTAGTGCTTCTACTCATATGTCTCGTCCTAGTTAAAAATGGAAAAAAAAGATAAACATAACTTTTTTCCTTTCTTTTCTTCTTATCATTCCTTTTACAAAAATCTCTAACAGAGGGATTTTGCTGGTAGCTGCTGGGATTTGTTTTGTACAAAACTGTTCTTGGCAGTCAGTAACTGAGCATTAATGCTGAGGTATTATGAGTTCCCTGTACAGAAATGTAGTTAATCAACATGTGAAATGTTTGGAATACTAGTGCTTTGTCTGCATAAAAGCAAACTTTCATTTCTGCTGCAGATGTTCTTGCTGCTATCAGTTTATACTACTAGCAGTGGTACCTAGGAACTTCTAGATGCCAGCAAAAAAATTGGGGGGGATGCTCATACCCCTTCCCGAAGGACTGAATTAAGACTGTAATCAAGGCTCTTTTTGCAGATACCACCTGACACATTGTATAGGTCAGGTTTTCAGCAGGTGACTGGTGGGAGTTAGCACCAAAGAAGCTCTAACATTTCATTTTCATTTGCAGATTCAATTACCTCCATATTTAATAGATTTGTCTTACAGGTGCACCTTAGTATGTTGGGCTTTGCTTTATCTTCTTAAAAACATAGATGGAAAGGAAAGCAGTAAATAGAACTGCCATGGAAAATCACATGTGGGTCTTAGATGGTAGTTTCAGGTTACAGGTCTTTTTCTTGCAGTAATGTGGACTTAGAGTTCCTGACCTTTGCTACTTACTCTCAGCATTGTGCTACCCTGGTAGTTAGGCATTTTCAGAGTTGAAAGTGGCTGAGTCCAAATTATTATTTTTTTTCCCTCACCAACCTTTTTTTTCCCCAAAATTAATTTTAGTCTGGATCAGTTTGTTGAAGGGATGAGGCGAGGGCAAAATTGAGCAAAAGAAATTGAGAGCTCTGCCTTGCCATGGAAAAAATTGCTCATTTAAGCATATATGTTCACAGGATCACTCATTTTAAATCCTAGTTAGTGGTCTCTTGAACATGAGGAGTAAAGCAGATTTCCTTGTGTGGTAAGGATAACCTCTCCAAAGTGACAGCTTTTCTTCAAAGAATGGAGGAGGAATGGAAAATGAGACACATGGCTGTTGGATGAGTTTGGTATTGTATACGTAATCTGGAGAAGTGTGGAAAAGGTATCTGATTTGGAAATGATCTAAAATGGTATCTGGAGGTGGAAACCTGATAAGATTGCTAGAACAGAGGAATCTTGGTATATTAGCAGCGTTGTTATTCTTTGTTTCTAGAAAATTTCTCAGCTATGCACATTCATGGCAGCCATTAATGAGAGACATGATTGAAATATTTGCATTATTACTTGTCCGATTATTTTCTCCACCATTAGGTGGGAAATATGGCAAGCTGAACCACAGAGTTGGCTGAGTTGCCTGGAGTGATGCTAGAAGTCTGGAAGCTGTGAGGAGAACTGAACAGCAAGCGAGTCCTAACTTAGTCACAGCTTTAACAAATAAACTGGTTTGTTGGTTGTGTTTTCATTCAGTGGTTACAAGAAGTTGATTGCTGTCGACAATCAAAATAGCTTTCTCTGTTTCCTTGCATGCCTCTGTTACATTTTATTTTCTTTCTGCTTGTTTTGAAAATACTTACTGAGGCAATGTGTTGAAGCATAAGTTTCCCTGCTTTTCTCTGAAAGGAGATGGTTGGGAGGAGATCACTGGCAGGGCTTTTGGTTAAGACATGGTTGTCCTACTTACTACTTTAAAAGTTGAGGAAATGACTGCTTTGAACATAATTCCAAGAGCAAGTCCTCTTCATTTAGAAAGAGATTCTCATTTTAGCTTAGAGAAGATACAAAACAACCCTTTGATTAAGGAACCTCTCTAAGCTGTAATTTTGCATAGACCTTAACACGTTGTTTTTTTTTCCTGTCCTTTCAAATTGTCAGTTGTAAAATTCCACAAAGATAATCAGACATGCAAATCTTCCATATATTTTTAGTTCAACTTGCTGATGTATATTCATTAATATGTAAATAAGACAAGGAAACCATAATTTAAATTGCATATGCTCAATTTGGTTAATAAATGCTTGAAATATAGTCCCACTTTTAAAAGTAACCATACAGACGATGCCACTTTTTCAGTTAGTTTTTTTCCCTTAAGTCACAAGGAGGGTATAAAGCCCCTTGTTTTAAGGACAAAAGTAAGTTTCTAGTGCTCTTTGCCATAACGTTGTACAACCAAAGGACCTCTGTGCTGAACTTTAGTCCTCTTAGTATGCATCATCACATTCCTAATGATTTAATTGTAATAAATTGTACCAGTGGAGACCTAGTAAAGATTATGGCATTGTAATTTGAGTTCCCAAACTGTATTAGGTGGAGTTAGATAGGCAGATACAAGGTAGAAAGAACAGAGTTTCCTTGTGTTCAAATATGGCTAAACTCCACCAATGCAAATCAGGGACATGAATGCCCTGTATTTAGTTTGCAGTGGCCTAACCAAATGAGATACAAATTACTACTGGAATTAGAATAAATTCTCTGACAGCTTCTGAACCTTAGTTGAACATGCAAAGCTGCTATAATACCTATTTCTTTAAACCTCTGAAGTGATATTTAAATTCTTACAGGCAATAAACTTTTCAGTCAATTGATTCAATGTCTGTTGAATCACTCTCAAAAGTGGAGCTGTGCTTTAAGAACTATTAAAAAAAATTAATTCCATTTAACCTGTAAATATGCCACAGGACTTGAAAATGAGTTTGTTAATGGTGCTTTTTTTTTTTTTTTTTTTTTTT
>NW_020799097.1:124092249-124147777 GCF_003259725.1 Athene cunicularia | reverse complement strand
CTTTTTTTTTTTTTTTTTTTTTTGAAAGACTTCAGCCTGGAAGGCAGCATCTTAAAAAGAACTTGGCATTGAGGAGAGTCACTAACATATCCAGTTATACTAGCCTGACTTACTTGGTCTGAAGTAATGAGGCATGACAGATCATGAGTGCAGTGCATCATGTTCAGAACCAATAACCCCTTTCAGAAAATTACATTTCTGCTCTAAGCAGTCATTTTGTTATCTGCAGCTAATTTTAAACTGCCTGCTTTTATGGAAATAGAGCGCTTGCGTTTCCCAGTAAATATCACCATGATGCTCAGAGATGGCTAAAAAGTGCGACTGTCTGGGAAAAAGCTCAAGTCTGATCAAACTTAATTAGACTGGAACCTGTTCCTGCCTACAAATATCTTGATTATATGTTGAGAACAAACTCAACATTTGACAGAATTGGCTTTTGTGATACCTGCTGATGTGAGGACGTAAAAATGAGCTGTTGATTCACGTGCTGGCTCTCGCTGAAGGTACAGGCATTGGCAACAGCATCTTCCCATATTTTTTCTCTTCTTACTGACCCTTTCCACTAGAAAAGATATTGATAAAGATATTGATTGAAGCCAGTCAACTTCTGTGTATAGTAAAAAATGCCTTTTTTTTTTTTTCATTGCCATTGGTGTCCTGTGGTGTTCAGATTGCCACTGTTGGAGTTTGAGCAGTGAGCCCTGTTTCCATCTAGCCAGTCACCTGGAGATCACCACAGAGCATGTGGAGAAAGAAACCCAGGCTGTTTGAGGGAGGGGTGAATCTGGTTCACTTTGGGTGTATGCCTTGGACTGGGCCCTTAAAGAACCTGTTTCCTCTGAAGGAAAGCAAGTGTTGCTTGCTTAACTCTAGGGGCCTGAAGTTTGATGAGGTAGATCCTGCCCTTCGTCTGAACTGCATAATGATTAATGACTTAACAACTGCTCTTTTTGGATGAACGGTATGGAAAAAACCTTGTTGCTTAGTTCAGCTCAGGGCAGATATGGCAAACTGTCTCAGCCTTCATCTTCTAGGAAGCAGAAGAGAAAGGCAGCTTGGGGAAGAATCATTGAGTGAATGTCATTAAACTCTGCCAGTCAAAGAAGTGCAGGCTGCTGGGTGATGGAGACCTGCATTTGCATTAAATCAAGAGTCTTGGGATAAAAGTAATGCATGATATAAACAAAAGGATAAATAAACCCACTTTAAATGTGTGTTTCTGTTAAAAAAAGTCATATTAAACAAGCATTAAATTTGCAGAGCAGAAGTATTACAGGTTTAAACATGCCAAATGCTATGCATGAGTGTTAACGGCGCTGATAAGCTGTGATCCAGGAGTACTGAAATATCATCATGATCTGGATATGGTGTGTGACCGAGCCACTTTGGGTCATAACACTTCCTCTGCAAACACAGTGTCAAGCTTAGTGGATGCTAGGACAGAACAAACAGAAGAAAGACAATACACCCACCTGAGAGCAAGGATTTGAAACACTGTGTACAAATGGGTAAGTTTCAAGGGCTTGAAGCTTTGCTCTTGGTGCGGGGGGGGAAAGAAAAAAAGAGAGAGGCTTGTTTTTCCAGTCACAGAGCTGGAATCAAAAAGACTTCAGACTCTGAAGGAGGCTGTTCCCCAGAGCTGCTGGAGGAGAGCTTAGCTTGAGAGACTTGTGGGGTTGGATGGTGCTACCACATCCTGGTGGCCTTGGTGTTTTCTGGGAGTTATCTTGCCATGATTCTCCCGCAGAAGCTACCTGATGAGAAAACTGCATTTAGCAAATATTTGGTTTTTATTCTAAACCACTGACTTTTTCTCTGCACAGGCAGTACTTTATTTCAAAGAGCTTTGTACATTGTTTTTCTCAGTCATTGCTTTTGGAAGAGAGTTTATGGAAGGCATTGTCAGAGGTGTGATGCTGTGCTCCAAGCCTGTGACCCAACCTCATTCTTCTGTCCCTTCTTGTGCATTTCTTGCACCTCCTATTTACATGACAACATGTAGAACTCTCCACAAACTTCTGGCTCCCAGGAGGGATTTAAGCTCATACCTTTCTCTCGCAGCAGCAAGCGGAGTGCTGGGCCAGAGGGCTGAGTATTGCAAACACTTCTATGTGCAAATGCGGTATGAGAAATTTGCTGTAGGCCAGGACTTTGCACATGACTTAAAATGCTTGCTGTGCTCTGGATCAGCCTGGCTTGTGATCTCCCATCCTAAGAAGTGACATCAGTGTCCCAACAGCCCTTTCTCTGCTTGGAGGACAAGGCTTTCTCCTTTGGGCAGGGAGCTGTCACCAGGGCTCTGCCTTTGTCATCTCACCACCTTCCCCGTTTGGCACCATTCCCTTCTTGAGTGCAGCTCCTCTGCACTCTCCTTTCTTTTATGCCCTTTGCTTGGCTCTGGTTGTGTGTTTGTTTTCTCTCCCACACTGTCTGTTTCATTCACTGCCCAGAATAATAAGGGGCTTGTTGAAAGAGTGCTGCTGAGTAATTTGTCGTCTTCATTCATTCTCTCTTTATTTATTTAACATTTGTTTTCAGTGTGCATTGAATACAAAATTATTAATGTCTTTGTGGTTTATTTTAATAGTGTTATTTTGGAGGGTCCTATGCAAACCCTCTTACTGTCATAAAAATCTCATAAATAAATAGTTATAATCAATTATGAAGGTATTATAATTCCCATTTCAAGGATACAGTCTGAGGACAGAGAACATAATTGCAAGGATTTCCACTAATTCCAGCACCCAGTTTGAAAAACCTTCAACCCGAGTTCCCAGAGTGCTGACCCTTGGTGGTACATCCAGTGTACATTTCTGATTGTGGACCAACAGCTGTAACAGCCATCAGTCATTCTGCAAACCAGACCCCAGGTGCCTCAGACTGAGTCCAGAGAAAACAGTGACCACCAGGATAAATGTTGTTGGTGTGACTCCCTGCCATTTCACGGGCTTTCCTGTAAAGGCAAGCCCAGTTCTCCAGTGTATTGTTCAGCTGATGTACCTGTAAGATTCTTCTTTCTCTTCCTGCAGTTGCCCATCTGCTTCACCTTCCAGCTTCTGCAACATGAGTGAGTGTGGGCAGTCCACAGACCACAGCCTGCTTCCCTACAACAGCCCTCATTCATTGCCTGGGCACCGCCTGCCACAGAGTACGGCTGGAAAATAGATATCTTGATATGGCAGCCCCTGTTATGGCACATAGGCAAAAGGATGGAAGGTTATTTAAGGTTGCCTGGCAACTGTATTTTGACATCTGCGTTTTGATAATTTTGCATTTTAGTGCTAGTTTTCTTTAATACAGTTTTCAAGAATGGGGCTGGAGTTTCTTAAGATTATGCATGCAGAAAATCCTGGCTTGGACCTCCTGTATGCACATAAGAACATCTACCTGTGAGCAATTAAGTTTACTTAATGGCTGCATGCAAATAAAGGCAGAACACTCATGATATTCATAAGCCACTGGAGGAAATATTAGTGGGATTCTTCCAGCCAGAGAAAATCTGAAATGGAGGTATACTGGAGCAGAATATTAATACCTCCCTATCCAGAATCTGGGAAATGGCTTTTAGTGCTTCTCTTTTCTTCCCTTGTTGTTAGAACCTAAGTCAAATGCTGCCTCTTTTATCTGAAGTGGTTTGACCAGAGACTTGTGCTCCTTGCGAGTGTATGTATTTATCCAGCTTTATCCTTTTCTTAACATCTTCCTTTTCCAAATTTTTAAGTGTGAAGCAATAGCATTTTATACATAGCGAGATATAACGATACAATTATATTGTGTGAACTTTGGTCAATAATGTGCCTCTCAGACTTAACTAAGGGAGTAGGCAATCATGCAGAAAAATTAATTTATACTGGTGTAGTAGGGTAGGTGTAATGTAGCTGTGCTTTTTAGAAACCAGAGCTTGTCCAGCTGTGACTGAAGTGCACCCTGGGCAGGTGCTGCCTATTTTTTTCTTAGCTAAAGTGAGTATGTTGCAAGGCTGGAAAGCTAGGCAGGAAGCACAATATAGAACAATTAGCTCTGGGCCGTGTTTGTCCAAGGAAGTGTCTGTCATCTTTGACAGGGGAAAAAAGTTGTTTTCTTTGGAACATCTGTAGAAGGTCATTCAATGTGTGGCAAGCTGACATGCAGGATTTGGTTTTGAGATAATCTGCTGCTTTTCTAAATGCTTGAAGATTGCCTGGGCACCAGTTATGATGGGTTTCCTGGTAAACAGGGGACTACCTCCAGAGTTAGCTGCTAAACGGGGGACTGCTTGAGAAAGGGTCCGTTGGGAGGAGGAGGCTCTAGCAGAGATGTCCGAGTCAGAATCTCAGAGAGGGCCCAGACTCCAGCAGGTCCTGAGATGCAGGTCATTTCTCAGCAGTGGCAGTGTACTCCTCGCTGTGTGTGTCTTCCTGTTTCTCCCTTGCCTTTCTCTGCTGGTTCTGCTTTGATTTCTTCTGCTTCTCTTTTACATTCTGCCCCTGCACCCTCAGGGTGCTGCTCTGCCTCTTTCCTCACTTTTTTCATCCCCTTGACTTCCTCCTCGCTCTCAAACTTGGTTCTGTGTTTTGTTTCAGCCGAGCTACGTGGTTGGTTTTTTTATCAGAGTTGTGCAGCGCAGCAGACGGCTGTGAACCGTCCCAGATCACAGCTGCCCGTGACCACATAAAAGTACGAAGGCTCTCCTGCGGCAGGTCCAGGTTTGAAAGGTGTCTCCACGTGCTGTCTCTCTACGTTATTGTACTGAGACCAGTGCTGTCTTAGGGAAACAGGATATTCTTCTTGCTCTGTGGCAAAGTTTATTTTTCTAGGAAGCTGTGAATAGATTGAGTTGTGTTTTCGGGGTTGTGTGTGGTTTGGGTTTTTTTTTAAAGCAGGGTATGAAATCTTCACTTGAAACTATGCGTAAAACTCCTTGTCTGTAATTCTGTAGATTTAGGGAACCGCAATATCAAAGCAGAGCTTTAAAAACAGGGATGGAACATAGAGGAATTACTTGGTACCTGCATGTTCTAATGTGTTCTAAATAATGAGCTTTGTGTAGTAAATTTATATAGCTGAGCTGTATAATTCTGTTCACGATGATGAGAATCAGCTTTACTAGTTGAGATACATGTGAATACAACCTAGGTGTATTACCCTGAAGACCTATTTAGCAATAGTGCTGTAATTGGGCAGAGGGCAGCTTAAAAGTAAGCATATTTGCATTTTGAGTGAGCAGCAGATCTGTGAAGGTATGCAAACCTCTCTCAATTAAAATTGTACGTCAGCCTGTACAAATAATACTGCACACTCATGCTCTGACACATGGCTCTAGGGTGCATGAAGACACCGGTTCTTCTTTCTGATGATTCTTCCCCTTGGTCTAGTGGATCATGTGGCAATCTCAGCTTCAAACAGGGTGTCATCAAGGGGTTTAATAGATTTACTGAGAGAATCGATTGTGCATGTGTCAGATGAAGTCTTCAGATGTCTCATTAAATATCAGCAAAACAGAAGGCCATCATCTCTTCCCCCCCTCCTCACCTTACTTCATCTGTCATTGGTTTGTAACCTGCACAAAAATCTTCCTCTTTAAACCTTTACTTTTGAGTTGGACTTAGTTGAAAATAAATTCTGAGAACCAAAGATGGACATATGTGAACAAATGGGTCCATTTATTTAGAGGACTAGCTCTGTGTGTTGCGTATAGAAATAGATATTTATTCCTTTTCCTTTACCCAGTGGTAAACATACTTCAGACTACAAGCATTGTTAATGCAAAGCCCAAACATCCTGTTGACACTCGATATTTTTGACAGAGGCAAGGGTTGGGTCACCAAAGTGGATGGCACATGAATTTTTGTGCTGAAAACAAAAACATTCAAATCTCTTACACTTGAAATTACAAAGATGTGTTTTGTCCATAGATTCTCTCTCCTCTGTACAAACACATCTTTATCTCTCAGGCTTGTGCTTGGACTTCAGACTTGGTTGGTACTAATTAGAGACAAACCAGGTGGAAAGCAATGAGTCAGTGGTTGAGGAAAAAATGTGGCTTTTTTGGATCAAAGCAAAGTGCTTTACATATACAACCTATATTTCTGGATAAGCAGGAGGACTTTTTCATGTCCTTCCAGGGTATTTTTGAGTGATAGTGTAACAACCTAAACAGAAAAAATGTGTCCCACAATTATGGTGTGTTGCATCACCAAAGAAGTAGCCTTCACGCACAGTAAGAGCCATGCTGTGCTCATGGGTGGAAAAGGTGAGGCTTTACAAAGCTAAGGGCATATGTTCATGCCCCTGAAAAATTCTGAATATATTTGGTTTCATACGCAGACTTTCATTTGCGTAAACATCGGGGTATAGCAAGCTATTCTGGCTTTTCCTGCTCTCCACTTTGTCTCCTCTTTCTTCTTACCTCTGAAATTTTCACTCAGATTTGAGTCATTGCAATGTGTCAGATACTGTTGTAACTCACCCCCTCACAAACATACATGCCAATGGACTTTTATCTTTTTTGGAAACTTGTGTTCAAACTTGCAAGGCTGCACCCCTGCCACCTTGCTGTATGTAGCTGTACCAGGGGCAAGGTATCAATTGCTGACACTGAGGGAAATTTCCAGGGTGGAGTAGGCCCTGGAGATACCCAGGGAACATTTGTTCTGAGGTTCCTGCAAGGCTAGAAATCTACTTATTTCAAGGGAAATCCAGTAGTCACTAGAAATAAATACAGAGGTCTGTTTTACTCACGTTAGTACCACTGCTATCTATGTTCTTCTTGATTTATTTTTTTTTCTATCATATTAAAAATGTCACACATGGGTAATAATTCTTATGTGTCCCAGCACAGGAGTGGGATACAGACAGTTATTTCCATGTTAGGGATAGAGATGGGGGGAATGCAGAGCTTATCATTAGCTATTTCACTATCAAAACCACTGTTTGCATTAAATGTTTGCCATAGCGGCTGTTGCCTGTCCACAGCTCTTTTTGTTTGTCTCCCTCTTCACAGCAGTGCAGGGAAATGGAAGTTGTTCACTTCTTTCTGGATGTGGAAGAGGGATGGGTTAGTCCCATATGTCATACTTGTGAACAATGAGTCCAATCCTATCCTTACAAAGATGCTGTTGTTACTATATTTGTGTATCTTCAAAGATTTCACTTCCCTAGCATTTAATTTCTAATAATTCCTAGATTAAGGGAATGTTTTAAGGGTAGGGGAGTGAGTACATACTGTTTTTAAAGTACCAAATTGCTTATCAGTGTAAGCTGCACCATGCTGCAGTTGTTTCATTGCCAGAGACTCTGAACACTATCATCATTCCCCCTTAAGTTGCAAGGTCTCTTCTCTTTCAGTAAGTAATGCCAGAATACCTTTTCTTTGTGCACTTCCCTACCCTTTCTTTTTTTCCTCAAGGAAATGAGAATCTAAAAGGGAGCCTCAGAGTTTGTCTCCTTTGAAACACCTCCAGATTTCTGGCTTGCTGACACTGTCATTGCGACAGCATTGCAGTCAAGTACCATGGTAATCTTAAACACTGTCGCACTGCCTGCATATACTTGTCAAATAATTTTTTAAGCTTTTTATTGCTTTGATTCTAAGATGATTAAACAACAGACATATCTAATTCCTACTACAATGTCAATGCTATTTACCTTAGAAAAAATGAATTTTTAATGATTTATTTAGTGCTTATCAGTGCCTTATTCCTTTGCACTGCTTTAACTTCAGAATAGCTTGTGACATGGGGATTTGCCTGTGTAAAAGTGCTGCTCCCTGAAATACAAAAGGATCCCAGCTTCTAGGAGTGTGTTTCAAATGAGCACCAATAAGGAACTCTTTTGTACTTCTACTTTGAAAGTAGAAATACAAGCCAACACAATATTGTCCTAACTTCCCCGGCCTTTAATTTATTCAGGAAACAATTCTTAATGGTCTTGCTCTGAAACCTGAAACAGTTTTCTAAAACATGGGAAAAATGCATACAGACCTCAAGGCCACAGCCACAGGTGTGAAAGCAGAACTTACTCAGAATTATGTTTAGACATTGCTGGTGGCATCTGGAGGTGTATAATTTTCCTTCCCTGTGTGGCAAAGCATCCTGTGATTCCAGCATCATGTTGGAGTTACAGGTACAACAGTGTTCTACTTCTTTGGGGTAGGAGAGTGGTTCATACCATGATTTAGCTAATATTATCCTGGAAAAATTTGCCACATGGATTAAGATTGAAGTTATGCATCATGCATGTCTAACAAACTGCCACAGCTGAAAGAGACGTTTTAGTCCCCTCTCCCCTTCTCTGCTAGTCTTTCCTCTCCCAGAAAGCTGTTTGCCTGCTTTCCTGGGTTGATTTTTGGCCAGGTTAGCGGACAGAATCAGCTCACAGAAGACTCCAGTGATTGCCAGCACTGGCATAGGGAGATTTTCTGGAAGGAGGGAGAAGACCTCTGTTTGGCTGCCTTGTGTAACTCGAGGAGGCTCTGCTAGAAACTTTCTCTAGTGATGGTGATGGTGCTCACAAGCTGGCTGTGATGGTCATGATTCTGAAGGGTTCATCCTGTTTCTGAACCAGAGATGCCATAATTACTAGTTCTTCCTAATCTGAAGCATACTTTGTTATCAACAATCAAAATAAGCTAAAGATTTATTTTGAGGGGCTGCTAAGTTTGGTAAAGTCAAGAAACAAGTTAATGAGAATTTAAACTATAAGCTTCCCCTTCCCTTGTGGCTACAAGCACTAGAAACTAACTGTAAACCAGGAAGCTGGGACAGTGGGGGAAATAAAATCTGTTGTGTGGTATAGCTTTCTCCTGGCAGAACTCTTAAGAACATAAACATTGAAACACAAAAAAATCCAGTTCTCTAATATCTAAATAACTTGTCATGTTGGCTTGACAAAGGCTAATTTTCAGTATCTAAAGTAAAAGGGGCCTTTTAATGATTTTTTTGGGAGGGTTATTTGTTTCTAAACTCAGGGTCAGCAATTCAAAATAGTTTATTTTCTTATCCTTCTTCAAAAGAAAGCCACGGGCTTGTTGCCATGGGCTTGAGGAAGATAATTCTATTGAATTTCACATTAAGGACCCTATTTTGCTGTGGATTTATGAGGAGCCTCAAAAGAATGAAGCAAAGTCATACTAGCAATAATTAGATTTAGAAATCACCAGTGATATATATAGATATATAGATATAAAAAAATCAGCTGCCAAGAATATATGGAGCTGAATATAGAAACATCTGAAAGAAACAGTGGACCATCAGATAAAACACTTTTCCAGCAGAGAAAAATCTACTAAGAATTAGTGAAAGTAGATGTTTGATCCTGCTGTTTCTCTGTCCCTTGTGCGTCCCAGAATCATGGGTTCTCAGGCTTTTCCCAGGGCTGATGCCATGCGTTAGACATCTGCCGTGGAGAAAGACACAGAGAGTTTGACCCCCTGTTCTGTTGGGTTGGGTGAAGATACAAGGTACTGAATACAACATGAAGAGCAAAGCATTTAAAATTCAAAATTATGAGATAGATGTTGAGTTCATAGCAAAATAGCCTCCTGTAAAGGAGGATTTAGATGCTGGCAGCCCTGCTGAGTCATTCCTCCTGCAGAGCTCTGCCAGAGCATGCAACACATACCCAGGGTCAGGCTTCCCCGGGCAGAGCCCTGAGGACTTTTGCTCGTTCACCTAAAGCACTGTCTCTAAGGCTATCCTTGGGTTTTGTAAAAGAGAAGAGAGAAGAGGCTCTCGGTGATGAATTACAGGTCTGTGTTACTAATGGCTTGTATTTCACTGAGGACATAGCTGAAATCTGGCAGTATCACTTGCTCAGAGAGATGTTGTTACAGCAAGAAGAAAATATTGCAGGGGTTTATTTACTTTTGTGAGGACTTCAATTCCAGCTCATCTTCTCTAGCTCATCTTCTCTAGCAGAGCCTCATTACACTGGCTGCCTCTTTTCCTGCTACCCAGGAGCTTGGGATAGTGTCTGAAAATGTGAATTAAAGTAAAATGAATGGAATTACTTGGAGTTTAGTTTGTTCCCCCTCCTGCCAGCAGCTAAAGGAGATGATTTGTTTTCAAAGTACAGTGCCAGAACATTAGTGAAATTTCTGATGGATGCTGTTGCCTTGAGACATGGCAGCACTTTGTTGTTCTTCAGCTTAGCAGGACCTGCAGCAGTCTTCATCTGCAAGTAATGTCATGGTTTTTTATCTGTATTATGGATCCTGATACACTTACAGACTTTTTGGCTATTCCTTAAAGTTTGTTGATAGTGGGAGCAGGTTCATGGAGCTCCTATCCAGGGTGCCAGAGATAACTTTGGAAAATATCTTTTTTTAGGGGGATACAAAATTAACATGATGTTGTGGGCCATCTGTATAAAAATAGTGAAGAAACCAACAACTAAACAAAAATTTCAAGCAACTTCCTCCAAGAAGTACAAGATGACAGCCTGGAAGATTAATTCCCTACCTAATCTTTGGTGACCAAAATTGCTTCTGAACTCTGTGTGTTGAGTCTCGTCTCTGTAGGTCTTCTGTAGTCAGTGGAGGGACAGGCTTCTCCAGGGAGTGACTCAGGGTTGATTCAGAGGGCAAATTTAGCCTGACGAAGACTACCTTAAGCACTGTAGCTACCTGGACCTGATGTGAATACTCCTCAGTGTGGTTTATTTGTGCAAATATTTGTGAAATACTGTTGGTCAAGCATCTCAAAAAACCACATTACAAGTTCAATTGATGCAGTAAAGAGAAGTTTCTTTGTGATACTAATATAGATGTTTACTGTCCGTCCTTGGAGAAGAAAACTATTTGTCAGCTTTTCCTATCCTGCTCCTTCTTGATCTTGTCTCCGTCCAAAATCACACACACTCATGCTTTGAGTGGCAGCGTTTTCGAACGAGTTAATCTTTTTGTTGCTGGTGATAAGAATGTGGTGGAAAGGAAGGGTGTGCTACAAAAGGAATTTTTAGTGAGGCATTTCTTTGTCTCATGTTATCTCAGTGACATTGTAATAGCTGTGTCTGTAACATCATCCTTAAATAAAAGCTGAGTTTGCTGATTGTTACCCTCCAGTGTTGGAGGGGTGTCCTGTTTCATTCTGTGCAAAGTGGTATTACTTTGTCTTTTACACTCTGACTTCTCAGGCAGTTTTTAAAACAAGATGGAAATTCAAGATGAGTGCAATTTTGTGATAAAGGTTATGCATTTATAGAAGTTGTAATAAAAATACTGGAAAAATACTTTTCCATTTATTACCAAAAAAAAAAAAAAAGAGGAAATTTCTGTCTCTAATGCTCTAAAGAAACAAAATCTTCATCCACAAATTGATCAGCTGTCGCCAACAGAAATATTTGTGTGGCTCTGAGTAGTTTTCTAAACTTGCAACCAAAGATGTGAATGCTTCCACAAAACAATTAAATGTCTTTAATTCTGTTTTCCTTTCTCTTACTTTTGCCTGAGACTGTTCTGCCTCTAATCTTTAGCAAGTATAGTATATCCTTCCATCTTAAAAATAGGGAATAATTTAAACTTAATATCATATCAATATTTTCACATTGAATAGCAGTTATAGTAAGAGATTTATTGTAGGGGTAATAAAATCTATTAACCATTCTATGCTGTAAAACTGTAGGGAACTGTGGTCTATCACATTGCTCCACTGCATGGTCTTTAGAACAGGAGGGACTTAGATTTGACAGCATGTCTGTGAAGACAGACAGAATTAAACCCAATTTCTTTTATCTTTTCATTGAAAGATGCCAATGTATTCTAAAAACCAACCATTTATTCAGCTTTCATACACGATCTACAGTGGTAAAATTAATACCTTTCTGTCTGAGCAGGAAGTAGCCAGGGCTGTCTGTGGAATTTTCCCATTAGGGATGAATCTGTAGGAATGCCTGCTCACTTCTCTGTGTCTTGAACTTCCAGTTTGACTTAGTCTGGTTTGCCTGTTTATCCTGTGCACTCCCTGGGTAAGGGAATTTCATGACAGAGAGCAGCCCTGCTGATACTCAGGATTCAGAAACCTCCATAAAAATATACAAAGTAAATGGCGTAGGTCAAAGACAGGGAAATTTTAGTTGAGGTTTTATTGATTTAAAAAAATATATATATTATGACTTTATGGAGATGTATTTTGTATTAATAGTAAACCAGACAAAAAGTGTTGTGTACTTTTGCTTCTTAGGAGATACATACAAAATATGTATCTCTGAAATTACATATCAGCTAATTCATTGCTAAGGGAAAAACTCTTGCTGGATTTCATGGTGGGGCTTTCTGTGGAAGGAGCTGGTAGTCAAATCCTGTACTGCAAATGATACCAACATAAAAATTCTGACACTTTGGTGTTATCAACTATGGTGGAAGGATTGCTGGCACATGATCTACAGTGTATCAGCAGATGCAGGTCAGACTGAGGAGTTTCTGACCACTGAGCTCCTAGTTTCTTTCTCTTTGAGGTTTAGGAGCTACAGCGACCAGGGGCCTCTTCAGAAAGGACTTAATGAATAGGGCTGGCTTATATATAATGTGGACTCTAATGTTACTGTTCAAAAATCCATGCATCTGTTTTGTTGTGTGTATTTACATGGGAAAAAACCAAACCAAAACAAACAAACAAAAAAACCCAAACCCACCCAAACAAACCAAAAACCCCAAAACAGAAGAGGTGATGGCCAGTAGCTGCATGGTGCAGCCCGGCAAGGATGAGCAAAGTGTTTGGCTTGGGGCAGGGAGAGCTGCAGTTCACCATGGCCGGGTTTTAAAGCTTTGGCTTTGTTTCTGTTCTTCCCAGCATGAGGAAAGCTTTGTTTTTGTAGTGTTTCTGGAGAACAACTAAAAAGTAAGGTTAAATTCTTTCAGGACAAGTTCATTGTATCTGACCTGGGGAAAAAAAATAAAGTCTTTTGTGCTTATCTTTTAGAATATCTTAAATGAAAATTAAAGAAAAACAATAAACAATGAAGGAGACAGGGATATTTCTGTCATTTGATATTCTGCCTTCTGTCCCACGCGCACATGCTATAATTTGTCATAGTGTTTACACTGACATAAGGTTACTTCAAGGCCAGACATAAAGCATTTATAAATTAACTCTGCAAAGTGATTTTTTGCAGAGGTGTATAACGGTGTCCACGTGCACAAAGTCTTAGAGGGAGATGAAGCCCTTTTCCCTGGTGTCACGGTGGCTGTGCAGTTGGGGATGGGAGGAGTCTTTCTCCTCTTTCCTAGCAGGGAAGGAGATTTTTTCTTACAAAATTCAGCTTCTCTAATGTTGGCTTGCTTAGAGCCTGGTGAAAGAAGAGTAGCGGTGGACAGCACCTCACAAAGAATTGGAACAGCGTCTCCTTTATTTTCAGTGTTTAAAATTAGTACCTTTTGGCTCTGCTACATGAAAAACATGGGCCTGATGGCTAAAACTTAGCTTGCCTTATGCTTTATTTATTCAGATCGCTGTTCAGCTTGTTCACGTGGGAAGGATCAGGTCTTCTATTGTTTCCTGGGCACTGAATTGCAGTCCTTGTCATAGTGCCTGATGATAAAGTCACATCTCCCAAGAAAGACATTTTTGTCCAGTAAAGTGCAGAAGGCAAGCAATACTGGCCAGCTGGAAAGCAGTTGCAGACACTTGGGTTTTCAGTTCTTCGCCTGCTGGACTGTCATGGGCAGTTTTCAGCCCTTTCTTGCAGACTTAACTATCAAGATGCTGATGTCTGTTACTGTTGATAAATGTGTTGTTGAAAAAGATTTCTGGTCAGGGTATGTTTTCTCAGGGAGAGGGCTTGTTTTTTTCCAGGGTGTTGTCCACCATACTGTTGCACTAGAGCTTTGTGCAGGTGTCACAGTAGCTACCCATGATAGTCAGGATGCCATGTGGTTCCTCAGCTATGGTATATCCAGGTCACCCAGAAAGCTTTAGGGACATTTTGTGACCTGAAGCTGTGCTCAGAGTGTGAACCAGCCCAGCCCCGCATCCCCGTGTTGGGGCCCCAAGCACGTTCCCAGGTTCCACTACTGAGGGAGGAAGGCTTAGGTCTCCTGCTGTTCAGATAAACATTGTTAGTTTGGACTTTGTTTTCTGGACAACACACATTAGTTTTGTGGTGAGGCTTTTATCGGCAATTCCGTGATTGCTTTTCCCTCATAAAGTTACTCATGCACTGACACAGTCCTTTGGTTTAAGAGACAAGTTTATTGGTGAGAACCACCTTCTGAAGTTACCTCAGACTCAACTTGACAGATCTTGTCTCTTTATTTAGAAAATGTCTTTGACAAGATTGCAGCCTGTGTTGTTCAGCGATGCTTTTTCCTCTTCTTGTTCTGGGCTTAATTTTTCCATGTTTGTTTTCTTGCACTGATGGTTAACAACATTCAAAGACTCTTGGGTTGCATGTTTTAAAGCTGTTTTTATCAGCATCCTGGGGTTTTGTTGTTGTTTACAAACAACAGAAAAACTGTTCACTTTCTCATACCATATCCAGTGCCTTGCGTGTGTTCAGTTTTTCATACTGCTATTGAGAAACAAAAATAAAAATATCTGAAGTGTCATTATCTGGCTACTTCAGAAATTAATCCAATAACAGTTTTGGAAGGTTTCCATCACAGACCTGATATAAAATTAGTGGTGAGTGTTAAATATTACAAATTATTTTTAGCTCATGATATGTTTTTCTCAAACACTGGCTGTATTGCACAGGGACTGCTTCACTTCAGACCAGTGGTTTTGAGCAGTCAGCACAGCACAGTCGCTCACCATCGGTTTGTGCCCAGTTTGAGAAGGTACGTGAGAAGTCCATCACCCATCCCTGAGATGATAAGCTTCATTTTCTAGGAGGGGTTTGTGCTAGTTTGAAAACAAACTAGTGGGAGACACCAAGTCAGAATAACAATTTAATAAGGAAAAAAATTATAAAGGCAGATAACACTGGGTTAAACTAACAGAGTCAGGATACAACCTGACACCCTGTTAATCAGGGTGGTGGTCGCAGTCTGGTAGAATGGTGGCTGCAGTCCCCCCGAAGCAGTGATCCCGTAGAGGAAAAAAAAAAAGATCTGCTCTTCCTCAGAAGAGTCCAGTGGTGGCTAAGTAGCTCCTGTCGTCTGGAAATCCAGTGGAAAAGAGTGTCTCTGGTATTCAGAATCTCAGGCTATATCCAGGATGGAATGCTGGTTTTCTCTCTCAGGGTGGAGCATCTCACAGTGGGATAATGAGTCATGCTGCCTGGCATTGATGGGCCATAACAGAAAGATAGTCGGGGGGGGGCGCAAGGAAACACTGCCCCACCTGATTTCACAGCTCATGAGGATGGTAATAGAATACACTGCAACCCAGGACAGGGTTTTTAATATGTTGGAGACCCTTCAGTCATGTGATAAATATGATTTTTGTTTTCTATGGCTTGCTTGCCACACTCCTGGATGTCCAGTAATCAAACACTCACAAATCTTCTTTCCCGCTTGTGTAATTCTGTTTAATAATATGCTATCTGTAAAATAGGCTTCATTTTTCTTTACTCTTAGTGAACGCTTTGAGAAGAGAATTAAGCTTGTCACTTCTTGAAGAACTCAAATATGTTCAAGATCGAAGTCAAGGTGCTGAATTATGTGGAAGTGCTGGCTCTGGACTTGCTGACTTCATTGCATACTCCAGCAATTTATACATGTTGAACATACACATTTTGCTGCTGAAACTTTTTAACTGTTGGAGCTTGGCTCCTTGTGAGCTCAAGAGAATGCAACACAAACTGCTAATGCAGTCTAACCATATAGATAACACTTCGGAGAAAAGCAGATTGTTCAGGCATGGATGCCATGGAAAAGCCTCACTGAAAGTCACGGTCTTTTCCTGTGTTAATTCTGTATTTTTCACAGTCACCTGTTACTTAAAATATTTTCAGTTTTGGGTCTGTTCTGGAGCTTAATCAGAATGCTTAGTGTCAAGCTCCGGGGGGAATATTTGTAATCCTGTGCTTTGAGGAGAGTGTCAACAACCATGATCCATGGTTGAACTTGTGGAATTATTGACTGTAATATATCCCACTTGAAGAGCTAATTAACCATTTTCTGGCTTTAATTTCTGACACCATATAGCTTAAGCGGCTGCACTTCTGAGCTGGAACTCTGTTAGGAGCCTGTAGGTTGGGTAGTTTTGAGGAAGATAAAACTGCTATTTTTATTTCTAATTCCTTTGGCGGGCATAACATTCAGAGGATAAGGAGGGAACGATGCTTTTTAAACTGAATCATTTGTTTTGATCAAAACTCTCTTAAAGGCAAGCTATTATTAGAGCTTTATCTGCAGCATGAGTTAACTAAGGTGTTTTTAAACTCACTCCAACAGGAACGGGGATTGTTTTACCAGCAAATATGAACAACTTTGTTTTGTAACTTGAAATCTGTGTTTAGTTACTCTGTCAGTGTTTTTGTGGATCACAGTTGTGAGAAGATTCAGGATGGAGATAGCAAGGGAAGCTGCTAAAACAAATGCACGCAGGGAGCAAAATTGAAAGGGTTATGGAGATCTATTGTGCCTTTTTTCACACTGAAAAATAACTTTGCTTTTCATGTTAGAGAATATTGATTGTCTTACATAATTTGCTAATCATAGAATAGCTCATCTGTGTTTGATAGCAGGAGTGAATAAACCCAACCCAGATTGCAACATCAGCCTCAATTAAACGTAATAAAGCCTTCATTAGCAGATTCCACAGATCTCCATTTCCTAAATTTTTTAGAACAAACATCTTGACAGGCATCAATAAACAGAGTTATAAAAAATAAATGTTGAAGCTGTCTGGTGATGTTAAGCTAATTTCTTGTGTACAGAAGGATGAACTACTTGGCTGGGATCAGGAAGGGCCCAAGCCAGTGTGTTGCAGCCCAAGTGATCTTATCAAATGAAACCAGGGGTTTCTCTTCTTTCTTGCCGTGCACTGCTTAACCTGTACACTGAGATTTCCAGATAATATTTCATGAGTGAGTTTACCAACAATTTATTGAAAGTTAATACATTAAATGCGATATTGATTAGGATATTGATTGCCTTGCTTTGTCAGTCTTTAACCCATTAGATCTTCCAAGATGTGCAGGTAATAATTTTTTCCAAGAAAAAAACACTACTGACAGGTACTTCAAAGCTTAAGAAAAACAAGCTTTTGTAGTTTTATTTTAAAAAAAAAAAAAAAAAAAGTAGTTGTTGCTAATGAAACTTTCAAATGAGAGTAAAATGCGTCAGAGCAAGTCACTTCCACATCAGAGTGGGCATTACAGTGGCACTTCCTTACTCTACTGAGAGTATTCAAGCCTTGAATGAATCAAGATTGCTGGATGTAATAGAATAAGTTTGTAGTCTCAGGTTTGGATTTTATTTTCTGCCTTTTAATGGATGTGAAAAGAGTACTCCGATTAGAGCTCTAATTTCAAAAGCATACACTGTAAAAACTGAAAAACAGGAGAAATCCCTTTGTTCAAGCCAGATGCTTTCCTCACAAGTACTTGGTTGATGCTCTCATGCACCCATAGGCATGCCTTTAAAAAAAAAAAAAAAGGTGAAATATAGGTGAAAGGGACTTAAAATTCCTTCAAGCTCCTGGAACAATGTCTGGAGCTGCAAACAGGAGCTGGTCCCATTGTTTTCAGTTCTGCCTGTTGTTTCCCTGATCATTAGTAATCAGCCCTCTCCCTGCACAGAGGGCTTCAAAGAGCTTCAGAAACCACTTGCTCTCTTTGATTTGGATGGGAGAAGGGATGGGATTGCTTGCTGCCGAGACTTCCATTTTCTAAGGTGGCAAGTCTCAAATGGAGTTTTCCTTCTGTAGATTTGAGGATATGAAAGATTCCTTGGCCATAATCTTGGCTCTTTCACATCTCTTCACCTTCCACCAAGTTCTAAGATGCAGGGCCTATCTTGGCAGCTCTGAAAATTCATCCAAGCTTGAATTTGGCTGTTATCTACAATTGCCATCTTGTATTGATCCCTTGCTAAACTATGACTCAAAACCAAGTCCATTTACTTAAAAACAAGTCCAGTTGTTGTCATCTGACAGAAGCAATTATTTGTGAGGTTCTTTGCTGCTTCTTTAATATTTTTTTTCCTCAATGGAAATCATTCTGGATTCTGAGGTACCGTCATTAATGGATGGCAAACATATAAAATTCATGTAAAGCTCACTCTGAAGGGTAAAAAGCAAGTGTCACAAAAACGTTTATGCAAACATCAGTTCATCACCAATATAAACATTCACAGCAAGCATCATCTCATCATCTCATCTCAAACATTTTCAGGTTTTTTTTCTTACAAAGAGTGATATTTTTGGAAACTCGATTATAGACTAGACACACTGATCAAGATGAAATCCACATACATTCCGGTTTCCTGTAAAGCTTATCCAACAGGTTTGCAGTCTTACACAAACTGTTCTCACACTGAATGTGTTATGGCTTTGTATAATATGAGACTGATGCTATGTCGACAGTTTTTAAAGCAGAGCTGGATAATCCATGAGCAAAACAGGGCGTTAGAAATTAAATGACTAATGACTACTGATGGATTACTGAATTTCTGGTTTTGAAACTCCGAAGGTAGTTGCTTGCCCTGTGAACTGGCATCTCTGTTTCAAATAACTGGACCAGCTCAGGCTTTAAAGCAAAAGCTTTGCATGAACTTCCTAAACACTACTGAATTAGGTTAGGGGTGTTTACTTTCCTGTGCAGTCCATACAGATAGCGCAGAATATAAAATTCTGGTAACAAACCCAGTTCTTGATTAGATATTTAAAATATACCCATGCCTTACTGTTCCCTTCATATGAGTGGGGTGTTTTGTATGTGACTTCCTGCCTGTGCTTTTCCTAAGTGCTCCAGGCATATGGCAGGACAATTTTAAGAACTTGTTGGGTTAAGCAAGAGGAAACTTCTAAGAAGCAGTTGAAGAAGATCTCCAGCAGAGTAATTCAGTGCCATGGCTCTGTCATCATGCAGTGGGAGGTGGCAGCTTTCTGACAGCCCTTTCTCAGAAAGGGCCATCAAGAAGGACCCCTCCATTCTCCAGCCAGGAATCATGTTTTATCACGAGGAACAAAACTCCTGAAAGGTCTGATGATGTTTCAGGCTTTTTCTGATGTATGCCACTCCATATGCATACTTTAACATATTAACAAACCTTCAAAGTCATGCTAAGATACTGAAGAATATTTCTTAGATAAGAGGCTTTGTTTAAAGACTGCTTCAAATTTTGCTTTTCCATCCTAAGCTGTATTGTGCTTCATGGAAATCAAGTCTCAGATGACTTATTTAGATGCCCTGTCATGTCTGCTTGTTCACTAAAAGAAAGAAGATACATGATAATTTTGATTTCTTCAGCCAGAAGTCTTTCATGTGTGTTAGACAGTTAGATCTGTAGTACCTGAGGTTAGTGATGCAAAAGGAGCAGTCAAGGTTTTGCAGGGGCTTTCCTACCTCCCAAGAAATGTTTATGTACTTACTTCAAAGAGTGCTGCCTGGTTGTGTTACCTATGAAAACATCAAATGAAAGGCAGCAAAAGCACCTGAAAAAATTCTTTCCTTGGTGGACCAATTTAGTAAGTTGGAAAATTGCTGTAGTAGAGTTTTGTACTGACTGGCAAATTGTCTTCTTCCCAAAGTGAAACCATAGCATCCTTCATTTACAGTAAGCTGCTACGCTTATCAGCTCTAAGGATAGATGGGTTCTCTTGTTGTTTGACCTTTATACCTTTTTTCCCTAACAACCTTTTTTCCTACATTTGTTTTCCGTTTGCTACACCTGTTCCTCATCCCCTCTTCATGCAAAACCACGTTAATGATTAACATTTGTACATGTGGCTGAAAAAGTGCCTTTTCAAAGCTGCTTTTAGCTGAGGCATAAGTATTAACCAGCAGATCCACCAGTAGCTGTAGGATTGCTTTTTAAATACTGTTGCTATTAAATGCCCCGTTTTTGCATTTGAGGGGTACTAGTCTGCCATTTTGCATTTGGAGATGCTTGATCCATTGGTAACAGACCCAAAAAATGAACAGTAATATTAAGTACAGAAGTGTCATGATCTCAGAGTATAGCACATGCCGGTATTAAGCCCCTTTCCACTTATTATAGCTTTGGATGGTGCCTGGAGCATGGGAACATCTTTTTGAGTTGTGGAGCTCAAAATATTTTTCTGTAGGTACTGGACCCTTAGGAAGCATCACACGTAGGTGGCTCTAAAGCAAAACTATGAAATGAGTTTTCTTGGTTAACTGTCCCTCATCTCTTAAAAGTGGTTCAAGGATTCCAGGATAAAACCCACTGCATTATGCATGTTGCAAACTTGTAAGAAATGATCTTATTTACTTAAAAGTAGTTTCCAAACTACTAATGGAAAGCAACAAGGGAAGATTAAGAGGAAGAAACAACTTTTTTTTTTTTTTTAATTAATAAATGCCATTCTTCTACATTGTTTTTTCTCTTTCCACTGTCTTTGCTGTGATCATAGTCACCCTGGTAGGAGTAAATGTGTCTTGCAATTTGAAAGTAAAGAAACCTTAAACATACATCAAAGGCTGTCTGTCCCAAGGAAGGGATGTTGTATTCAGAGCAGCAAGGGGTGGTCTTCTCTGTTTCTGCAGAGATGGAGAGATATGAATCAGAAAAGCTAAAATAGAGCATCTTGTAGTATCAGTGCTGTAAGATAGAGACCAGAGAGTGTATTCCACCAGTGGGAAAAAGAGGAAGATGCATTAGATGGAGTGTTAGATTTAATCCTCAGCCAGCTGCTTTACTTACACTCTCGTTATGGGACATTCTGGACTGCAAACCAAAGTGTGATGTTTAAGCCAACAGAAAGAATAGCAAGCAGCTTTTCTAAGGCATCATTATACATTTATAATATTTCTGTGCTTTTAACAATGGCATTAGAGCCATTGCACGCCTCTAGAAAATGTCGCCTGGTCACAACTGCAATGCCAAGAAGCTATCAAAGGAGATGTTTCAGATATAAATCAAATGTAATGCATTCAAATGATTTATTTTTGCAGGGACTCTGGTGCCATCTTTTCTGAAGAAGAAATGTGAAACTCAGCTTTGTAAAGAATTTATTTTTTCCACTTAGAAAATTGTTTCCTGCTGTCAGCAAAGAGTCCCAAAATGCCTACTCTGAATCCCACAGAGACGAGCCATGTCAGAGGGAGTCTATGACAGGAGGAAAAAGTAGATCACAGACTAAGCACAAAAAGTTGCAAACTTTAGGGACGAATATCCACTGGGCTCCACAGTTCAGATTCCTCAGTAAACTGAATCTTTTTATTTCTGTAAATAAATTCAGACCCAGGTGAGCAGCTGCGCTGGTTGCTTCCCCTGTTTTGGAGCTGTGGGCTGATGGCACATGTCTGCGCCTGCAGTGAGCTCTCACTGTGGCAGTGTGTCTCGCAGGTCAGCGAGGGAATGAGGAGGGATGATGTAACTGAAACTCTAAATATATGGTGCATTTGGAGTTTTGCTTTTTTGGTCCTCCACCCCCCAAAAAACCCAAACAAAAGAACACAACTTGGCTTTGCCCTTTGTATCTGAAAACTAAGAGGACAGTGATTAGAGCTTTTACCTGAGACAAAAAATCAGTAAGGCTGCTTTTCTGTCGATTTTATCTAGTAGCAGTAAATCTCATTGAGCAGAGTGCATCTGTCCTTACAGATGCAGCTGTTTTGAAACTGAAGAACTTCAGATGGTGCTGCCAGTGCTTTAGACACAGGTACTTTTTACTCCTGCAATAGTTGTATTTTAGTGGGTGAATCTGTAGAGATTAGAACATCAAATGCTGGATCCTCATTACAGTCGAGAAATGGGTTATGGCTGGGGAAAAGTATGGTGATTCATTTTTTAATGAAAAGAAATGGCTTCAGTTCTGTTCTGTTTCTGGTAATACACTATCTTCTAAATATGTTATCTTGAAAAAGTGTCATCCCACTTTTAAACACCTTTTTTTTTTTTTTATTTGAACTTACTGCCTTGTTTTTCCAGTGTGAGTATTTCTCTCACAGGCTATTATTTTTAGATGCTTAAGACTCTTTTTTAAAAATAAAAAGTATGTATCTTGGAGTTTAACACAGCCAGATCAGTAAATAAGAATAATTTTTCAGTGTTTCCGTCGCTCCATCCTTCCCATCTGGTGCTCCTGAAGGGGATCTATATTTCTATTCTCCCTGATGAAATTGTCTCTAGTTATTATACCCATTACAAAGGGTTGAGGGGATGGTCCAGACAGCCTTTATTGCCTTAATCCTGTTCATGAATGATTCAAAGAACAGTATCCAGTTCCTGGAAGCTCTAGGGCTTCGTTTTTAATTTTGACTAATTGTTTTCTTGAAATAATGAGCAGCGATGACTTCAGAAAGCACAGTCTTCTGGCGCCCAGATCATTAGTGACTCACCGTATCTTTAGTAACAGTTAAATATATGCTTTACCACAATTTTAAAAAGTCCTGGTCATTTTGCTCACAAAGGATGTGTAACATACAGTAGGAATAGGTGGAGATGATGTATTTCCTTACTATTTCCTATTTGTGGCCATTTTGAGACACACAAATCTGAGGCAACCAAAAACTGGCAAGAAAAAGGGAGTTGCATTAGAGGACTGTCCAGATGGAAAATATTGTCTGGGGTGGTTTTTTTTTAACATGACCCTTTTGCCTCCTCCTTAACTCCTCTACAGTGATTCAGTGCAAGTACCGCTCTATGTTTTTGAGGCTTATGTATAGTGGGAGCACTAAAATTAGTCCCCTGTTCAGGAAGACTTTGGCTTTCTTGGAGATTGCAATGTGGAGATTTCATTGCATATGTTCTTCATGAGCAGTGCTGGAGGACAGTGGAGGGAGGAGAGTGCATTATCCACCCAGGGTACCATGTGGGAGATGTTTCCAGCAAGGGAAGTCTCTCATCACTTGTCTCAAGTGATGTGTGAACAGGTCCATTCTCATCCCCACTTGTTTTTTTTTTTTCTTGAGGAGAAGTCATGTAGGGCCTCGCACTGTCTGAATTTCAAATTCATCCATGAAGTTGCAGCTAAGGATTGACCACTGAGTCTTTCCAGCCTGGGTGTGACTGTACTCTCCCAGACCCAGCTCCCCATGCAGTGGGGCAGTGGCTGCCCTAAGCAAACACCTTCACGCTCTTAGCCCCTCATCCAAAATGTGTTTTCCTAGCTGGCAGTTAAACTTTTGGTCAAGACCTTTCCATGTGTTGGCCATCATGTATACTTCCCAGTGGGCATGATGCCCTGAAGGCCAGTGGTAAAAGACTGGCTGTGATCATCAGCTCTTTTTGGAGAAAGCCACCTGCCACAAATAGCACACCCAAAAGCTAGTCGGGGATCATACGGATGACAAATCTTGATGCAGAGAGGTTATCGCATCAAAAGCAGGACCTTTGGCATGATTTTCATAAAGCTTTGGGGTGGTTATGTGACAGGAACAGAGAAGAGCTCTTTATTTTTTGCAGAGAACATTGACTGGAAGGAAGCTCGGAAGTGGAGATGAAGAAACAGTGTTCTGGTGTTTGATTCTGTGTTGTATCTTGCTGAACAAAACTCGGTGCCTGTAGGTATACATTTGTGGGTGCATATATACAAAGTGCGCATAGGCACAGGCACGCATTTCTTAGTCTACATTAGCTTAAGAGCAAACTCTTAAGAGACCCCCAATATACAGACTAACCATCTAAGTCAAAAAGAGGTGGTGAAGTGTGACAGGGGAGCGTGCCTTTGAGGTGTAATACAGGACTGCCTGAGAATTCAATGTCCCATTAGCTTGGGCAAAATGTAGTGTAGAGGTGGTCGTCATCAGTATAAATCTGCAGACATCTCTCAAATTGGCCTCGTTTCAACCTCAATGGAGACCATGTCTTTTGTATGGTCAAAAAGTTGCATAGGATTGCGTAACGTTATGGGGAAAATTATAAAAGTCAAGGGTATGGCATCCCCAGTTCAGTGAAGGTCAACTCTTCTTGACAGAGGGAATAAATGTTTGGCAGAGTTTTGCCAGGTATTGCAGACACTTTGCTATTAGTCCTCCCAAAGAGTTTGCATATCTCTGAACCTCTTTTTTTTTCTTTTGTGACATTGGGGTTTTTAAATTATATTTAAAACTGCTGTATTAGAATTTCCTCAGACCTGATGACATATAAAGAAATACAGTAGTATATATTTCTGTGTATCAAGACCGCCAAGCCAGCATACTCATCTTCAAAGACAACCACTGAATGGTTTGTCCAGCCTTTCTTCCCTCCGTCATTTGCAGTATGTTCTGAAATCATATTAAGATGAACAGTTTAATAAGATAAGACAAGTGAGGTTAAAAAAGAAGCAGCCAAGTCTAATGTTGTCTGTACCTATTTTATTGTTTAAAATTCAGCAGTGACCTGAAATCTGTATCAATCCCTTTTCTGTAGCACTGGATTCAACAGCACATTAGAAGATATTCTTCTGGAAAGCACCTCTGGGATGTTTTTCAGCAAGGGTGTGTTATTCTGCAACAGAAATGTATTTGATTTCTTCATGTGAATGAATAGCTTTGTTAAAAGTTATAGTGGAAGTTACTTTTCTGGAAGTTATTCTTTTGTTATTACTTTTTTTTGGTGCAGAGGATGCTCATACTGCCCAGTGTCCTCCCCTACTCTACTGCCGCAACAACAAAAAACCTAAACAAAAACCTATCTCTGCCACTGCATTGGTTTGAAAGGAGAGCGCTGAGGTCTGTAATGTCAAGATAAGGTATTTTATCAGCATTTAATTACAGCCCTTTGTTAAACAGGTGCATACAGAAGCAGCACAAACCCACTAAATGGTAATGCTGAGTTCTCATCAAGAACTTGTTTATTTGAGAATCAATTGAAGGAGGTCAAAAATGCCATTTCCACTCCCTGGTTATTTTAGGATTCTGTAGCACGAACACCCTTTTTATAACCCAGGCTGGTATTTTAGAAAAATATCACTGTAGTAAAATTTTCTTTACATGTCTACAACTTGTTTCCAAAACTGTTAATTGGGCTTGTGGGGGAAAAGGCAAGTCTAAATGTAAAGCTGCTTCCCAGTATACTTTATCTCAGGATAATTCTTTTATCCAAGGAAATTAAGGTGCATTTTATAACATCTGGTGGTACATTACCAAGCCTACAGTGGAGCAGAATGAACGCAATAAGCTCACAATGCCACTGTGTCCATTTTTCTTAGAACTTTTTAGCTATTTATCAAACTTGGTTTTCAATTTATGAGCAAATCTAGTCCTCCTGAAAATGAAACACCGCTTCTGGCTTTGCATCAAGCATAATGCAGGCAAGCTCATGCCAGAGTTCACCGCGCAGCCCTGCCAATGCACCTCTCTCTTATTCTGCAGCACTGCCAATGCATTGGCCTGTGCTCTTCCTTGCAAACAGCTTGGCAGACTGAGAAATGAATCACTGTGGTTTTGGGGTAGGTACAAACAACAGCTAACATGAGTTGAACCCAGCTTTGCTAATTAATATAGCCAAGATGAAATTTTTTTTTAAATCTCTGAAGGGAAGGCAGAATGACGCTTCAGAGAAGGAGTAGTTTGGATTTTGTAAACCTCTCCGAGCTCTGTGTGTGCTGTAAAGGCTTGGAAAAGAAGGAGAAGCCAGGGGTGCAAGGGTTGGATGGTCAGTGAAAATCCCTGTTCATCATTCAGCAGCAGTTCAGATAAAAGCAAGCTTAAAGAATGGGAGGAAATAAACCTGAAAGTGTAATTATTTACTGCTGTTGCGAAATCTGTGTTAGCTCTTGTCTCCTAACCTTGAAGAATGATGTAATAGCCATAGAAAGATATAACAGACATTAGCAGGGTGAGGAGAGACATGAAAATCCTGCGAGCAGGGTGGGGAGGCAGACATGCCCTGTTCTTATTGCCATTCTTTCCTTTATATGCAGGCCCCTTTCCACCCTACTAGCCACCAAAATCCCCTTTTCACCCTACTAGCCACCAAAATAGTCCAAATCTTTCCACACAGTCTCCACTACCTCCCAGCTCTTTGGTAGGACAGTAAGCAGGGGAATTGAAAAGCAAGATACTTAAACCAGAAACAAGTATTTTTATTACTGTGGTGCACAGTTAGTCCAGCCTTTGTTGGTATCTTTTGGTGAAGAGTGCAGCAGAAAGATCAGCCATCAATACAAATCCCTAGGCTTTCAAGTGTTAAAAAGGTGTAGTGCTTTGTTGTTTGAAAGGAAAAGAAACACATGCATTTTAAGGACACAGCCCACTCACAAATTTTATCATACTTCCACTTTAGGACAGCTATGTAAAACTAGGCTACAGCCTTCATAATTGCATGTCCTCCTCCTGTTCCCTGCTTCCTTAAGGAAGGGGTGGCTTTGAGTTTTACAGTGCTGCTCTCCCTCTCCCTGCCTTAAACCAGAGCACAATCAATTTTTCTTTTATCTGAGTGCTGCTCCTTGGCTTGGTTCTTCTTCCATTCAAGAGCTGCAGTGAGAAGACATGGGGTGGTGACACTGCGCCCTTATGGCCATGGCATGCCAGGCAAGCATGAGGTCCACCAGGCAAGGTCCTTGGTGCTTAGGCTTGTCTGACAGGAGGACACATTTAGTCTGATCGCAGGAGCAGGGAGGAGGTGGAACACGTCCTGTTTCTCACATTCCTAAAGCAAGAGCGATGACTTTACATCTGCCAGGGGCACTGGTCACAAAGCTTACATTTTGTTGATGCAGGAGAACAGGCCTGTGGTGTTACAGATTTACTACCAATGAAAAATCTGTCTGTTCTGCTAAATGCTGATGTCCAAACTGTGGATGCAGTCTGAAAAAGAAGAAGGTTGCAGTTGTGGAGAGAAAAAAAAAGAGACACTCTTCTCTGCTTCAAAGACACAGAAAGCTAAGTGAGCTATTCACATCATCTCCACTTTCCTCAGGAGAAGTGGTTAAGTTCCTTTATATTTCATTGCCCTCTCCTCCCCTTGTTCATGGGAAGAAAGAGATAACCAATTAAGTATCTGATGCGGAGGAGCTGCAGCCTTTCTTTGTGCAGAGGTATCACCGATTCTCACATGCTTATTTTCATACTCAGTTTTCGTATGCCGGGCGGATCACTTATTAATTGTTAAATGACTGCTCTGCAATTCAGTTATGGAAATGATTTCTACTTCAGTACCACTTGCCCTTGAATTGAGAACAAGAGATCAACTAAAATTAGATAACTTTTCTTTGAATCTTTTATCTTTCCGAAAAAAGATACGGTTCAACATGATGCCTGTCAGGAAGACTATGAAGTGCTGTGTGCTGAAACAGTCTTCATAGCAGGGCTGTTTTGGGGATCAAGTTGGGAACTGCTGTCCTGACCTGTCCTCATTAGACTTTTAAATGAATGAATCCAGGTATGGTGCACTGACTGTAATGCAGAGTTTGTATTCTGTGGCCTGTATTCATTTCTAGGGTGAATTTAGAAATTGCATCTTGAATAAAACAAAGTTGTAATATTAACTGAGGCAAAGAGAACTGTGTGGGCGAGCCTACAGCCCCTTGACTTCAGTGGGATTCTGCACAGACAGAAGTGTCCTCCCACATTAATCTCTTTGCAGGATTGCACCTACAGGTTCAGCTTTTATTGAGTCTTTGCTTCTCCTCTTACACAAGGAGAGAGGCTGGGGGGGGAGAAAAATCCTTATGTATCATGCAACAAATATTAGCAAGGACATACTCTGTGTTTAAAAAAAAAAAAAAAAAAAGAAGCAGCAAAGGAAAATGCAAATCTGTAGCTTCTCTATTTTATTTCAGCAGAGAGCTATATTCCTGGTGTCTCCCTGTCAGCACGTAACACTGATATTTTAGTGCATTTGATCCAAAGGTCACTGAAGTCAGTGCAGAGATCCCCACTATCTGTAGTGGGCTTTGCACCACACTCAGCAAGAGCTGCTGTTTTGCTGATCAGTCTGAGTGTGATGCCTGTCCTGAGGCTTTGGAACAGCAATAGCAGCAGTGTTGGAGGGGCTATAAAACAGGCTGGACTGCGAATATGTGGCTGCTCTCCTTTCTGCAGGAGGTTTCTCACAGCAAATTGAAAGACAGCAGTTTTTATTCTAAAAGAAATGAGAAAAAAAATACCAAAAATGAAATAAAACTTTTTTTTTTCCCAGCTTGACTTTTTTCCCCTTGTAAATTCATACATTCAAATTACCAAAAAGAAAAAAGTATAGTTATTTTGGTCCTGCTGAGAATATGTGTTTGCAATGGCAACGTAACCCTGAGTAGTCCCTTTTGTCCCCATAAATTCTATTTTCAGATCAACGGAAAGGGTATAGATAAATGCCATAAAAACAGCAAAAAAAAAGTGCCTCTTTGTCCTAACCACTTTGTCTTGTTATCTATTTTAAGAAGGAAAACCCAGCTGAATATGTGCTGAACAGCAGGCATATTTTCAAGCCTTTGGTACGCTGTTTTTGTATTTTTTGATGAGCCCTTCTGCCCAAATGAGAGTAACTTTTTACTCTCCATTTAGAGGCATACTTGTGTGTAATTCAGGATCTGTGTGATGCGCCAGTGTGTCAGGGACAGAGGGTTAATGTTTTTATAACAAGATGGGGATGCTGCTGGTGGTGTGTGTGCCTCTGAGGATCTGTTTTGCCAAGCTTTGTGATCTTCCTTCTCTAGCTGGTAAAATACCCTGGAGCAAATGTATGCCTGGCATCGCTGTGATGCTATAAACACACGCGGGATAGATGTGCATAAACAGATGCCCTTGAAAAATTACTGTATGAAAAATTCCATTTTGTGGGCACAAACACATTTGCTGTAGCCAGGGCCTGCTGATCTAAGAGCTTAGGTACAAGAACATAGGGACTTTCTGAATATGGGACTTTTTGAGGGCATTGCCTGTCACTGTTCAGAGACAGGAACCAGCAGAGGATTTGCATGGCCTTTATTAACCACTTGCAGAACTTGCAGCAACCAAAATAAACACCATTGTACTTTTTGTTTAGCGCTGCGTGTTGAAGTATTTCAGCAACATGCCCTGTACTCCCCTCTTCTGCTCCTCTTGTTTCAGACAATCCAGGTGCCTTTTAGACCACAGGGCAAGTTTACAGAAAGGAGCAGAAAAGAAGGTTTTAAACACATCTTATTACAAAATGCTGATTCAGAGTAATTTTAAACTTTGGTCTCTTCTTTGACCAAGACCAGGTATGGTCTTGGCTGAAGACAGATTGAAATTGAAAAGCCAACATCTGGCCATTGCTGTCAACAGAAGCCAGCATTGCCTGCTGTCATGTAAAATAAAAGCACTTGAACTGTCTTAGGGTATTAATTTCCACTCAGCTTTTATATTTGGCATAATACTTTTAGGCAGAACATTAATGGACACTTGAATCCTTTATATAACTGATAAACACGAAAGAGCTGCGAGGGAGCAAGAGAGATCTGTTTTGGGGATGATAACCAAGTTATTAAACCTGCAAGCTGATAGTGCTCTCAACCAGAATATGCCAGGATCCCAAATCATGCAGCCTCCTAAAGGTCAGGTATTCTCTGCTCAGGTTTTGACTGTGAGATTATTTTTAAATTCAGATTACTTAAACCGTGTCCATGTAGTTGGTATAGAAGTAATTCTTAACCCCACAGCTCATTCCTGTTTTCCTGTCATTAAATATTGCAATAACAGAGAGAAACATGGTTGACACTGATTTGATTAAAAGCACAGAAATTTCGTTATGTAATTAAGAGTTAACTAAATGCACAGTCTGCAAACTCCAGTCTTAGTGATACCCTGTAACAAAAACATGCCCCAGTAGCATAGAGGGTTTGATGTTATAAAATGGTACTTTCCAATACATTTAACAAAATAGTAAAATTTTTTTGCAATGTTGAATGACTCCCATGTTAGATAATAGGGAGTTTAAAATGTAATAAATATGAATTCCAGGTCAGATTAATATTCTCACTAGAGAAGCCGAATTTATGGTAAAAGCAGAAGATCCTTCCAGTAAGGGCTCTCTTAGACCAATTCTGTACTGCAATTAAGTGCCACAAGACTGTAAAAACAGAGACTGGCCTAGGTATTTGGAGATTAAACATGTATAGAGAAAGCTGTGGCCTGATTTCACCTCTGTGAGCGGGCTTAAAAACATAAACCGTACAAAGTATAGTGCAAGAAAACAATACAGCTGTCAAACAAGATAGAAAAATGCAGATCAGCACAGGAAGGCAACGATCATAAGCGAGGAAGGACATTTACCCTTTGAGATGCCCTGCAGGGGACTTTCAGAGGAAAGTACATCACCTTGTAGTGGTTCCACTGGGAGACTCTTTGCTAGTTAAGAGCTGACACAGCAGAGCTCGAATAAATGATGATGGAACTTCCTAGTCGCTGGTGCCTTTGGGAACACCAGCGCTGGAAGGACTACCAGTGGTTGGGGGAGCTGACATGAGCTGGAGAAAAATGTGATTAAGAAGTAAGATGAGAAGAACCTATAGTGCATTTCCTTTAGTTTTTAAATACATGTGGTGCTTCAAATTTCACAGCGATAGAAAGGTAATTTAATTTTATTTTTTTTATACCATCTTTATATGCTTCTCTGTACAGTTTGGTGAAACTTGTAGGTATAACTGTATTTTTTTTTTTCTTCTAAAACCTCTTAAGCCCTGCCAGATATCCAAAAGTATGCACTAGGGCATTCACTTGGAGAAAGATACATACAAATGTTAAACATATTTCAGCCTCTGTTTCCCTAATACTGCATCCTGTGACAGACACTGGAATTGCATTGTTCTAAAGGACAAAAAATAATATGAAACTTTTAGTCCAATTTACACTTTTAGGGTGATTGGGAACTGACAACCGTGTTTGTTACAGAATTAACATGATTCCAGATAAAGCTTTTACATACCATCTCCCGAAGAGGTTAGACCAGTGATGACCAGTTGATGAGGGTCGATTCAGACTATACATAAGGAAGACATTTTTTAAGATGAGTGAGATGAGACACTGGAACAGGTGTCCCAGAGAGGTGGTAGATGCCCCATCCCTGGAAACATTCAAGGTCAGGCTGAATAGGGCTCTGAGCAACCTGATCTAATTGAAGATGTCCCTGATCATTGCAGAGATTTGGACTAGATGAGTCCCAACCCAACCCATTCTATGATTCTCTGATTTCTAAAAATTGACCACAAGCCCCTAAATAAATTCTCCCTAAATTCTTCCTTAATAAGCCTTGACCTTGAAGAGTCCTGACTCTCTAGACTTGTATTGCCTCTTCCTTCTTGCTGCAATTCAACTGAAAACAGTCTTGATGTCTTTCTATGTCAAAATAGTATCGGTTTGGGCATAGAGGAATTGGGGGTGGTTCTTTTTGCATTATTTTTTTAAAATTAGTTTAGATACAAAGATGTCTCACTTTTCATTCCTGCACCAGGAGTTTAACTGTAAGACTTTGTTCTCTTGCCGCAACCCCATTCCCATCTAAAGAAGACAACAGTGATGGCAGTGCTATTAGTTAGGATTACCCAACCCTACATTCAGTGGCCTTCAATTCCTAGAGGTTTTCGTCTGAATCGAGCACATTCCAGAATGGAAATGCAGCCTCCAGGTGCTCTGGGCGCTGCTGTAGGTTCCTGGCTCTAGGTTCAGGCTGATGAACAAGCTACCCAAGGGTAGGACACAGTGTGTTGCCAGAAGGTAAGAGACAACCTCTTGTGTAAGACAGTGAAACACGACCTCCCAGCTTATTCCAGTCCGCAAAGGCCTGATGTGAGGCTTGGTGAAGCTGGCCACAGCTGAGTATTTCAGAGTAATTTCCCAATAAGATGTTCCCCATGTTCTGGGTGCCTGAGGCAGATGCGGGTAAATAGAACAGAACCATATGCTTACAACCACAGGTGGTTGGAGCCGTGTTGGAAGGTATGAAGCACTATTAAAAAACATTTCAAGTTTCTGAAGAATGGGGTAAATATCTTAAACTGTGGATACACCAGAGGGATTTCAGGTTCTGCATCTCTTTGCCTGTTTAGCAGGTGCTGAAGTGAAACCAGTGCAGCTTCATGGGGATGATTGACTTTGCAGCCTTAGCATTTGTGCTCAGTGTGGGTCTTGGGAGGACAAACCAGGCTATTTCTAAACAATTACTATTAGGGTGTTTCAATCACTCCATTTATGAAGCTAGTTCACTATAGGGTTGGAGAAATCACTGGGAATTCCTTATCAAATTCACAGTTTTATAATTAGTTACTTGAACTGTGAACAGACAGGAGGCCAAAGTACTATGTCTGTTATTTATTTTTAAATATATGCTGCTCTTTAGTGAGGGAGAGCCGTTAAGGGTTTTCCACTCTTGCTAACCTCCTGTGATGGCCAATGACTGCAGCAGATCTGGAAAGAGATTTTATGGGGTAACTTGAGTCTCAACTACTTGAAGATGTTGTAAAAGGGTGTTGGAGGAACCAGGTAAGCAAGTTGAGTGAGTGGCGATCAATCAGATAAACCCACATAAAAAGTTACAGGTATAATCTTGCAAAGAGTCATCGGTAGACGAGAATGAAATTTGCATTTTGTCAACATAACCAGGTCTGTCTTTTCTGAATTGTGTTGGTACCAGCAGAACTGTGGCTTTTATAACATTTCCTTTCTGGCCACAGCAAGTTGCCATATGAAGTGGTATTTGAATGTGTTTTGACCTCATAGAGGAGAGACATTCACAGTGTTTTCTCCAAAACAGCTGAGGGTTTGGACTAATCGACATCCATAATGAATGAGCAGTGTCCTAGCAGCATCTGGAACACAACAGTTATGACACTCTTTCAATAATTAAAAGAAATAGGAGAAGACTAATCGCAAATGCAGGGTAATCACCGTTTGTTCATTGTCAGCCTCTGTATTTACGCATTGTGGTATCATTTTTAAGTGGAAGCGTGGATGAGTAACCCCTGTAATATGGAGTATGTTTAGGGGGAGCACACAGGGCAGGAAGCTGCTCTCCAAGTGGAATATGGGGAATACATTAAAGCTGTTCAGAAAAAGGAAACTGGTACCAATCAAAAAAAAAAAAAAAAAAAAAAAAAAGGTGGAAGGCTTACAGAAACCAGTGCAAGTTAATATCAGCAGTTTGAAAACAGCATAGCCAAATAGAAAGTATATAAATCTTGCATAATAGTGTTAAGCTGTCTTTTTTTTTTGTTAATTCTTTATATTCTGTGTTATTCTTGTTAATTCTTTGTTGTGAAACATATGAGAACTGAAGTGTACACTTCCTTCTAATTAGTTATACTGATTAAAATACGGTTTGGGTTTTTTTTCCTGTAACACTTTGTGAAAAGTAACCTGTGCTTGAAAAGACACGAAGACAAGCATGTGCATCTCTGCATCTGCAAATAGTCATTTTTAATTTAAGGTATAAAATACTCGGTAGACTGTTTTCAGTAGGTTGATAACGTAAAAGCAATGACATTACATTTGCTGTGCAGTATCAGAGACCTAGTCTTATGCTTCTGGAATTATTCCAATTTCTACAATCCTTTATCTATTTAATCTGTGATATTACAGGCTTGATGTTACATTAAAAGTATTAAAAAATCTGCAAGTGGGTTAACTTTTTTTTTCTATGGGGATGTAATAATAATTCGCTTAAGAGATTCTTGGTTCATGTAATACCAAAATAATGGCGAAGTATTAGAAGGCACTCTCAGTTACAAATATTTGTGCTTTATTTAATACAGTATTATGCAAATGAATTGCACTTTACCTTAGAGTTTTTGAAGGCCATGATTTGTTGCAAAATTAGCTCTGAATTAAATTTAAAATCATGATTTTAGTATTGTCAGAAATGTGGCCATATGAAATCAATGGATTGCCATCCATTCCAATTTTTCTGGAATTATCTAGACTTGATGTCATTATCTTGTGCCCCAGTGTATCTTGCAGAATATTAATGACTCTAAAAATAACTTCTGAAGTTTGCAGTGGGATCATGATTGATGGAATGTGATAAAAGATTCGATGCAGCATCTCATACTTCTACTGCCCTGCATTGGTTTGTGTCAGCCTGAGTTCTTTTTTTTCTTTTTACCACTTATCAGGTGTTCCTAAACTGAGAATCCAAGCAGCAAAAATAAATCACTCTCATAAACATCTGACATGAAATATTTCCATTTAGCATGAATCACCCAGTTCAATGTGGTATTACCCTGATTTTTGAAGAAGAAAAAAAGCTCAAATGCAGTATTTTTCTTCCTTTTTTTCAGCCCTTTTTTCCTACTTTCAAGAATATCGTAGTGGTAATGTACACATTATCTTTTATCACTTTTTTTTTTAGCATGAATTATGCAGGTCATTTTTGTCACATTCTCCCCCCAGTCCTGCTAGGAATGTCATGAGCAACTATTCCTAGGAGAAGCAAACCACCTGGAGCAGCCAGGAAGTGCTCAGTGCTGGGAGGCATCTTCCACTCTGGTAGTCTACAAGAAGATCAAGTGTAGATCGTTGTGTGCAGCAGCTACCACTGATGTTTGCATGGAAGAGGGATGTGGGACAGCATTGCACGTAAAGCCATGTATAGCAGAACAAAATCCCCTACCTCTTAACCAGGCAGCCCTGATGAGTCAGATTTGAATTGTGTGCACCAGGTGTCAAGGAGAGGCCCTCCAAAGAAAGGTTTGGAAGCAAGCAATAGTAATAATTATCCTGAGGTGACTTTATCAGGGTTTATTTACTTTCTGAGACAGTACAATAGCAAATTCCCACAGTAATGAGTAGGAGTAATCTGTGATGAAGGGAGGCTTCTGTGATAGAGCTTGGGGCATCATTGCAAAAATGACTTTTAGATGTGCCTTTTCCAAGGAAAGTGTGTCCTCATGCTGGTTTTGAAGTGTCTCATTTCCAGTTTGAAATTTGCGTTATGCTGGTTTAAATTTTCTCTTTTAAAATTTTCTTTTCTCTTGTTTTCTTTAGGATAGGGGAGAGTGTTTGGAATTTTCTTCTTAATTAAGATTTGCATTTCTTTATCATGCAAGCCTCTAAGCAGGTCCAGCTAAACCTTGAAGGTAATACGTTATTGTTTCTGTCCATGTCGGGGAAATAACTCTAACATGGAGCACACTATTAATACCTTCTGGCAGCGGCTGGGTCGCTGGCATGGACTGGGGCTGTTTGCCAGCTTCCTTTCAGCACTGGGGCCAGTGGGCTCTGCAGGTAGCTTGCCGTGGCTGTGTTAGAGCTGCCTCCGCTACCCCAGCTCCCAGCAGCACTGATGTGTCGAGGAATGACCAAAGCCACCTTGTAATTTAAATCTATTGATTTAAAAACTAGCAAGTGACCCTGATGGAGCACTGTGTAAAACAGGTCTAGAGGACTTTGACTGGTTTGTGGTTTTTTTTATTTGCAAAATTCAGGTGCAGCTATTACTATCAGGTCTGTGCTAGCCCTCTGCCAGCTGTCTTGCCACTGGCTATTTCCAAACACTTTCTTTCTGACTAGAATTATAACCTTTTAGTGATAAAGAAATTTAAAAAGTGATAACTGAGAACGTGTGATTCTTGTTTGTGAGAATGGGTAGCTGGATCATACCATCACAGGCAAAACCTGCTGTGGTGCTGAGCCCACGGGGAGGAAAGGGCACCCGGAGGGAACGTTGGTACCTCTGTAAGGGTAGCAGGATGTAAAATGGCAGCTGGTGAGGTACCTGCCATAATTGATTTTCCTGTTGAAATACTATTTATTACACTTGTGACATGGGGTATTACTTACAGGGTAGTCCCTGCAGGTGCTTTACTAAAATAGTATTTAAATGGAATTAGCAAATTTGGAGGAAGTGGGAGAGTTGACATTTTCAGATAAACCAGAAGATTTTTTTGGTAATCCTAACTCATGCTGCTGAAGCAGGTTGTATCTGAGTCCATGAGTATGTTTCCTTTCACTCAAGATAAGCAACGCCTTTAAATGATAGGCTATGGATTTACTCTGAAATCAGTATTTTGTCTTTTCTGCTTAATTAATGCCTTGGAAACAAAGTAACATTTGTTTCTGCTTGTGGGTGTTTCTGGAGAAGATGAGTGTACACTGAATTCCCATGCATGTCTGCTGTTGTGCTGGCTTGTGTGTGATGCAAGCTGACCGACTTAGTGACCATCTCCTTGTAAGGAGCAGCCTTCTCCTCTCAGGGCCTCATCGGCTTTCTTTTTGCAACCTAATTTGCATGTATTGTGGATTGTACGATATGCATCTGGTGTTAATACATTGCTGATTTAACCTCGGCCCTGCTGCTTTGACGTAAGCAAAGCTCGCAGTTCCTTGAGTGTACTTAGAATAAGTCAAAAGCAGTTTTTAGATACGTGTTTACAGAGATTATCCTGTGTGAAAGATTGGTTAGCTTGTCACATATGTAGCTTTATATATCCTTGAATTTCTTCTGAATATATGACATATATTATTCAGACATATAAGTATGCCTGAAATCCTCCAAAGGCAGGTTGTCCTTCAGTATCTTTCAGTACTTTTTCCTGCTACAAAGCCTGTCTGAGCAAGATGCCTAGCATCTAATTCTGCAGCAGGAGGGTTCCCTCAGCTGGGTGCGCTTGCTGGGAGTTGGCATGGACCACCGGGGAGAGGTGAAACCCCACTGGGCTGTCAGGGGCTGCCTGACCTCCTCCCAGGCTCCTGCCGAGCTGCCGCACGCATCCAGCTGCAGATCAGCATGTGAGCCAGACGCAATCGGCAGGTGTCTCCTGGCCCACCACTGCTTCTGCGGAGAAGGCTGGGGCAGCTGTTCAGGTGGAAAACTAGACATGGTTGTAGCATGGTAGAATATGATAATCATTTTGGAGGTATTCCCTGCTGGTTTACAATCCAAGCTAACATAAAATGCTGAGAGGTTTGACAGTCATGACTCTGGAGTCTTTATCTACCAGTGATGCGCTTAATTACTTACATAATCTATACTTGCTGTTTTTCCTGGTTAACAGAGGAGGTAGGAGATTTGCTTGGCTGAAGAATATTCAGTGATCCGGAAGAAAAAATGACATGGAGTAGTAGAAACATTCTTAGTATTTATTGCTTAGCCATGAGGAACTTAGAAGTAGTTAAAAAGCAGCAAAATTCATTTCTATAAGAAATGTTATGCCAGAAATTTCTTTGATTGACCCTTTCACACATCCAGCTAAGAAGTGAAGAAATAAATTCCTTTTTATTTTAATCGTGTATCACTGAATGATTGGGCTTCAGAAAAAAAGGCAACACCTCTGAACTCCACTACTTTTTAAAATAAGTTTTATTGAAATTCTGGCTTCTGCAATTCTTTTAATTAAGAAAAAACCCTCCATAAGTAAAGGACTTTTCTTACCACAGTATCAAAAACTCTTAATAAGGATAACAAGGTTTTCTTGATAGCAAGCAAATGCGTAACTGCAGATGTAAAACTGTTTTATCAGCTAGTCCTTTCCAAAACCACTTAATATTTTTGTTGACCAAAAAAATTGGGAACACTGAAAATCACAGTGAAAGGTACCAGGATGTTTGAAGGCAAGTTTGGGGTCTGGTGATGTTACAGATTTGTTTTTTGCTTATGCAAGGGGCAGCTAAATCTTTAAAACATCCTAATGCAAAACCTAAGCCAGGAGAATAAAACATCTTCCAGAGCATTGAAATGACACTGAATCTCAGCCTCTGCAAAGCAAATGGCTGTGCTGCCTGTACCTAAGACCCAAGAAACCATGCTACTCCCATTATTACGGGAAGCAGCTGCCTCAGTATAGAATTCCATGTCTGCACCTGTCTGTCTGTTTGCACGCAGGTATCAGGAGCTCGTGCTTTTTCACCATGTCCCTGGTGAGGGATAGTAGGGAAGACTGGATAATTCCTTTGCAAAGAGCCATGAGTGATCTTAGGAGCACTGCGCCAGGTTGAGAAGGCCTTTAGGCATGGGACTGGCACATTGCCTGGTGGTTGCCCATCAAGGGGTGTTGTTGATGTTTCTTTTTCACCCCCAGTCACTCAGCACAAGCTCCATAGGTCCCAGTTTGCGGCATCTCTGCTCTTCTGTGTTCACGTGATCTGAAGCAGTTCTCCTCCTGTGGGCCCCTCTCAGTAGTGGCACCTATAGCCTGGTGGCCCCTGGGACTCCAAATCAAGCAATTATGAGTGGGCTTGTTCCCATGGGATGTGGACCCTGCACTTGCTCCGGGCACATCTGAAATCCTTGGAGGTGAGGATGGGCACACAGCCTCACCTGTATTCTCTTTGCATAGGGTTTCGGATATGAATATGAAATAGTATCTAACCAGACAAACTCTGCATTTCTCTCTGTCTCAATTCCTTGCACACTGAGTGTGAAGGTGGAGTTAGCTTCCTCTCCCCTTGCACGTGACACCTCCACTGAACCATGGCTCTTCTGGTAGCCAGCTGACCCTCAGCTTGGCAGCACTTCTCTGATTTGATGGAAGAAAGCCCCTGGTCCCTTGAACCCATCTGGGTTGTTAAAGCTATCATCAACACTTTGGCATCTTCAGTTGCTGAGCAATTTTTGTTTCCTACCCCTGGTGGGGAGCTCTCCTTACTTCTTGCAAAGTTTTGTCTGAGATATTTCTACCTGAGCAGGCAAATATTTGCACATAGCAACCTTCACTGTCCTTGGGCCAATGAGTGTAAGGCATGGCACCCTACTGATTGCATCTGTACCAGCGTCTCCCTCGCAATCACAGTTTGCTAACTTCCTGACTTCTGCTTCAGGAGATGCCCCAAGCCACCACCCCAGCCCATAGAACAAGATTTGTCAAGACACTTTGGGATCCAAAGTGAATTTACCACCAATTTACATCTCAGTCCTGCCAGTGACCAAGTTTCCTGAATGCTGAGTGGTTTAGGTCTCTGAATCAAGAGGAAATGAATAGAATAAAATGATATATGAATTCAGAGGTGGTTTTGTTCTTTCACTATAGTGGCTAGAACTTAAAAATGCTGGATGTATCAGAGTTGCTGGGAACTATTTCAAGTAGCTGGTTAAACTGATGCAATAGAGAACAATTGTAAAGTATTTTTTAAAGTTTGAATGTGTGAGGCTTGGTTTTCTAAAAATACATGATTTTTTAAGTGTAGTTACTGAGATACAGAGTTGTGCTTCTCTTGGTCTCTCATGTAAATATTTTTGCAGCTCTCTCTTGTTCCTGAAAAAGAAAAAAACCTAGAAGACCTAATTCATGGCTGGGGGAAGTTTATGTTTCTTGGATGTTTGTTTTGCAGCTCCTTTTTATAGCCCAGGCTCAGGAGCGAAATGGGAGGAGGGGTGGGAAAGCATGTGGGGAGAAAACCAAGATGGTCACAGGACATGGATGTCCATTCCCACACCTTTCGAGAGCATTGAAGTTGGCTTTCTAGCCTGAAGGTGGGGATACACGTGCTATTCCCATTGCACACGCACATGCCCTAACAGCCCTGCTTATGCACATAAGTGTGCCTTTTTCCAAAGGACGTGGCCATCTGCTAGTAGGCAAGTGTGCCTTCACTTCAGGGTGTCAAGGCACCGCTGCTTTGCTTCAGGTATGAAACACTCACCACAGGAGGTTCTGGTCCAGTGAAGGGGCTCATGGTGCCATTGTTGCATGTTTGGTGGCTTCAGATAAGTGAGTGTTTGGTAGCCTGTTGATGTTCTTGTTTGTTAGCTTCTGAGTTTATTTTTAATGAATGACTCATTCCATTTTGGGTTTGCTTAACCACAAGACATCGAAGTGGGCTGGAAATTTCTATAACAATAGGAAGTATCAAAAGGGATGCCTTGTTTCTTGCTGAGAAGGAGCAAAGACGCCAAATTTGTCTTGCTTCTGGAGGACACCTTAAGGAGTGATGGGAAGTTTTAGTTTCACCGCTTCATCTTCTTTTTTCTTCCTTTTTTCTGCTTCTTTGGGACTTTGTGGAGGATATAAACTAACGAAGTATTAAATAAACTAAAGCTTAGTTCTGAGCAGCCTGATTTACAGCCCTCTCAGTCACATTTTAGGTAGGTCCTCATGAGAGTGTGATAACTGTTTAGATACTGTCCAATCCACATAGGAAAGTTTTAGCTGCTTTATAAATAAAAGTATGCTTTGAGTACACTTACACTTCTATAAAGTGTCATGAAGAGACAATGTAATCCAAGGGTGTCCTTTTGCTCAATTTACATTCCTTTTAACTGACAAAACCTGAAGAGGGGGGGGGGGAAAAGCCTCCTTATGCCTTAGGCTCATGCAAAAACATCTTCACTGGAGCTGGGAGCTTCAGTCTTATCCTGTCAGCTCACACTCACCCTGTGATCGAGCCATAAAATCAATTTCTGCAGAGTTTAAAGGCTGCACGGGTGCACCCTGGCCTGGGGAAGTTTGTTGATGGGCTCCCATGATTTGAGGTGTGCAGTTGTGGCTGGAAAGCCACAGAAGTCAGGAGTGTGACCTTGGAGTTTGTCCTGGTGAGGACTATGACCCAGGGCTGCGTAGTGTTGTGCTGCCAGTCACTCCCTAAGGTCAAGATAGAAATCAGCCCATGGCCATGGCACACGTGTTGAGGAAAGAGAGGTCAGGTTATGGAGAGAGAGGAGCTATTTTCAGATGTTGTCTGTGAAACAAGACTTGTAACATTACAGATACTGGGATGATTTTAGTTTGGTGAGAAAAGCTTGTGCATTAGCTCTTATGTGAAAGTGAGCTCAAAATTTTTTGCTGGTCAGGTCTGGGGAAAACAGGGACGCTAAAACTGGGGGGATTTAGCAGGGGGAGGTGAAGAGGGATTGGCTTTGCAGTCGTGGTTTGCAGCAGTTGCACCAGTTGGGCTGACATTACCTCTTTCTGCTCATTTCAGTGGAGAATGGTTTACTCCAGCAAGAGTCTGTGATCTGGTTTCAGCACGATGCTTCACAAAGCCTTGGGGGTTAACTAACGGATTACTTGAGATTTGATTTTTCCAGTGCTTCCCAATCAAGGAATGTATAGAGAGATATTTCCGGGTTTCATTCAAGCTTTCTTATGCAATCTCCTGCAATCACATCTTCAGGGAGATTCAACCTCTATTTTTTTCAGTGCACTCCTAATCAGACAGGAAACTACAAGAAAGCCCACTGCTAAATGGAGTTAAGCTGTCAAATTCCTCACCAAACATTTTATTTCTGCACAGTGACCAGCTGTAATTATGCTTTGCTGTAACTATGCTTGCAGAGATATTTTATACAATGTATTTTCTATGAGATGTGTCAATAACCATTGTCAAGAACAGTGGTGCAAGGGAGCCCTTGCTTCCAGGTCCTAGATTTCATATCTGTGTCGTTATGGATCCTGAATGTTTAATGCCATTTTTGTGATGTTTTGGAATCTACTAGGTAATATTATGGAGATGAACGATTAATTTTAAAAATAAACCAAACCAAATCACAACCTACAATAATAGTTTCTAATAGGATGCTGTTTATGAGTATAATTGCTTGCTCAAGCAAAGACCTTTCCTAATAGTCCTCTGTATATTCTACATGGTATATATTTAGTTACATGTCTGTTACTGAACTTTACTAATACATCATTCAATCATAGTTCTCCGTAATTCTATAAAACCTTTTCTAATCAGAAGCACCCACATACTAAATAAATAATTGATCTCTGCACCTTGGTCTGTTAGCTCATTTGGTCATTAGCAGATAATAAAGATTTCAGAAAGACTGACTCATCCCTTGTAGCTCCATAAGTGACTTACCAGTGCCTGAGTACCAGCATCAGGAGAGACACCAATATTTAATACATGCTGCTCTCATTGTATGAGGTCTTCCTTCTTAGAAAGTTTCGAGTTTTAAGCTTTAAATCACGGTTTTGATTTCTGTCTTGACTTGGGATGATACCCCATGTGACTGATGTCTGAGCAGAAGCCCCAACATAACATTTCCATGCACTTCACATGCTCAGCTTCCTGATCACTGACTTGTGTCTCCTCGTTTCTTTCCCCATTAGCATTATTCTGGCAGTGCCTTTTGTGACAATTACAGACAAAATGATCCCTTTACTGTCTCTGTCAGCAGTTTTGTTCGTATCTCACTCACTGGTTTGGTTCTTACAGAAAATGAAACAACCCACAAATCCTTGGAAAAATGAGAGAGGGTAAAAGGTAGAACTATTCCTGATGCCTGTGGGAAAACTCTTTTAGCAGTTCTAAAATGTACTTAGTAAAAACTGATGGGTTTAATTTGTCTGATGATTATATAATTGTGTATTAACTATTAATTCCATAAATGTAAAGGATGAAGTTGCAGTGGTTTGGGTAGATGCTAATTGTATGGAAAAAATGTATTTTGAATAATGATCTAAATTTTAGTCTGGTAGAAAACAGATGAGACCTGGAGCTGTCCTTCTGCTTTTATAAGCACCACAGAGTCTGTGTTACATACAGTAATTGAGTGCATATATGGTGATTCGATTGATGAAACTATTCCAAAGTCTCATAAGGAAACCTCCCTCCATGCTGGCTGAACTTTAAATTTCAAATATTTTTGATTTGTTTCTCTATCACTGATGGTGCTTCACCTGGAACAACCTTTAGTACACAGTCATGGTCCTAGCAATCTCAAATATCTCTTCTGCCAGAATCACATTAGGAAATGCTTCGTAACTATAGACATACCAGTAGCTAAGGCTAATGGACTGGAGATCTCAGGAGACTTTTTCACACTGGTGTTTATTAATGAGTTCTATCTCATTTGACCTTTATATGTATAATACTTAATATATAATAGTTATATATAAATACATATATATTATTTATTTTAAAAATATATTCCCTTTATTTTCTGGGCCTTTGACAAAATCATTTTATTAAATCCCGATATCCATGTTATCAGAGCATAACAATTTTTTAAGATGTGACATGACTTTTCAGAGCAAATCTGTGATGCTACTTAACGTGTGTCTAAGTTTAAATTGACACTAGAGCCCATTTGTAAGAGAATATAAAACTCTCCAGAATTTCCAGACTGGAATGTCCTGTACAAGACTGTGTTCTGGATTCTTGTTTTCCCCTGTTTTAAGTCTGGTTCTTCTATGTGACAAGCTTTGTGCAGTGGCTATAATCACTTTGCAGTTCCCAGTGTATGCAGCAACAGCTTTGGGGATCACCAAATTGGAAGTCTCAGATAGAATTAAATTTCTACAAGCTTTGCAAGAGTCTGCAGCTAAAGAGAGACCCAAACTGATGCCTACATTGAAAGGAAAGGTGGGCAGAGCTCAGCTTCCCTGTGTCCTCCTTGGCAGCTGCTGGCTGCCCTGCCAACTTGTGCTGCTCTTGCTCTGTAGGGGTGTAGCCCACCGTTGAGTCTACTGAGGTTATTTAAGTGGTACCGGCAGAAAAAGGAGACATGGGACAGAAATCATCAGGAAACCAGAACTCACTGTCACCCCTCTGTTGTATGCCTGAAAAACTGTCATCTTTCTCAACTATTGTTCTTGCACTTTTGTTTTGTAGGAATCAGAATTTCTCTGTCTGGAGTTTGATGAGGCCAAAGTGAGCCAGATGCTGAAGAAACTCTCGGAAATAGAGGAGAGCATGACTTTGTTGACGCAGACCACTTAACTCTTACAGCAAATAGATTGCAACTCAGAAAACGAATGGCCCTCGGTACTTTTTCATAATTCCTTTTGCATAATTCCTGTTTCTGCATATAAAATACGGAATTATTGTTAAATCCCAGTTATAACTGTACAACACATTCACAACCGAGTGTGGGCTGAGTCACACTGTAAAGCTTTCTCTGTCCCCTCCTCCAGGCCCATTCTCCAAGGTGGCGCCAGCGTTGTTCACATAAAGCTTTGCATAACCACACCTTTGAGTTTGGCATAGCTTTTCTCTTTTTTTCCCTCAGACAGTCTTTGAGTCTTCCAGATGCTGTAAATACTAGGCTGGATGAAGAGCAGAAGTAAGTTGGCCAGTTGTGACAGGAGACAAGAGGAGGATCTTCTGTTTATCCTTCCAAACCATGGGCTATGTAGGACAAATCCACCCACGTGAACTCTGCCTGCTTAGAGCTTAAAGCCTGGGAGAGTAGATGAAGTGCAGCAAGTTCAGGGAGCAGAGACACATTTCGTAATTGCGAGCCTCTGTGCTGCTGGGGTTTAAATGGTTCCCAAGGCTGTGAGGTGGCCAACCTTGCTGTCTGCTTCAGTCGCATGACCCGATGCCATGGGGAGCCAGGGGACAATGTGTGGAGCATCTCTGGGGTGGTGGGAGGTGCTGGTTTCCCAAAAGGAGCAGCCCTCCTGTGTGTGCTGAGTGCCTGATCCAGTGACCGCCTGGTGACCCTTCAAAACCACTTCTGACCGTCCACCCTCACCAGCCTTCCAGCTCTTGAGCTGTAGTGGTGCAGCCCTGGCAGCGAGCTGCACGGTGTGTTTGAGAGGCCAGTGCTTTGTCGGAGCACAGTTTAACTTGGCTGCACTTTGTTCTGTTTGTCATTATGTTTGTTTTGACCTCAGAAAGCCCCACGTTAAACCCAGGGTTTCTAGCGAGTGCATGTTCAGCTTGGAATTTGGGTAAAAGGAAGATGACTTTAGCGACCTGGCAGGTTAAAGCCATATTGATAAAATAGTTGTGTGAAGAAATCTTCCAGAGCCCCCGATAAGCTACGTACAGGTTGCTGTGGCTCTTGGCTGCTGCAGGCATCCCCGTCACTCTGCCTTAACACCAAACTGCAGAGCAACCACGACCCTTCTGGCTGAAGAGGACTGAGCAGAAAGGTTTTCCATTTCAGATGCTTCCGTTCAGGGGTGAAACCTTGGCAGCTTGTCACAGCAGGATGTATAACCACACTTACCAGCTTATCAGCACAGGAGGACCTGGAAGGGCTGTTCTGCTGCTTGTATGGAGCATGATGAGCCCTACCAAAGGACTGCCTGATAGTCCATAAAATAGTGATGGACCACCTGGAGATGACACCTGCTTGCTGTTTTGCTTTGTTACTTGACTGGAAGGTATGCACACACATTTGGTTGAAGGCTACACTGATTCTTTCAATTTTATTTTAGCTTAAGCAACCTCCTCCTGAGCTAATATTATATTAAGGGCTTGTACCAAGATAGAGATGACCACATAAAATGTTCTTGTGGCATAACTAAAGTACTCTTCGTTGCTTCTCCTTTTGAATTTATTGCTTGTGGAGTTGCCAGGTTGTACTTGGAAACAAACTCTCACTTCGGAGCAAAGGAAGGGCACCTTTTCCCATCTGCCTGGTCAGAAGGGAAAGTATCACTCAAGCCAATTTGTATCGCTACACTGGGAATTCACATTTCCTTTCCCATGCCTGTCCCACTGCCACCTCATCTCTCACAGCCACGTGGTTCTCCCCTCTGTCTCGTGGAGGGTCTGCGCAGCCTCACTTTCCTCGCCTGCCTCCAGCTGATCCTTGTCAGAGTGGAACTGAACTGTCACCACCAACCCATCCTCACACTGGTCCCTGGATAACTGGCCGCCAGCACGGGTGTGAAGTGCTGAGTGGTTGCTGATTCAGCTTTCCCCTTGCTGTTTCATCAAAGTTCATTAAAATGTTTTCTGCATTTTAGAGCATATTAAAAAAAAAATCAAGGTCAGGGAAGGATCACGATCTTAAGTAACTTGCACTGTGTCAAACATTGTTTTATTTTAACATGGTCAGAGGATAGGAAAATGTGCTATAAATGGAAATTAAAGAGAAACAAACTGAGAACAGATGTCAGGAAGTATTATTTCATGCAAAGCATAATAAATATGTGAAATGGCTAACCAGGCAAGGAGGCTGAGACAAAAACCATCAGGGTCATTTAAGAAATAGTTGAATACTTTCCTAGTAAAGGTGTGAAATTTAAAAGGGGCATGTTTTTATGGGTGGCTGCTTCTCTCTCTTCCTAATCCTCCCTCCCCTGAATATCTAATGTTCGTGATTTTCTTCTTGATGGATCTTCGTAAACTACTATGCAAAACGAGGAAAAAGGAAAGGGCACAGGAGTGTCACTGGACAGCAAAATCATTTCTGCTTCATGAGGTTTGACATGGTCAGGGAGAGAGGATGCTCCCCTTCCCCAGACTGCTGTAATGCCCAGCTGCTACCAGGGCACAGAGAACATATTTCCCCCTTGAGCAGGACCGTGCCTTCCCACTGAGATGGTTTATGTGTGTATCTGTCCATCTGCCTCTCCCTACAGAGTTTGGAACCTGTTGGCCATTTTTGGCTGAACTTGGAGGTGAAGAGGCCTCCCATGCTACTCTGCTTTCCTTCCTTGAGTGAAGAACACAAGCACCCATGGCTTTTTGTTGTGACTCATGGATGTTATTTGCCATCAATGGTCCCACTAAATATCTGTGGTGTTGACAAACGAAAGCTGCTGCTTACGTGCTTCAGGAAGAGATTTCAAATTCCTTCCCCAAAGCCTAAGTGTAAACCAGACTTGGCCTGACCACATGGCTGGGCAGCTCCCGCTGTGGCTGGGGCCACACATGGATGCTGCCCTCCCGCATGAGTCTGGCTGAACGAACATCCCAGCACAGCCCTGTTGGCCAGAGGGGCCTCATCCTGTTTTGGAGATCACTGCTACCTACCATGGCACCAGTTCCCTTGCCTGTGTGCTGAGTCATGCCAATAGTGTGACACCAGGGCCATCACCTCCTCCTCCTTTTCTTTCTTCCTTCAGGGGAGCAGTCACATGGCAGCGTGCCCTGAGCTGTGGGTTGAGCCTGTGGGGCAGTTTGTAGATTTACTGCAGGGACACAAGCAGCTCAGCACAGCCACAGGAGGAAAGTGAGGGAGATGGGGAAGCAGTGGGAGGAAGGGCTGAAGGAGGGCCCCTGCCTGAGTCCCACCTGGGAGAAGTTTCCTTGCTCAGTCCTCAAAAGCAGACAGGGAAGGAGCTGGAACAAAACTCATGCCACACTCCAGTATCCTTAACCTCAGAAAACTCTCCTTCATACCTGCCCTGCTGCAGGTGTACCTGCCTGTGATCTACCCCATCTCCATCCTTCCTGGTTTACTAGCAACTAAAAACCACTTGCAAGTGGGAATGCCATGTGCCACCAGGCTGGGATGGGCTTGGTTTCGATTGAAGTCTGGATATTTAATCTAACATGCCTTGTGTTGGTGGAGGCAGGATAGAGAGTGTCCAGGGCAATGCTGCTCAGGCAGGAGACAGCACCCAGCGGCACCAGCAATTTCCTCTGGTCCCACTTTTGCCGGTGCTTTCCTGGGTGCCAAAGCTTGCTGAAGCCATGGTGGATTTGTCCTGTGGTGAGCAAGGGCTGCTGCTGCAGCTCTGGCACCACGTACATGACAACTCCAGATGTGCAGCTCCTCCCAAGCTCTGCTCTTTCTTACCAAAGACTCACAAGCAACAGACACACGTTGTTGCAACTTTCAGTGGGTTCTTCCTCAGATGTCACCTTCTGCACCCCTAAAATGCCCTGCAATTCATTCATGAAATCATTTCTTGTTTTCTGGGAATTCCTCCAAGTTGCCACCCATTTATGATATAGTGCTCCCTAAAATATCTGCAAGTGCTGTTGCCTTCAATCACACATTACACAATTGGCAAGCCCTGCAGTCGCTCTCTGCCTGGCAAGACGATTCCTCTTAGCACAATTTTCTTTTGTCTTGGTCCACATATTCCCAGAACTGCTAAAATTTTACAGTATTTTTCTAGGCATATCTGTGTTTGAAATAACTAATAGTTTAGGCACACCATGTTTTTCCAAATCCATGCCAAGCAAGCATTGTATTTCATAAAGCTTGGGCCATGGAGAGCAGCAGATGACAAGGCATACTTCTTTTATATTGGTGTTGATTTACTTTCCCGTTGTTCAGGTTACTTAATCTCATTTTATTTTACACTTCTTTTTTAATTATTATTATTATTAATTTCCTTTCTTACAGGTCCTTTTTTTCAAGTGTAAATATCAGAATTAACATTTGTGCTTTTATCATGTTTCGTGGGAAGGCTTTTGCTGGAGTCCATCACCTCCACATTTTACTTTTTGATAATAAACTGGTGGATATTTTGAGAGATTTTCTTTTCTGTATATCAGTTCTTTGCTATCTATCGATAGAATAAATCACATTTTTCTGAGAAGATTTCCTGATTTAGATATTTACTGACCATTTATAGATGCACAAATGTCTGAGAAGTTTTACCTAATGACTCACGCCTGCCACACATTGCTTGCGGAAATGTTTCCTTCCCCTTCTGGGGAATTTCAACAGTTTATTCATTTATTCCAAATATTTATAAAGAGGCGCTCAGTCTGTGCAGGGGACAGAGGGAGCCTTTTTAAGACTGTATCTCACGGCACCAGCTGGGCAGGGGGAACGCAGTGGTGCTTCACAGCAACCACTGATGACCTTTTTAATGTGTTACATTTCATGTGACTTGTGACCAGAGAACTAGACGATGACTCCTCACCTTGGCGCCGGACCTGTTAAAATCTGTCTCAAATTATTCCCAAATCCCAGGGAAGCAGGGCTCAGGGTTCTGTTTAATACAGCAGGGAGACCAGAACTATGCTCCTGGGCTTCTCTCACCATGTCAGGAGGTAAATGCCACAGGGAGACAGGCAGCCGTCACCATCGAAGCTTCCTCTCCTCAGTGCAACAGAATAAAGCTGTTTCAACCTGGTTTAGCCAAGCCCCACCAAAGCTGCGGATGAGTCCCCCTTTCCTTAAAAGGGATGCACATACATACACTAACAAAAATGCCTTTTCCCAGTAGCATGAATCCCATGGGTGATCCCTGGGGCCACCAGAGTCCCCAGGGGACACGATGTGTCAGCTCCCATGAAAGGGTGGCAAGGGGGATGCAGCTACAACTTCACCTAGTGCAAATCCACCTCTGAACTGCCAGTAACACTTGGATGGAAGCATTTTGGGATATCACCTGAGTTTCTCCCAACACAAAATCCATGGGTAGTAGAGGCTGCTGCTACGAAGCTTTTGTCCCAGACATAAGGGGGTTGATCACCCCCATGCTCAAAGCCCCAAATTCCTTGCCCTGCCTCCTTCCTTTTGGTGGTAGCAAGGTAGATCTCGTAATGGAAGAACTTGCAGGAAGACATGTTTGAAAGCATGTCAGAGGGAGGAGGCTGGGGCAGCCAGGGCTTGCCTTCAGCATTTGGCCCAGGGGCATTTTGTAGGTGGCCCTTAGCGTTATCACAGCAAGCAGGACCCAAGGGGAGGTCCCTGAAATGCAGTGCTGTCAAAGGACATCAGCCAACAGGGAGGTATGAAATATTTCTCCAAAGGTGTTTTCTTGTTTCTTATCTCCCCTAAGTGCACGTGACTTGGAGCTTACATTTTAATTTACTTAGGGGCTGGCTGCGCTGAAACTCCAGCACTAAGCCATTAGCTTTTGTAATGAGATGGTATTGGAGAACATGTAAAACCAGGTAATTGAGCAAATGGCATTTTTGGATGCCGGTAAGAGTCTCAGACACTTGAGGAATGATATTTTACAGGGGTGGATGGGGGGAAAAAACAACGATCACAGCACAAAACCCAAAGTCATAGTGCTTCTGAGCAGAATCTGGGAGGAAACATTCATCATTTAGGTTTGATGACATGTAATTTCTCTGCCATATTTCCTGAGCCTTCTGGCCAGTTGGCAGCCCTGGCTGAATCAGCATTACCAGGAAACTATACGATATAGTGCATTTTAGTAATAAGTGGCGATCTTTCTGCCTTTCAAATCAAACCATGTAGAGCATTAGAGTCTTCATGGCATCTCTGTTCTTGGCAGTGAAAGAAGAAAATAAGCAAAGCCACATAAGGAGGAGATGGCAAGCTCAAGCAGAGAGAGGTGTCAGATTGATCCCAGCAGCCTGCGAGTGGCTCAGGGCTCTCCCTGTGCTCCCAAAACACAGCAGCTGCCCCACCACCCTTCACAAAATATCTGGTGGCTTGGTGAGCCCTGGCCTCCTCTAGGCATCCCCTTAAAATAAATTTGCTACTGCAGAACCTCAGGACAAATCTGCATTTTTCTATGGCTGAGGAACACAGTGCGTAAAGCTAATCCCCTGCTCCAAGATCCTGTGAGGGAATGGCATGCAGAAGTACAAGGTTAAAAAATGCCATCAAAAAGCAGCGGCCGGGAACCATAAATACCTTTCAAGCAGTCCTTAGGAACATCAGGAGACAAGCAAGCAAAGCAGTTGGAATTTATAAACTTACATAATTAATTTTTCTTTGCAAGGACAACAAACATTCCCATGTTACAGCTCTCTCAGGGCCTTTGACAATCGGGCTTCTTTCTATAAATAATGTTATGTAAGTTTATACATTTCAATTAGTGCTTCTTCTAGCCTCTCACAGAACAAGGATGTTTTTACTCCAGTTTATTATTTAGGCTGTGGATAGATCATTTTGCCTTGGTGCATCTATAATGTGATTTAAATTAAGATGCTTGCAAGCAGCATAATAATAATGAAATGGTCTTTGGAAAACATTGGCAAGTTCTCAGCAGGAATGAAAGAGAGAAATGAGCTTTACATTTCAGTGTCCGACAAAATGTCTGCACGCTCCTCCGCAGGGTGAGAGAGGGATTTCTCTGTCCGAGGACACGGCCTGCAAAGGGAGAGTGGTCGTACCTGGGCTGTGCCGCAGGGCTGCCAGCAGCACGGTGTAATGGCCACGGATGGTTTTTCTCCAAAGCAGGAACATCTCTGAGTCAACCTCCAGCCCTGCAACTACAACGTGCTGCAGTCAGAGCCAGCAGAAATGCTTAACCATGACGGTTTAATCCCCAGCGATTGAAAATTAGTACAGCTCTTAACTTCAGAGGACTATTTACATGTGAGAGGTTAAATATGTTAAGGATCAGGCACAAAAACTGCAGCGATTTCATACATGGGACAGTGGTTTACTAATTTACGAGGCTAGGTCTCATCTGTGCTGCATGCTGGTTTCTGAAGTTTTATTTATTTATAGTGAGCCCATCTATGTCAGAGGGATTTCTCCATCGTGCAGCATGAGGAAAACCCTTCATTTACTCTGTGTTGCTGATCTCAGTCCCTAATGAAGGAGGTATCTTCCCTCCAGGTTATTTTTCAGTAACCTGTAGGTATGAGGCTGGATATTAAAACTAAATATGTGGATTATTTCATTTCCCTTTGCCCTTTTTTTTTTTAAAAAAAATTTCTGAAGTTTATCTGCAGATCCTACAATAACAAGAGAAAAGCTTTCTGATAGCCTTTGATATATTGTAATTCTGATACGCCAGGGGCCACATCCTGCACCCCGGGTGGTACTGCTTGCCTCTGCTCAGTGCATTGAGGTCTGCAATGAGTGTGTGTAACTCAGCAATGTGGCATGGCAAATGGCCTGTGGCCTCCGAGGTGGCTTTTACAAGCATAAATACATGTAAAAAGGTTACAGGGGAACTGCAGGGCCTGGGGGGAAATCAGATGAGCCCTGAGCACCTTCGAGAAGCCATCAGCAGCTGGATGGTGTGAGGCAGGAGCCTTCCAGCTGGGAGTGAGGCCCCTGGGTGGCTCTGCAAGCCTGACAACATGCCAGGTGGGCGCCTGCACCCAGGGGCCAACACAGAGGACACAGGGAGCAGCGGGACCAAAACCAGGGCTTGCAACTGCTGTCCTGGCAGGGTCCCCAGAGAGGTAGCGCAGATCTCCCTCTGGATAGGGCCTGACAAGTGCCTTAGAGAGAGCATCAAAACAGCCCAGTTAGGTCCCACCCCAACTCTGCAGCTCTAGGAGAGAGCTGCCACTGCCCCCCTGAGACAGGGTTACTCTCCTCACCCTGGTTTTGAACACCCTTCTGCTCATGCCACCCAAAGGATGAGCCCTCAGTGAGGATGGGCAGCCCCAAGCCCCAGTGGCAAAACACTCACTGTGTCCCCAACACTGGGCTGTAGCCCCCGTGGGCTGAGCAGGATTTTGCTACGGTGGTGGCTGCAAGCGCTTTGCCAAACTGTTGGGAGTATCTTGAAAAAACTCCAGCGCATAGTGTTGGCTTAGTTTTCTTTGCCACCCAGAAACAGCCAGCTTGGATGTCAGCACCCTTCCAGATACAGGACTGGTTTTAATTGGAGTTGCCTTACGCAAGCTGGCACTGTGAGAGTCCGAGGGAAATCGCGCAGCAGAGTCTCGTCCAAGAGATGCCTGAAGTCAACATGGTTTAGAAAAATCAAGTGACATGTGAGGACTGGCGGTTTTCCCACAGCTAGGATTTTGCTGGTGCTTAAAACAGCATCTGCTAAAAAATAAAAGCAAAATAGAAGTGATTCAGCTGAAATGGGTCCAGTACATTTTTTCCTAAATGTAAATAGTTTTCTCACCTTTGAAGAGACTCAGCTGCAGCCTCTACTGCCTGGCAGTTTTCAGTTTTGCAGCTCTTCAGGTCTTTCTTGCAAAATGCTGTGGGAAGCCTTTGAGCTGAGGCAAGGAGAGGTGTAAGGGGCTCACGTTTCCAGGACACAAAAAGGATGTTTTGCACATAGCAGGCGCTTTTTTGTTGTTTGCAAAACAATTATTGTCAGTTTCTGCTGGTATAGAAACTGAATTTCAAGTGGATTCTTCTCCATCCTCTTGCCTGTATTCTGCACTGCTGTGCCTTCTGTCTTCTGCGAGGAAAAGGAGCTTCCCTCACTGGGAGGAAAACGCTGTTAGTTACTACAGCTTTTGAAAAAGGGAGGTATGTCCTTCTAGAGCAGGGAAACCCTGACTTTAATCGAAGCGGTTCAGGTAGTAATGATTCTTACGAAATGTGAATCAATACAAGCACAATGCAGCTCTGCCCACAGCTTGCAAATGACAGCACACAATATAGCAGGGGCAAATCTTTCTGCCATCGCTATCCTGCCCCACTTTGCCTGCAAGAGCAAGCTGCAACACTCCAGGAAAAAAGTGCTGATCTGCAGGGCATGAATGAATGTGCCAATCTCTTCAATTTGAGTGGTTTTGCCAAAGCTGAACATGCCACTCGCATCTCACCAAGGCACAAGGGGATCTCACCAAGGCAAGGGGAGGTGCAGCAAAACAGCCCTGTCGGTTGCTCTTGCTGCGCTGGTTTAGATGTGTGTTGTCGGGGGGAGAAAGCAGGGAAAATCACTTTGTGAGGAGACCACTGAAATGTTGCGTTCACGTCGCTGGCAAGCCTTGCTGACAAACCTTGCCTACCCTGGGAGAGGCTCTTTGCTTGGCTGAATTACAGGCTCAGAAATTTGGGTGGGAAAAAACAGGTTCATTCCTGGAGGAACTGAGATGCTCCAGCTCCAATTGCATGTCATCTTTGTGGTTTTATTTTTTCTTATCTTCTGTTTTTGAAAATCAGGGTTGCTATTGAAGTGCTTGCATGCTGCAAGAGCAATCTTTAGGCTCCTGTTATTATTTAAATTTTAACCTCTTATCTTGTGTTCTTATCTTCCTTGACCACAGCACACTCAGGTTAGTCCCATGCTTTCCATGTGTCCTCTAGCCACACCAGTCTGTCCACAAAAATCAGATAGACCTGTGTCCTAGATAAGCTTTGGTTCATCACAGAATATTCATTCCAGCTGCACTGGCCTTATGGGAACGTCTGAGCCAGGAGGACTAGGTGAGTATTTACAAGAGGGAGGTTGGGAAGTGTTTCAGTACATGTGTGCCTGCAGCTAGCAGCATTTTTGGCCCAGGTGGTGGGTGTACACTTCGCAACAGGGACCGAGGTGCTAAGAGCCGTCATTAGTATTACCGGATGCAGTGTGAGGGGTCTGGGCCGAGCCCTTCCGTGATGTAAACGACTACAAGCCGTGCTGGATTTACAGGTTCTCCCTGTGGAAAGGAGCTGGTTGGTGTTTCTGATGAGAGGGGTGCTGGTCCCCCATGGTGAGCTCCTGCAGGGGAGGAGGCACTGACCGTGTTCACAAGGGTGGCTGAAAGTAGGTACCTGGGAATCCCGAGCAAGATTCAAGGGAAAATCCTGTGTCTGACACTTTCTGGTAGCTGGGGGAGGATGTGCCTGCAGATGCTGTCATGAACCCAGGACATGTGGCAGGACAGGACACACTGCAACGTGGCTCCCCTGGGAGAGCAGCCCACGGCCGGGCCCCCATCTCACTGCAGCCTGTCTGTGTCTGACTTCTCTTGCGCTTGCATTGCTGCTGTGAAACAGGAAGAACAAGATAACCTTGAAGATTTTATAACCTGGGACTTGTTCCTACTTCTCCTTTGCTCCTGGCAGCGTGCCAATTATTAATTAACAGCCAAATGCTAGAGAAAAGGCCAGGTACATAGCTCATTTCCACAGCTGTAAACCAGTAGCTCCCCCAAGTCAGCTTTTATTCCAGTGAACCCAATTGCTGTGACAGCAATGAATAAATAGCCTGAAAAAGATAGAAATTATTTTGAACTTGATAAAAAATGAGAGTTGAATCCTTTTAAAACACTTTTCTGGCTGTCGTGCATATCACACTACATATGGAAAAACTCAAGCAACAAGAATTCGTGACACTAAGTGACACAACACCAATGCCCTGAGTGCACAAATACCCTGTAGCCAGCCCCTGAGAAACATTTGATGCTCTGCAACTCACGGGCAAGGGCTGTACACTGGGTCAAATAATTTGCATCATGATGCTGAGTGAAGGTGGTATTTTTGAATATGTAGGCAAAAAAAGTTATTCCAGATTCAGGTCAAATTAAAGTGTATATGTACCACTGACAACATCTGCAATCAAAAGCATTTCCTCTCTTTCTTAAAAGAAGGAAAAAAAATTTTCTACTGTGTCTGTAACAAAGCACAGCTTTATAGACCTGAAACATGAAAATCCTACTTCCTTTCTAATGAAACAAAGTACAGAACAACTTTAACATCAAATTTTTCAGGGCTTCCTTATTTTCACCCAAGCACAACCAGCCATCCAGGAGAGGTTGTACATCTGTGTTTAGAGGTGGGCCCCCATGTCCTGCTTCACCCTACTGTGCATGACGAAGGTGGCCCAGGGACTGTACTGCCTGACAGTCACGCTGGCTGCTCCATTATCAGTGCTTTAAAAAGTGTATTTTAAAGCTCTTTCCTCTGACACCCACTACCTGTTTCAACACTGGATACCATATCCTCTTTCCCAGCAGGCCCTGTCAAAGCAACAACATCAACAACAACGAAAGCTTAGGAACAGCATGTCTGGGTGCTGTTAGGAACTGGTTCCCATTAAATTAATGTATAAAATTATATCAGGTCATGAAATGGGATATTGGGCCATTAGGTGGATTTGCATCCTCGCTTGACATTTTCTTACGTCTTGGTGGCTGTAAGCAACAGGGCCTGCTGAAAAGGGAGAAAGAAATAGAAATAAAACACATAAAAATTTGAGAGTGACTGAGGTGCCTCTAAACAAGATGCTTCTAAACTGACATGGGCTTAACGTGATGCTACACTAGCCAGTGTGAGCAGAGAGAAATGTAGAAAGGAGTTTGGTTTAAATAAGGTGGGCTGTCTTCAATGAGGGCTTCCTGGCTACCTCGCTTTGCAAAGGAGTTGGTTAGGTGTGTTAGCCAGCATGTTCACCTTGTTCCTTAAACCACAGTGGGGACAGGGACGTTCGGGGAGGCATCCTGCCCCCCCCCCCCC